>NC_136944.1:976874-1261874 GCF_949987615.1 Pollachius pollachius
TAAACCCTGCAACACGGACTTTAAAGTCTAGACATCTCCGAATTCTTTGCAACCGTTCTCCAAGGGAACACGCGTGGGCAGCGTTCAGCCCATCTGAACGAGTACTAATCATACTTACCTGGCAAGGGAGATACCATGATCAAGAAGGTGGGTCACCCATGGTGAACCACCATGGTGAATCTCACCCATGCAGTGAGATTCAACCTGCTAGAAGATCTCGAAATGGACCGACTTCAGTTCAGTCGACAAATTCTCCAGAAAGACCTTCAGTTTTCTACAAACGAACTGGATTACGTTTTTGCATTCCCAGGTAAGCAGGTATATGAAGTTGTTTTTACAACAGTACAGAAATTTGACCTTTGTATGCAAAGACTTGAGGAGAAGAAGAGATCAGCACCGAGCTTCAAGAAGATCACAATGATACCACTGGCAGAAAGAGATGTGAAGACAGTCAACGTGATCATCCTTTCTGAAAAAGTTAGAAATCAAGACGTGTGGACCTGGTTATCGAGGTTTTGCGATGTCACCAATGGAATGGAGGTTACCGATATCGATGGAGTAAAAACAGGAACCAGACGCTTCCAGGTGCGTTTACGACGGGCTGAGGGAGCTGTCCAACACATCCCCAACACGATCCAGCTGGGAGCCTTCCGTGGCTCTGCTTTCTACCCTGGCCAACCCAAGCAGTGCAGGAGGTGTGGAAGCCTGGACCATCTTGCAGCCTCCTGTACAAGCAACAACTGCAAAAGGTGCAAAGGATCAGACCACTAAACAGACCAGTGCACAACCCCACTAGAATGCAGCCTGTGTTATTCAACCAGCCACAGATTCAGGGACTGTCCCAAAGCCTACTCCAACCGAGTGAAGCTCAATACGATCACAAACAACCTTCCGATGAACCAAGGTCTGAACGACGACCAACCCTTACACCAGGTGCCGCCCGCCCCCCAAGAACCGGATGCAGCCCCAGATAATGGACCAATATTGGACTGGTCTGCAGACCCCATACCGGATGATAATATAGGGTCCACTGACATTGACACCTCCCTCCCCCCAGCCATCGACCAACGGCCTGCACAGCAAGCGGAATCCACCCCCAGGCTAGAGCAAGGCACCCAGCGAATGAAATCTACGGCAACTCTCCAGGAAGCAGGTGACATGTTAGAATCCCTGCTGGCTAACCTTCCTGATTTAACAGATCCTGAAATGCCCGCTGAGAGGGGGAACCTGCTGTTGGAAGCACTAGAAACTCCTCCGGCTTTACCATTGTTTGAAAGCCCACCTGACCAAACAGCTCATTCCAAGAAACGCCAGATGAATTCTTCTTCATCAGGTGAGCCATCTCTCCTGATGATTCCCACATATCCCGGAACAAAATGGTCATCGTCCCTTGTCAAAACCCCCTCCTTTCTCGAAGACGACCAGGTGGAGGCCTTTACTGCCGTCACGCACATCAGGGAAACCAACAACCCGGAGCTTGTAGCTAGACCCAAACGACCAAAAAAGATAAGGAAAGACCAATCATAGCCTTTGCCCCCCCACCCCCACTATCCTGATGCCTGTCCTCTCCATCTCATCCCTGAACACTAGAGGCCTTAATGACCCTGTGAAGTGTCTGATGGCTTTCACTTTTTTAAATAGTGAAAAAAATGACATCTTTCTACTCCAAGAATGTAATATACCATACAGAGACGATTACAAGACATTTGAACAAAGATGGACCTTTGGGCAATCTGTATGGTCAGGGGACAACAAGAACAGAGCGTCAGGGGTTGTGGTTTTATTCAAAGGTAAAGATTTCTGCATACAAAGGGTCAAACGAGTGATTGGTGGAAGACTGCTTTGCATTTACGTTGAATGGCACCAACTAAAATTTAGAATAATCAATGTTTACTGTCCACCTGATCTAAAAGAACGCCTAGAGGTTCTTAAAGAAATACAGCCACTTCTTGTGTGTGGAAGCGATGTGATCCTGGGCGGGGATTTCAATTGTCTCATGGACAAAAAGGACAGACTGACCGTTGCTACGGTCAGGCTGGACTCAAGTTCAGAAATGTTGAATAACCTCATCAAGGATTTTAAACTTAATGATACCTTTCGCAATAAGAACCCTAACACACCAGGCTATACATGGTCAAATGGCACCATTTGTTCACGTATTGATTTTCTGTCGACAACAAAGAACATTTTAGTTTCTGATGCAGCTGTTACCCCAGTATTTTTCAGCGACCATTCAAAAATTGACTGTACAATAAGGTGCAATGTCAAGGCTCATACAAGCCAAAATCCCTGGAAATTAAATGTTTCATTACCCAAAGATCAAAAATTAGTAGATAGACTAAAGGACAAGTTAAAAAGATGGATATCACTACAGTTTTTATTCCAGTCAGTCGGAGAGTGGTGGGAAGACTTAAAAAGTCGGACTAAAAACTTTTTCACAAAAGAAGGGAAAAGAATTGCAATGAAAAAGCGTTTCAAATACAAAAAACAACAGGCAAAGTTACAGCGTTTGTATACGATGGCCCATTCAGGGTTTGATGTGACAGTAGAGATTGTGAGGCTAATGAAGGAGATGATAGCTGTTACTGCTGAAGATTCTAAAGGCCTTCTTATGCGTAGCAGGACTAAACACATGGAAAATAACGAAAAATGTTCAAGATACTTCTTTAGGAAATTAGCGAGGCCCAGGAACACAATGTTATCCATTCTGAATGAGGATGGAAAAGAACAAACGGAAACTAAAGACATCCTTGCTTTAATACATACCTTTTATACTGAATTGTATAAAGAAGAGGTGACTGACATAACCGCCTTGGAAAACCTCTTGAGTTTCTTAAAGCCAAACGTCGGTATTGCCTCTGAACTCGAAAGTGACTTAACTGTAGATGAATTGACCAAAGCCATACAGAGCATGCAAGATAATAAGGCCCCAGGAGCTGATGGGTTACCCAAAGAATTTTATATTACCTTTAGGGATCTATTAAAAGACCCACTTTTAGAGATGTTTAAAGAAAGTTTGCATAGTAATAACCTACCATTGTCCTTAAGAACAGGTATCATCTCCTTGCTTTACAAAAAAGGAGACAAAAAAGACATTAAGAACTGGCGCCCACTTACCTTGCTTGGTGTAGACAGAAAGATCCTTGCAAAAGCCCTTTTTTTCCGCCTGAAACAAGTGTCTGGGCAGATAGTGGGGGAAGAGCAGACATGTTCAATACCTGGAAGATGCATTAGTGAAAGTCTTGCCTTAGTCAGAGATTCCTACCTCTACGCATATGACCGCAGACTGCCATTATGTATGTCCGCCTTAGACTTGGAAAAAGCATTTGACAAGGTTAGCCATACCTTCCTCAGGAAAGTCTTGGTTAAACTTGGTTTTGGGCCTCAGCTTAGAGCTTGGATTGACTTGCTGTATACTGACTGCTTAAGCAAGGTTGTTATCAATGGTCACTCCACTGACACCTTTGAAGTTTGCTCAGGAGTAAGACAGGGATGCCCATTGTCTGTTATGTTGTTTATATTTGCCATGGAGCCCTTGGCTCCGGCTATAAAGGAAGACCCTTCTATTCATGGTCTCCAAGTCCCTGGTAGTGGGGGACAGGAAGCCAAGCTATCCGTGTATATGGATGATCTAACAATATTATGCACAGACAATAAGTCAATCCTTAAAGTGCTATATTGGTGTGACAAATTCTCTGCCGCCTCTAGTGCCAAACTCAATAGGTCAAAAAGTGAAATCTTGTATCTTAATTGGCCTGAACCTAAATTGAACCATGGCCTGGTCCAAAGGAATGAGAGAATTAAGATTCTTGGACTGGAGATTGGGCTAAATATGGAAAATATTAATTGGGAAGAAAAATTACGAAAGATTAAAGGTAAACTGCTCCAATGGGAACAAAGAAATCTCACCTTTACGGGAAAAGTACTGGTGATCAACTCAGAAATTCTTGCTTCTCTCAATTACCTTGCCGCAACGATTCCAGACCCTAAGTATATAATGACAGCCCTGAGAAGATGCATTTTTCAGTTTGTGTGGGGAGCGCAGCAAGAGAGAATTAGACGAGAGATAATGTATAGGCCATTACAGAAAGGGGGCAAAAATGTCCCTGATCTAGCAAAGAAAATGGAAGCTCTATTTCTGACGCCCATATTGCAGGCAGTACTAAACAAAAATAAGAGGAGCCTATGGCCAAATTTCGAGTCCTAAGGAAAGTGGGGTAAAGACCGTGCCTAAAAAGACCTCATGCAGAGAAGAGACCTCTGCTATATGAAAGGGTGGTGACCTTTGTAAAGTCTGGAAAGTGGCAGGATGTTGGTCGGGTAGACCGAGCCTTTGTAGAGAGCTGTTTGAGTCCCGAACGGTCAAGACTGGTTACTGTTAGCGCGCTGGCTGAAGTCATCTGCCTTAGGGTGTGGAGAAATGTTAATTCGCCATTTTTGTTCAATGCATATAGAGATCTCGCTTGGCAGGCAGTCCAGAGGTGTCTCCCTACACGAGAATTTCTGAAGAGACGGGGGTCATCTAAGAGCGCAAGATGTCCCAGGGTGGGGTGTGGTGGGGACGAGGATGTTTCACATTTGTTTTGGTCGTGTGGGGTGGCTCGGAGGGTTTGGCGCCTATTGGGGCCATGGCTGGGTGACCTGTTTAGAGTCCCCACGGAATCAGATGTCCTGTATGGGGTTATACAGAGAGGTGATTGTAAGGGATGGGAAAGATGGTGGGCCTTGATTAATTGCATAAAAGAGTCGATTTGGAGGTGTCGTAACCTAATGGTATACGAGAGCCTTTTGTTTTCAGCGGAATCAATAGTTAATTTGAGCATAAACTCGTTAAAGGATTATGTTTGGAGGGACAAGGAACGATATGGAATTGTGGTATGTAAGGAACTCTGGAAAATAGAGAACACTGAGTTATGTAGAATTTTGTGTTAACCTTTGAATGTGTTGACCTTCCTGTGAAATGTAACTTTTTATGCTTGTTAACCTTTGATTCTGTTTTTGACCTTGAAACCATGTTTTAAAATGTAACTTTGTGCATGACTTAAATAAACGCCTAAAAATTGAAAATTGAAATTGGTTCACACATAGCGAGGCTCGGCCATTGCACTGAGGCTGTTGCTGACCCGTGCGAATTCCCCAAATGTGCGAATCTCGATTGCATAATTTCTGGTAGTGGGGGACTGAGTTTGTGCTCTCCCCTGATCATGTTGTTCTAAAGAAATAATCACACGGTCAAAGTACCATATCAAAACGCAATGCAATACACTGTGTGTGCGGTTGAGTGATCTTTTGAAGAAACACCTGGGATAGACTGCAATGGATCACTGTCAATGCAGCTCTCTGCTGCTCCCTGCTGCCAGCGTCAAAACAGTGTCTGCATGTTTCACAAATAGAGTTTGGAGAGACGTTGTCAGTGTCTGTATGTTGCTTAAATTCTCCCAAACAGTGGGCGCTAAAGATCAGGGCACGGCAGACCATTGCAGCCAATGATCTCGAGTACAAAAAAAAAAGCTTACAGCACCTGGTATTCCCAGGCGGTCTCCCATCCAAGTACTAACCAGGCCCGACCCTGCTTAACTTCCAAGATCGGACGAAATCGGGCATGATCAGGCTGGTATGGCCGTAAACAAATATTTATGGGTCCATACTAGGTTTTATACAGCAGGAGCACATAAGGACTGAGAGTGCTGCCGTGCCCAGAGACGGGACTTGTACGGAAACAATGATTAGATCCATAATGAAGGAAAGCAATGCATGAAGACTTTATTCCGGACTCAAATGCCCTTTCCTGGTTCACGTCCTACCTGATGAATGGAATGGCTCCTTGTCCAAACCTTGCACGCTTGATACAGGTGTCCCTCAAGGCTCGGTACTGGGGCGTCTTCTGTTCTCCCTCTACACCAGATCTCTGGGCTCTGTAATTACATCCCACGGCTTTTCCTATCACTGCTATGCTGACGACACTCAGCTATTTCTCTCCTTTTCCTCATCTGACAAAGCCCTGATTGCAACACTTATATCTGAATGTCTGGCAGAAGTCAGCACCTGGACAACTGCCCATCACCTGAGGCTTAACCTCAACAAGACTGAGCTCCTCCTAATACCAGGGAAAGATTGCCCACACATGGACTTACTGGTCACTGTTGAGAACATCACTGTATCTCCTTCTCCAACTGCCAAAAACCTTGGTGTAGTGTTGGACAATCAGTTATGCTGCACCGCAAACATCACTGCGGTGGCCCGATCCTGCAGATTTGCACTTTACAACATCCGCAGGATCCGGCCCTTCCTCACAAGGGAAGCAGCTCAGCTTCTAGTCCAATCACTGGTCATCTCCCGCCTCGACTACTGCAACTCGCTCCTGGCTGGACTCCCTGCCTCTGCGATTAAACGCTTGCAGCGCATCCAGAATGCGGCAGCGCGCCTCGTGTTCAACCTACCAAAGTTCTCACATGTAACCCCCCTCTTCCGAGACCTCCACTGGCTCCCTGTAATAGCTCGCATCAGATTCAAGATGACGGTACTGGCATACAAGGCAGTCGATGGAACTGCCCCTGCCTACCTCCAAGTATTAGTAAAGCCACACACCCCAGCTCGATCCCTCCGCTCAACTACCTCAGCTGGACGTCTGGTACCGCCATCGCTAAGAGCAAGCAAAGGTCGATCAGCAAAGTCACAACTTTTCTCTGTTTTGAGACCTCAGTGGTGGAACGAGCTCCCTACCGATGTCAGGACCGCGGAGTCGCTCACCAGCTTCCGCAAAAGACTCAAAACTCACCTGTTCAGAGTTCATCTCGACTCTGCATAGAAACCAATGTACAGCCACCATTGAATGTTGTACGTTCTGGCACTTGTACATTGCACTTATTCAAGGTACTTAATTGTGTAGCATCTACAGTAGCTGCTATCGTTGCTTTACACGGGGAATGGATTAGCCTAGCGATTGTAATACTTGCACTATGAACGTCTTTACTGTACCGACAGCGACATATTGTTTCACTTCTTATGACAAATGTACTTATTGTAACAAATGCACTTATTGTAAGTCGCTTTGGATGAAAGCGTCTGCTAAATGCCCTAAATGTAAATGTAAATGTAATGAAGCATAATTGCAATAAACAACTCGGTGGATCCAACTGAATGTTCTCGTGTGTTCAGCCGATGATTTCTCGTTTTATTAGTGAATAATGCTTCAATAAGTGCCTTCAGAAAAATAATATATTAATCAGAACTTATAAATAACACAAAAAATGTTTTTCCTCCCTGGGTTTTGGTTGGGGGGGTTCTCAGTGTCTCTGTGTCGGTTGTGGAAAGAAACCACAGACAGACGCACTGTCTGTCTCTCTTTCACCACTCCCGTCTCCCTCTCCCCCCCCGTCTCCCCACCGTCTACTGTGTGTGTGTGTTCGGTGTGTGTGTGTGTGTGTGTGTGTGTGTGTGTGAGTGTGTGTGTGTGTGTGTGTGTGTGTGTGGTGGAGGTGTTTGAATGGTTGAAGAGCCTTTGGTGCTCAACACACACCACAACAAGCAGGCGTAAAGAGAAAGAGACCCAACACCAACCCCCCCCCCCCCCCCCCCCCCCCCCCCTGCCCCCTTCTCCCCCCCCCTGTCCCCACCCCCCGTCTCTCTAACACCAACCCAACCAACTAAATGAACACATAATGAAAGGTTCCTTCAAGGTACGTTTGTACAACCTAATTCATCCTTTCACCACAGTGACTGAATTAGACTTCCCAGAACTGTGTGTGTGTGTGTGTGTGTGTGTGTGTTTGTGTGTGTGTGTGTGTTTGTGTGCGTGTTTGTGTGGGTGTTAAATAACAAAAATGAACAATGCTAATTTGTTAAATAATGAACCTTCTTCCAAGGCGCGGGCTTCAACCAGTAGGAACAGAGTGAAGCGTTTGAGTCTGCAGCCGTCGGAGCGGCCATGTTGAGTCAAACAGCACAATGTTAGACGCTGGGGAGGCAATGACGGTGGTTACACCTTGACATGCTAAGACTGTGTGTGTATGTGCGTTTTATTGTGTATGTGTGTTTATGTAAGTACGTGTGTGTTTGTGCGTGTGTGTTCGGTGTGTGTGTTTGTGTCTATGTGAGTTCATGTGTATGTGTGTGTCTAGCCTCGTAGATGGGTGGGGGGAGTCTCACTCTTCTCAGCGGGGGGGTGGAGGACCTCCAACCATATATATATATAACGAAGTTCAAGGGGATGATTGAACACACACTGAATATAGTTGTATAAGAGAGAGAGAGAGAGAGAGAGAGAGACAGAGACAGAGACAGAGACAGAGAGAGAGAGAGAGAGAGAGGGAGAGGGAGAGGGAGAGGGGGAGGGAGGGAGGGAGGGAGAGAGAGAGGCCTGAGAGAGTGGCTCCACCGCCAGGGCTGGTGAGGGCCCCAGGGGAACCAAGAGGGAGCAGGGCCCCAGGGCCGGTGAGGTTGTTGTGGGGGCCCTGGCGGGCGGACTCCAACAGGTTCTCCCTATGGTTGATGCCAAGAGAGCACCACAATCTTGGTGTGGATCTCGGATTTTCATCTAAGATCTGTGTGATGTGTTGGTATTTGGCATCGGGATAACTGTCAATGTGGACGTCTGTGTGTGTGTGGGGAGAGATCCGACTCAAGTTTGAGTCACCGATGATCACTGTGGGATTGATGGATCAAATAGTCCAATCCCTAACTTTATGCCCTGTAGGATCGTGTCTGGTCATTTTGAATATCGTCTTGATCGGTCGAGGCTTCGGGTCGGTGGTTACACTCGGCCGTCGGCGCTCGGGAGTGATGGTGAGGGGACTTAACATGGCCGAATTAAGGGCGTGGTGGAGTCTAAGCTGCACAGTGCGCTGTGAGGGTGTGCTCGTGGACTGGACGGACAGCGGAGGAGACTTGGTGTTGTTAGAGGTGGCTTCAGATTGGGATTGCTTTGTGGGACATTTCCCTTTGCTTTGACCCATCATCATGGTGTTCTGTTCAGCCACCTCGTTGAGTCTCTCCGCTGTACCTGTACCAGTCCGGGTCTGTGGTGGGGGCCGCCGCTTGGTGGAATCTACAGGAGGGGGAGGAACAGAGTGAGTGGGGGATGGACTGAGATGTAATTCTATTGAGGGGGAGACCAGGGTAACTATGTGGAGCTGCGGGGGGCTGTCTCTGGGTGGCGGTGGGTGAACGCTGTGAGGTCAACGGGCTCCGCACTGAGTGGGGGGCCGTGTTGAGGACCTGGGCCCCCGTGGGGACCGTTCTGCCGGCCGGGAGATCTAAGGTGGGGGCTAAGGGAAGTACCGGGGGGGGGGGGGGGGGGGGGGGGGCGTTATTACTGAGATCTCCCTGACTGAGATCTCTAACCTGTGCTCTCTCTCCACAGGCTGACCCGAGGCTGCTGTGTGACGCCGCAGACGCAACTTCCGGGTAGCCGGCTTGGTTTGTTTGGTTTGGTTAGCAGGACGCTTAGCGTCGACCTGCTACCTCGGTTTCTCGGCATCGATTAATCCTCTCTGGCCCTCTACCCGATAAGGGTAATGATGAGCGCTATAGTAGATTATTGTCTCTAAATCGCTGGCTGGCACGATTTAGTTCGGAGCAGGGCTTTGGTTTCATTGATAACTGGCCATCCTTGTGGGGCCGCCCTGGTGTGCTCATGAGAGTCGGCCTACACCCTACTGGGTTAGGCGCCTCAATTATGTCAAAAAACATAGACAGATGTCTTATCCAGGCGTGACTCATCCAATCACAGCACGCTGGGTTGCAGGAGCTTAGCAAACCTGCTAGCAACAGGTTAGCTGATCCAGTTTATCAGGAAGGTGTATCTATTGCACCAATCTTTTCAGAGTTGAGTGTTAACCAGACTCCCTCTGAAAATAACGCTGTTCCTATATGTACGGTGGTGCGGCCTCGCACTGTCTTGAGGTGTAAAACCCGCAGGCAAGGGCCGCGACCAGTATGTCGAAATCGCACCATCCCCTTGATCGCTTCAGAGCTGAGTGTTAATCGGACTCCCTCTGAAAATAATAAAATGGAAGCACTCAGAATAGGGTTCATGAATATAAGGTCGCTTTCATCTAAGGCGCTCTTGGTCCATGATCTAATTGTTGATAATAAGATCGACATACTGGGCCTTTGTGAAACCTGGTTAAAACCAGATGAGTTTCTAGCCCTAAACGAAGCTACTCCCCCCAATTACTTCAGCGCTCAAGTATCCAGAGAAATTAAGAAAGGTGGTGGAGTAGCCCTGATATCTAATTCTAAGCTTAACTTAAAGCCAAAGAATAGATATACATTCAGATCCTTTGAGGTGCTTGCGTTCTGCTCCTCAGCTCCCCGACAAGCGAAACGAGTTCCAGACTCTTTCGTTTCAGCTATAGTATACCGTCCCCCAGGACCGTATTCACTTTTTGTTGATGAGTTTTCTGACTTTGCAGCTGATCTGGCTACATATTCAGACAATATTTTGCTCATTGGGGATTTCAACATTCATGTGAATAACCCATCTGATGCCCTCGCAAGGGCTTTTCTGTCCATTACAGATACGCTTGGCTTCAAACAGCTCGTCCAGCACCCAACCCACATTGGTGGAAACACGCTGGACCTCGTTTTGACCCGCGGTGTAGACATCTCACAGCTAGTGGTCTCTCCCTACACCTCAGCTTTATCAGACCATTTTTTGCTCACTTTCCAGGTGGTGGTATCCTGCACCTGCAACGATCAGCAGGCTACTTTCAGCTGTCGCCGCATCACACCTGCAACCATTACAGCGATGGCAGATAAGTTACCCCGTTCACTTGCTCCTCTTTGTAACTATAGGGGTTCTGTGGACTGCCTTACTGATGACCTCAACGCTGCCCTGTCTGCTGCCATTGATTCAGTTGCCCCGCTCGTAATTAAAAAACGATCATTGAAAAAACCAGCTCCCTAGTTTAATGCAGAAACGCGCACTATGAAGCGAAGCTGCAGAATCCTTGAACGCAAATGGCGCTCGACTAAACTTGAGGTCTTTCATCTTGAATGGCACAACAGTCTGCTCACCTATAAGGGTGCGCTGACTACTGCCAGGAACGCCTACTTTTCCCGTATCATCAAGTTGAATAGAAACAATCCCAAGTTTCTTTTTGACACGGTGAAGAGTCTGACTAGAATCAGATTGAGACAGTAAGTTCTTCCATCATGGCAGGTGAATTCATGGATTTCTTTGTGAATAAGATTCAATCGATTAGAGAGGAAATTGATGCTTGCCGTGCAGCTTGTCCTACACATCTTGTGGGGCAGGATGGGGTCCTGCCTAGTAGGATGGGGAATTCTGACGCAACTTTCTTGGAGTTCAAGGCAATTCCTCTGGTGGAACTTGAAAAGGTGATAAAGGCATCGAAACCAACAACTTGTATGTTGGATCCTCTCCCTTCCAAGGTTCTTAAAGAACTTCTTCCAACTGTGGGGCCTACTATCCTCTCGCTTATGAATCTTTCGCTTTCAACAGGAATTGTTCCCTCCAATTTCAAGGCTGCGGTGATAAAACCGCTACTCAAAAAGCCTGGCCTAGACCCTGACTTAGTCAGGAACTATCGGCCTATATCGAACCTGCCCTTCCTGTCCAAGGTACAGGAAAGGATTGTAGCAAAGCAAATCGTCGATTATCTGACGAGGAACAATCTCTTCGAACCTTTCCAGTCAGGGTTCAGGAATTTCCACTCAACTGAAACTGCTGTTACAAGAGTTGTAAATGACATCCTTCTTGCCTTGGATAAAAATACAAGCTCAATGCTTGTGCTGCTGGACCTGAGTGCTGCGTTCGACACGATCGACCATAGCATTCTTCTTCACCGTCTTGAGCACTATGTTGGTTTCGGGGGTACGGCTCTTGGTTGGCTTGAATCGTACCTCACAGATAGAACCCAATTTGTGCTCCACGAGGGTTCAGAATCAAAACACTGCAAACTACGCTTTGGCTTACCACAAGGGTCGGTCCTTGGCCCATTACTTTTTGCAATCTTTATGCTTCCCTTGGGCGACGTTATCCGCAGCTTCGGAATTAGTTTCCACTGCTACGCGGATGACACCCAGCTCTTCATTCCAGTGGATTCAGGGAACTCGCCCCAGATCCAGAGGGTTGAGTCCTGTCTAGCTGCGGTGAGGGGCTGGATGTCACAAAACTTCCTCCAGCTTAACACTGGGAAGACAGAGTTGATAATTATCGGCTCGAAGCGGGACCGGAGAGAGTTTGAGGATGTCTCACTGTGGTTGGATGGACTCGCCATCCTACAGAGTGCATCAGTCAAGAATCTTGGGGTCCTGTTCGACCCTCAACTGTGCTTCAACCAACATGTTAGAAGCATAACTAGAATTGCCTTTTTCCATCTGAGAAACATTGCAAGAATCAGACCAATGTTATCTGCAGCGGATGCAGAGACACTGATTCATGCATTTGTTTCATCAAGACTGGATTATTGCAATGCACTGTTCTCGGGACTACCAAAATCTACCACAAAAAGTCTACAGCTTGTACAGAATGCTGCAGCTAGACTGCTGACCAGAACGAGAAGGTTTGATCATATCACACCTATTCTCGCCTCTCTGCACTGGCTACCAATAACTTTCAGATCGGACTTTAAGGTGCTACTGCTAACCTATAAAGCCGTGCATGGATCTTCTCCATCCTACCTGAAGGACCTGATCATTCCTTATAGTCCTTCTCGGTCCCTCCGGTCTTCGGGAGCTGGCCTTCTTTCACTGCCGAAGGTTAAAAAGAAATCGGCCAGACAGAGAGCGTTTGCCTATCGAGCCCCCTTCCTATGGAATAGGCTGCCACAAGTGATCAGGGAAGCTGACTCTGTGGAGCTATTCAAAGGAAAGCTCAAAACGCACCTCTACGATCTTGCATTTGGAACATAGGATTGTGAAAACGATTGTGAAAATGCGAAGTGAAGACCACTCTGGTTGTTTGTGTTTTGTTAATGCAGTATACATTCCCGCTATGTACTCTTCCGTTCTAATTCACTATTCTGTCTGTTCTAGCATGTTGCGGTGACTGGACTGGATGCCTGGACTCTCCTCATGGTCAACCGGCCAGCACCACATCACCATTTTTGTGCATGTATTTACCTGTATGTCAATTATGGCATACATTGCACTCCTGACCATCCCTGGAAGAAGGATCCCCCACTATGCGTTTCTTCTCAAGATTTCTTCCTTGCTAATTTCAAGGGAGTTTTTTTTGCCCTTGTGGGGGCTTGGGTAAAGGGGGGTGTCATAAATATTTGACTTGTTAAGCCCTTTGAGACTGTAACGGTGATTAAGGGCTATACAAATAAAATTGAATTGAATTGAATTGAATTATTAGAAGGAGGGGGTTAGAGTGAGGTGGAGGGCTGTTGTAGAATAAGCAGGTTCTGCTTCAGCCAGTCATCTGTGTTCTGCTCCACCCTGTGGAAGGTATGGGGGGGGGGCAGGTTTAATGGACTCTGCTCATTTGTCCCCCTGTCTAACCCTCCCTGATGGGGGGGTGCTGGTGGTGATGGGGGGATGACTGCTTGGTGGTGAACTGCTCGTATCGTTTTAAAGTATGTCTTGGTGATGTGGGTGAGTGGAGGTAGGGGGTGTGTGCTGGGGGCTGGTTGTCTGTGTGTGTGTGTGTGTGTGTGTGTGTGTGTCCGTGCATGTGTGTGTGTGTGTCTGTGTGTGTGTGTGTGTGTGTGTGTGTGTGTGTGTGTCCGTGTGTCTGTGTGTGTGTGCGTGTGTGTGTGTGTGTGTGTCCGTGTGTGTGTGTGTGTGTGTGTGTGTGTGTGTGTCCGTGAGTGTGTGTGTGTGTGTGTGTGTGTGTGTGTGTGTGTGTGTGTGTGTGTGTGTGTGTCTGTGTCTCCACTAGAGTGGGAACGGGGCTCATATCTAGATCCCTGGTCCAACATGGTGACCAAACAAGAATAGAAAGCCATGCAAGAGCAAAATAAAAATGGATAAAAACAATCCGATGAATCAAAGCAGAAGAGAACAGTGGATCTGGTGATAAAAACAGGTTAAACCAGGGGGGTAGAAGTGGGCTGCCCCCTAGCAATGGGGGGTGGTGAGTGGAGGTTCCTTAGTATGGATTGGTGAGTCTCTGCCTCTGATTGTGTCCCCCAGGTGGTGATTGTCCGGGGGCCCTTTTCCTGAGGCCTCCTGGGGCTCAGTGGGGGCCCGTGATTGGCTTCTCCAACCAACAGGGAAGAGTTTTTCTGTGGTTCTGCTGTGTTCTGGAGGTCTCCTGGGAGCTGGTTCACATGCCCTACTTAAAACACCCCAGGTAAGAGCTTACAAAAGAATACTAAAAGGAATAAAAAGATAAAAACATTCATCAACTCGGCATGGCGAAGGTATTTGTTGGGTGGTCACTTAGCTTGACAAGCTTCTTAAAAACGGAATAAAATGAATAAAAGTAATAAAAACCCTAATGGCGTGAAAGGATTGGCCTTTAAAAAACTAGGGATGATAAAATAAATAAAAAAGGTAAAAAGAGTGGTACCTGACGTTTCGTTGTACAACAACTTCTTCAGAACCAAGGTAAGGTAACACTCGCAGGTCAGGGTCAGGGTCAGGGTGAGGGTTAGGGTCAGTGTCAGGGTGAGGGTGAGTGTCAGGGTCAGGGTGAGGGTGAGGGTTAGGGTTAGGGTCAGGGTCAGGGTGAGGGTCAGGGTCAGTGTCAGGGTGAGGGTCAGGGTCAGGGTCAGGGTCAGGGTGAGGGTCAGGGTGAGGTTGAGGGTCAGGGTCAGGGTCAGGGTGAGGGTGAGGTTCAGGGTCAGGGTTAGGGTTAGGGTGAGGGTTAGGGATAGAGGATCAGTCCCTTTACGCCATCTGGTGTTGCAAGTGAAGATAGGCACAGGCATAAGTAACTAAAGATGGACCTGTAACTTTTGCAACCTTAAAACAAAAAAAACTATAATCAAAAAAAATACATTATTATTATATTATATTTTATGCAAATGTAAATAAAATAAAGACGATAAGGGGAGACTTTTTTTGCATCTAAAACAGTGATTGGAGGGGGTGGGTGAGGATAAGAATGAATTTGGGCAGTAAAGGTGAACAGTTTATGTTGTTTATTATTTAAATCAGTGCTAATATCACTCTGTTGTTTTCAGGAGCAGGTTCTGCTAGTCGGGAGAGTGGTGGAGAAACCAAAGGTACAGGCGCCCTCTGGTGGACGACGGGGGGGCTGGCGCTGTCCCAGTGAGAGGCCATTAGGCCCAGTGACCAAAGGGGGGGGGGGGGGTCTAATGGACACTCTTAATGCATTCATCAACTCGCGTGCGACGTGTTTCCTACTGATTCTAAACTGGAGTTGGGAGAAAGTGAAAGAAAAGTCTGAATGGAGCTAGATGACTTAAGGGCACGGACCCGTGAAAACAAGGCGCGTGAAACGCCTCAAAACGCACCTGGGCCGACGGACGCGTTCCGCGCGCAGCACATGACGGTATGAAGAAGACTCGGAGAACGCGGTAAAAGCAGCGACCTCGTCAGAAGAGACTCACGTCCAGGCCCAGCGGGAGGGCCAGCTCCGGAGTCCTGGTCCCCAAGGTGTAGTGGCTGGGTTGGCGAGGCTCCGGGCCCCCCACCGGGGGGCCATAGGGGCTGGAGTCAGGTCTATAGCAGGGCCGGCGGTAGCCAGGGGCAAGGGTGGCCTCAGTCCACCCAAATGTGCGCCCTGCCCACCCAATCACAATGGAAGAAAATGTTGTTGTTTTTGGTGGAAGTCCAGACCCACTAACGGACGGACCTGTTGGTTCGCTGTCCAGGAAAATGTCAAATCAAATTCAGCCAATTAATTAATACTATAGAATATACCATTACCATGCATTGCTTCTAATTGGGTGGGCAGGACAGCCTGCCTCCAAGTTACCCACCTGCTTATAGTGGTCACTGGTACACACACACACACACACACACACACACACACACACACACACACACACACACACACACACAATGCATTGACCAGTGGCGTCACTATGCTGTTTTATTCGGATATTATTTAATAGCCCCGAATATAATTTTTGGTTCAAAATAAATAAATAAATATATATATTTATAAATATTTATAAGTAGCCTAGTCTAGATAGTCCTTCTGGCAAGAAAATAAACAGTTTAAAAACATATCCTGTTTACCACCTCAAGTAAATTAACCTATCCTATCCGCAGTCAGATCCGTGTGTGTGTGTTTGTGTGTGTTTGTGTGTGTGTGTGTGTGTTTGTGTGTGTTTGTGTGTGTTTGTGTGTGTTTGTGTGTGTGTGTGTGTGTGTGTGTGTGTGTGTGTGTGTGTGTGTGTGTGTGTGTGTGTGTGTGTGTGTGTAAGGTCTGTCTCACTTGTATTCATTTTACTCTGAAATAACTTCAATGGAACTTTAGATGTTTGGGGATAAGCAGCACAGCAGTCAGGTAGCTATTTAAAGCTATCATAAACCACATATTTTGTTTATTTAGGTAAAGCATTACGAAACAAATTGCACAATAAAGCATACAAATAAATTTGGCGAGCGCTATGTGCAGGCATTTTATTTTTCCTTCTGGGCTAAGCCCCGGATGTTTATGAAACCTAGAAATCCCCACCCAAATCTACCCCCTTGAGTAGAGGCAATAAAAATACAGAACGATATGAGAGACAGAGAGACAGAGAGAAAAGGATCAGAGGGGAGAAGGAGGAGAGAAGGAGGAGTAGTGTTTAGTGACCAGAACTGTATGGAGTGTATCTATTGTTTGTGTCTGTCTGTCTGTCTGTCTGTCTGTCTGTCTGTCTGTCTGTCTGTCTGTCTGTCTGTCTGTCTGTCTGTCTGTGCGTGCGTGCGTGCGTGTGTGTATCTATATAGTTTTTATCTATATTAAGTTAATCTTTTGTGTGTGGCTATTTAGTGTGTTTATCTTTATGGTGTGTATCTATTTGGTGTGTATTCATGGTGTGTGTGTATCTATATGGTGTCTACCTATTGTCTTTGCGTGTATATATATGGTTTGTATCTATCGTGTGTGTGTGCATATGGTTTGTATCTATATGTTGTGTGTATAGATATTGTGTGTGAATCTATATGTGTGTATCTGTGGTGTGTGTGTGTGTGCATATGGTGTGAATCTATATGGTGTATTGGTGTATGTCTGTATGGTGTGTGTCTGTATGGTGTGTGTGTGTGTCCGTGTGTGTGTGTGTGTGTCTGTGTGTGTGTGTGTGTGTGTGTGTGTGTGTGTGTGTGTGTGTGTGTATGTAGTGTACAACATGAAGGCGGACGGCTTTGTGAAGGTGTGTAAGGAGGACGTCTCAGAGCTGATCCACAGAAACAGGAAGAACATGTTCTGACCTCTGACCTCCCACCTGGAGCCCCATGTGACATGTGTGGTGGTGTGCGATGACTCCAGTTTAACCAGTGAATGAGTCTCTCTGGTCTCTTTGATGAAGGCTTCCTCCTCACTCCTCAAAGGGACGCTCAGGATGCTGCCAAGTTACGGTTGCTATGGAAACGGTATCTCGCAGAGCTTGCAGAGAGCAGATGTTCTTGTGTGGAAACATCGCCCTCTGCTGTCCACATCCGCTCACTACACACACAGGGACGCAAGATCACACGTGACTTCCTTTTCACCAACTTGACATCAAACAGTAGTAACGCACACACACACACACACACACACACACACACACACACACACACACAGACACACACACTCACGCATACAGTAAGGTGAATTGAATGAAGACTTTCTTTGTTTTGAAGTATGAATCTAAATCAGTCATATCAGACTCATCCCTTTAATTACAATGAGGGAGGTCATTTCTGATCAAATAAAGAGCTGAAATAGACTCATTGTTACCGATGCGACCAGAGGGCACGTGCCTTTGTTGAGTTTTACTAATTAGCTCACCTGCCGCAGCTCGCGCGGCAAGTGATTTTCTTAATTCGTTATTTGGTTGCATCTGGTGTGTTTCACCTCAGAGGGAACCTGACAGTACGTTGGTGTCCTCCACTGATTGGCACTGGAGCATCTCCCAAACGCGGTATGTTGTTGTGTTCCCAGAAACCGGAACTTGTGTGTAATGTTCTGTTGAGCTCTGCTGTGACTTATTTGTTTCACAGGTTACAGACTTTTTGAAGTAAAGAGGAGCATCTCATCTGGACCTGATGTGAGTAGAATTGTGTAGCAAAGCACAACTGCGTTGACTTGTATGTTGAATTTAGATCACTGATAATGTGTGAAGGAAATCTGGGATTGTGGTGGATTAACCCTCATTTAAAATTCAAATAATGATTCTACCTGAAAGTAACATTTTAGAGACTATACATTCAAACTTGTCAAGTAAGAAGTAAATCACTCTTAACTAATGAGAGTCAAATAATTAGTATAACTTATATTAAAAAGCTGGATTAGTTAATTATCTTTAATTTTATTTAAAAGTTGGATGATCCCAAAAGCCATCCATTTGTATTAGCATTAATTTATCTGATTTAATGGAGATGGTAGTTGTTGAACTGTGGGACAGTGCCCAAGTTTGGGGACAATAATGAGTAAACTGTTCGTTCCTTCAAAGGTCTATCATGGATATTTAACTGCAGTTCTGTGAGTATCCCAACTTAACCATGAAGATGAACTGCAAACTGTAAGTCATTAGTTTCTCATTACTCTTAGGCACATTGATGTATTTTGGTTTCCTGGTGAGTTAACACGTTAGCTGAAGGTTGATCTGAGAAGTAAGGATGTTTTATTGGTTCATGGGTTACCTAGGTGTTTGGTTTATGTTGGTTTTAATGGTTTGTTAAAAAGGTTACAGGTTATAAGTTATTGTTGTAAACTGGAGTAAATGGTTGGGTTCTGATGTCTTCAGTCTTCTTTCCAGCTACTCTCCTGAGCTCTGCATCTTCATCACATGAGTGTTGCTTTACTGATGAGGGTGGGGTCTGAGTGAGCAGAGGTGCATACTGGGATACAGAGCTGTCTGAAGTCTACAGGTCTGTAGACACGCCCCCTCAGGTGAAACCGTCGTGGTGTCAGTTACATGAACTAGAATGTTCTTTAAGATGGAGACAGGGATTCAGAAGGAGAATCACCAGGGGGAGATGAGGGGGCTCCTCATCTCAACGACTAAAACACAACTTCAGTCTGACACAGAGAACCATGGAACACATTCAACAGTCCCCTCCAGGCATCGTGACTCCTCAGGAACAGTTTCATTTCCAAGAAGTTCTTATTCGGGGTCATTCCAAGATGGATCCTGCTCCTCAAGAGCCACCCCCCTCCACTGGGTGGTCTTCTGAACAGATGACCTCCTTCCTGTCCTCAGGCTGACTGAAGCTGCACCGTTTGCATCTGTGAAGGCCCCTCATTCAGGAAACCACTGGACTACAAAGACATGACTTCAGAGACGTTGAATCAACCTAGGACACATTTTGGAGACACCAAGCATAATCCATCACCAATGTGGGACGCCACTGAAGAATTTTGTACATAATTTACGTCTCTGGAGACATTGATTGATCTGTTGTGGGTGTACTGGCAGGAGAGCTGGGATGGATGATGGAATGTTATTTGGCATGAGCTTTTTACCCTGCATGAGTGTTTGGCCTTTTATGGCCCAGTGGTGTGTGTGGGTTTGACATGAGATGGAGATATTTGAGCATCGCTAGGGTTCTTGTGTGTGTGTGTGTGTGTGTGTGTGTGTGTGTGTGTGTGTGTGTGTGTGTGTGTGTGTGTGTGTGTGTGTGTGTGTCCTGTTTCTGAACAGCCCTGAAGTCCTGCAACATTGTCTTGCTGATATTCGGACTGCTGAGTATTCTCCTAATCTCCCTGCAGTTCAGTGAGTCTAAATCATATCATTCTGAATAAAATAAAAATAATATTCGAAGTAAAAATAGTAATATTATTATTGATATTATTATTATTAAAAAAAAAAAAATAATAATAATAATAATAAGCCTAGCGATTGTTAGTACTTGCACTTGGCCCTATGAACATCTTTACTGTACTGACAGCAATATATTGTTTCACTTCATATGACAAATGTACTTATTGTAAGTCGCTTTGGATAAAAGTGTCTGCTAAATGCCCTAAATGTAAATGTAAATGTAAATAATCATAACAATTGTTAATGTTATAAGAATTAGTGTTAATATTAATTGTAAATACATGTACATATCTTCTGTACTCCTCTGTCCTGTCCGAGACTCAGCGACACCTTGGACGGAGGGGAGAGAGCACTTACTGGATGAACTCGGTGAAGGTTTTATAGAAATTATGAGAGTTCTTAAAGGAATCATGTTATTTCATTCAAAAATACTCAATATTCAAAAATATGGCTTTTGTGATTTATGTTTGAACACCCCTCCTTACACATATATATATATATATATATGTAAGGAGGGATGTTCAACTATATATGAATTTTTTTTTTCAGGCTAACACAGCATAGACAGTGTTAGCTACTAACAACAATAAAGGATGTCCCCTTCTGGCAGCATGGTGGTACTGCAGGTGTTGTTAGTCTCCTCCTCCAGCATGGGGAGCAGTAGAGTACAGAAGCGCTCGTCTTTGTTATGCGCTAAATTAAGTGAGGTTTACAGTTCTACCTAAGGCAAAGATGGACTGGTTTGATTGTGTTCTTCACAAAAGGTCAGTTTTTTTTGTGGTCTACTACACAGGGTCAGGACTCTACAACAAGATGCTCTGAAAAAAAATTGGTAGGACCTTGTAGGACAGGTTATAATCGCCTTGAAGGATATGCAACACAAAACTTGTAAGAGATAATTAGGATGGAATACAAGATATAGCTGATGGTAAGAAGTTAAATTGAATTAACCACAAATCACATGCATATTTTAAACACCGTTTAAACAGTTTAAAATATGGGACAACAGTGTTATGAATATATCAACAGTGTTATGAATACATCAACACATTTTAAACACAGTTTAAAATATGAAACGATAAACTCTTTCTTTGTCTGCACATGTCTAGTGTCTACGAAGCGTCTTTTTCTGCGTTTGCTTTCAAAGGTTTAAATTGCAGCTGGTTCAAGGTTTTGCGTTCTTCTCTGCAAGTTCCGCCCCCGACTCGTTAATCTCCCTGGGAAATCTTTGTGGACACTGCTGTGTTGTTCAATCATGTTTGAAAAGGCAGACGAGAATACTGGGGTGAATACTGGGGTCCTGGGTCGCCCTCTAGTCGACAGGTGTTAGGAGAGAGTGAAGGGAGTGTCTGACGCTGCATCTCTAGATCCGTGTTGTAAACGTTCACTCCTCTCCTCCTGCTTTCTTCAGGTTCAGTGATGCCCACGGAGGAGGAGGCCCCCAGCATCACAGAGTTCCACTCCTCTACCCACGTGTTGCCCGTGGGCCAAACGGCCCGCTATACCTGCCACGCCGGTGGCACTCCGGAGCCCACAGTAGAGTGGCTCCGCAATTGCAGGCCCCTGGAGAGGGACGGCACAGACGACCAATCAGAGGCCTGGGTGGAGAGCGGCTTCCTCTTCGTCAGAGGGGTGGATTATGGTGTGAACACGGTCTAGTGCATGGCAAGCAACAGCGCTGGCACGGCCAATCACAGCGCTGAGCTGCTTGTCTTTGGTATGTCCTGGATCCAAGGAGAGATGTTTGTTGATGATGTATTCATAACACTGTTGTTGATGTTTTCATAACGTTGTTGTTGAGGTGTGTGTGTGTGTATATATATATATATATATATATATATATATATATATATATATATATATATATATATATATATATATATATATATATACACATGTATGTGTGTATATATATGTGTGTTTGTGTGTGTGTTTGGGTCACTATCTGTTTATATGTGTACTTTTTTTATAGTCACTTGTGTCATCCCCTGCTTTACGCAAAACGTAGCGAACCCAAAACCGTGATATGAACCGAACCACGAATTCTGTGAACCGTTCCCTAGTTTTTGTGGATGTCATGAGGTGAAAGAGGTGTTTTTTAAGTCCATTGACGTTTAGTTTCTACCGGAAGCAGACAACCAGCCATGTTTGTTGTCCAATGGAACCTAGCCTCAAACCACAGACTCGTTCTCAAAAATAAAACAAACTATAACTCAGACGTGCAAACTTAATCAAGTGTAAGGAAAGTGAAACAGTACAGGAATAGGAACTAGAAATTGTACAATTATTGAAGATATTGTACTTGTACTGCCATTACACACACATTGCACATACTGTGTGTATATTAGTATCTTTGTTTATGTATGTGTATGTATGTTTAGGTATGTGTACATATTTATACGTATGTTTATGTATGTGTACCAGTGGCGGCGGTGGTTTTTAAAGTGAGGGAGGACGGACTGCGCGCTTGGTTGCCATTGGCCTGCTTGCACTGCTAGTGGCGTATGGTGGCATAAGTATATGAGACTCCAGTTGTTTCAGGGTGTTTTGGTGAACTAAAAAATAGCAGGGAGGGATAATTATGTCAATAAAATGGATACAAATTCACCAGTGGCAGCATTGTACTTGGACTGGTGTGCAGCATGTCTTGGACTACAAGGGCAGAAGGAAAGGATGCAAAGTCAATTGGTCAAATCAGGCCTACTCTTGATTTGTAAAAGTCAATAAAAAAATCTGGGCCTATCATTTGGCATATTTTTGCCCGCAATGACTGAAGCTATTGGTCGTAATTTTAGAATGTTTATTTTCAGCTGCAATTGTTTTAAGAAAAATGAAGACAAGACCAAAAGTGATGCCATTTAAAATTTATCATCCTGGAATTATCCTCATGTTTATTGTGTACATGTAAGGGACAATGTGTCTTATTTGTTAATAAAGCATAATTGCAATAAACAACTCAGTGGATCCAACTGAGTGTTCTCGGGTGTTCAGCCGATGATTTTGTTTTATTTGTAAATAATTCTTCTGTAAGTGCCTTAATATATTAATCAGAACTTATAAGTAAAACAAAAGTTTTTCCTCCCTGGGTTTTGGTTGTGGGGGGGGGGGTGCCTTAGTGTCTGTGTCGGTTGTCGAAAAAAATAAAACACAGAGGCACTCTCTGCCTCTTTCTCCCCCCCCCCCCCCCCCTCCGTCTCTACCCCCTGCCTTCTCCCTCTCTCCCCCCCCCGCCGTCTCCTGTGTGCGTGTGCGTGTGCGCATGCGTGTGTTGTGGCAACCCGGGCCCAGGAGTGTCTCTGTCTAACGGAAAAAATCACACGTCAACATTGGTTTACAGCCCTGGAGGGCATTTATTCAGGGATATCAAGGGGTTCCCGTGGAACCGGGCCGACTACGGGTAATCGAAAAATGAAACTCCTACTCCGTGAGTCAGGGGAAAAAGGGGCCAATGTTCTATCCTCTCGGGGGGGGGGCGTTCCGGTGCACGGCGGCTGGTCCTTGGACGGGGAGACGTTCCGCTGGGAGCCTGTCGGGCCATCTCGGTTCACCTTCCTGATCCTCGTACATCCGTAGCTCTGGGTTTAGTCCGCTTTCACTCGGCTCCAACTCTGTCGGACAGGTGACAGTCTCTTTTAAGGATTACCACTCCCTCCTCGCTCTCCGCCGCAGGTGTTCCCTGTTTCGCCGATTATTAGGGTGGAGGGGGCGTGCTCTGGCTCCACCTGCTGGATAGGGGCGGTACACGCCCTCTAAAACCTCTCCCCTGGGCCGTCCAGCCCGGGGGGTTGGGGTCGGGTTGCCACACTCCTCCACCGCTGGTTTACGCCTCGGGTCATTTTCGACTGTCCAAAGGCATGCCTCTCGGTGGGACAGAGCGTCGGCGTTGGCATGTTCCCTGCCTGGTCTGTGGTCCACCTGGAACCTGTAGTCCTGGAGTGCCAGGAACCACCTCGTCACCCGTGCGTTGGTATCCTTCGCCTCGGCCATCCACTTCAGTGGTGCGTGGTCGGTCACCAGCGTGAACTCCCAACCCAGGAGGTAATACCTCCACTTGTCCAGGGCCCATTTGATGGCCAGGGCCTCCTTCTCCACGGTGGAGTAGTTTCTCTCGTGGGGTAGGAGCTTCCGGCTGAGGTACGTCACCGGGTGTTCTTCTCCCGCCTGAAACTGGGAGAGTACCGCTCCCAGCCCCACTTTGGATGCATCGGTATGTACTGTTAGGGGTAGAGAGAAGTCAGGGGTTATTAGCACGGGTTCGGAGCAGAGGGCCCTTCTGAGGGTTGCGAAGGCTCCCTCTGCTGCCTCCGTCCACCTTACCCGGTCCGGCAGGGCCTTCCGGGTCAGATCTTTCGGGGACAAACCTCTGGTAGTATCCTACCAGTCACCTGTTTCTTGTTGGTGGGCCGGGGCCAGTCCCGGATGGCAGTGACTTTGTTCTCCTGGGGTCGGACGTTCCCCCGTCCCACCTTGTATCCCAGGTACGACGCCTCCTCCAGCCCCAGGTGGCACTTGGTGGGGTTGGCTGTGAGCCCGGCCCTCCTCAGCTCCGCCAGGACCGCCCGCAGCTGTCTGAGGTGTATATCCCAGTTTGCGCTGTGAATAATGATGTCAATATAGGTGGCTGCGTACGCCTGATGTGGCCGAAGGATCTGGTCCACCCTCTGGGATGTGGCCGGGGCGCCATGGACGGCAAAAGGGAGGACCGTGTACTGGTACAGTCTTCCCGGGGTTGCAAACGCCGTTTTC
This sequence comes from Pollachius pollachius, assembly GCF_949987615.1. Taxonomy (NCBI): domain Eukaryota; kingdom Metazoa; phylum Chordata; class Actinopteri; order Gadiformes; family Gadidae; genus Pollachius; species Pollachius pollachius. The sequence goes on from NC_136944.1 coordinate 1,001,462, forward strand.
CCCCTAGCGGCCCTGGTGAGGGGCACCTGCCAGTACCCCTTGGTGAGGTCCAGGGTGGTGAGGTAGCGGGCCGGCCCGAGCCGCTCGATCAACTCATCTACCCTGGGCATGGGGTAGGCGTCAAAGTCTGACACCTCGTTTAGTTTCCGGAAGTCGTTGCAGAAGCGGAATGTGCCGTCGGGTTTAGGGACCAGGACGACGGGGCTAGACCATGCGTTGCGGGACTCCTCGATGACCCGGAGTCGGAGCATTCGGGCGACTTCCTCCTGGATGGCGTTCCGGCGGGCTTCTGGGACCCGGTAGGGGGGGGACGCGCACCGTGATGCCGGGCGTCGTCTTGATGTCGTGGTGGGCCACGGTGGTCCTCCCGGGGACCTCCGAAAAGACATCCTGGTGCTGGAGGATGACCTCTTTGAGATCCTGTTTCTGGGCGGGACTGAGATCTTCGCCCATGGGGACCACCGGTATGTCGTGCCGGGGGCCGACAATGTCTAGAGCTATACGGTCAAACGGGACGTCAATGATCGGCATGGGGATCAGAGGGTTTCGTACCGAGGGTCTCGGGCGGTGAGCGTGCATTCGGGGCAGGACTGACAACATCGGGCCACGTCTCCTTTCACCCCAGGCCAGTAGAACATAGCTAGAATCCTTTCCCTGGTTTTATCCATGCCTAAATGGGCCCCTAGCAGGTGGGAGTGGGCCATGAACATCACCTTGCTAACATAGGGCCGGGGTACTAGCAATTGTCACTTCCCCTCCCCTCTCCACAACCCGATACAGCATGCACCCCTTTGTGCTGAAGTGAGGGTGTGGTAGGCAACTCACCGAATCCCTTGCTCATCCTTCATGGACGAGGACGTGGCCCCAGGCGTGCTTCAGGGCGTCGTCCTGTAGCTGGGCGCTGGTGAACTGTCCGGGTCGGTCTGTTCTCCCGGTCTGGTCGGGAGGAAGTCCGAAAACTCGATGAGACGGGAGCTCCCGGATCCTCCCTGTGGGCCGGTCTGCTAGGTCGCCGTCAGGACGAACCTAGGTGCCCGGTTCGTCCGCAGTTATAGCACCGTCGGTCCTCCCGGGGTTCCAGGGAGGAGGTCGGCGGCCTCGGTGGGGCCATCTGGGATTCGACTCTCGGGTCTCGACGGTTCCTACGCGGCTCGGCGGGCCGCAACATATTCCGGGGGCTGACACTCAGTTGTTGTGCCACCTGCCAGTTTTCGAGCTGCCGCACCAGCTCGTCCACCGTGTCGGGATGGTTGTGGGCGAGGGTTCTCCGTGCATCGGGCGGGAGGGGGGTGGGACCCGAGAGGCAGTGGGCCTGGGGTGGGGGGGCGAGGGGCGGGTGGGGGACTATGGAGTGGGGGGGGGGGGGGGCAGTGTGTGTGTCAGAGTGAGCAGTGTGTGTGTCAGAGAGGGGGGTGGGCTGGAATCAGGGTCTGTACCGGGGGCGGGCCCACCTCTCAGCCATATCAAAAGCCCCCCCCTCCAAGGGGAAGCCTGTTGAAGGAGGGGGTTAAAGTGTGGTGGAGGGCTGTTAGAATAAGTAGAATGAGCAGGTTCTGCTTCAGCCAGTAAGGTAACACTCGCAGGTAAGAGTTAGGGTGAGGGTTAGGGTGAGGGTGAGGGTCAGGGTCAGGGATAGAGGATCAGTCCCTTGACGCCATCTGGTGGTGCAATGGAAGATAGGCACGGGCACAAGCAACTAAAGATGGACCTGTAACTTTTGCAACCTTAAAACAAAAAAACTATAATCAAAAGAAATAAAGTAAATAAAATAATGGTGGTAAGGGGAGAACTTTTTTTCTCAGGGAGGAAGGGAGAGATTATGGTTAGCAGAGAGTTTTCGGTGAATATCTTTTGACAGGAAGGTGCCAGAGATACGGGAGGCAGACGCGCCCCCCCGAAAAAGGGAGGAGCGGCTTTCCAATGGCACCGAGCCCGAGTCCGTGCAACCTCCCGCCGCCCCGCCCCCCCGAGATGTGGAGTCGGGCATCACACATGCTGCAGGCCATAGCGGCTAACAGCCAAATCCTAAGTGTGCTCTTGCAGGGTCAGGTGTAATTCAATATCGCAAAGATCTCCCCACGTCGTCCGCCGACTTCGCAGTTAAGATAGAGAGGCATGGGCCGGCGCTTGTTACACTTGGTCTTAATGTCGACATGTATTTTGACCCGAAATTTAGGAAAAGATTGGAAGTGATCTTCGTATTCTACTCAGGATTTTCAGATAGAAAGGATTTTCGTATTCCAGTTGAGATTTTTAGATAGAAAAGTTTTTTATGTATTTTTTAACCTGTTTATGTTTGTTGAAAAATCTCTTTAAAGATTGCAGGACACTTCAGTCATGGATCCCGGGATTATCGAGTGTTTTGGCCATTATCACGAGACACCCTCACCCGAGGGAGGCCCCCCCCCCGAGGTCGATCAACTAGGGCTAGGGATCAGGGCTAGAGACTCGGGTTAAGGTTAGGGACTCAGGCTAGGGGTTTGGGTTAGGTTTAGGGTTACGGATCAGGGCTAGAGACTCGGGTTAAGGTTAGGGACTAGGGCTAGTGGTTAGGTTTAGGGTTAAGGTTGGGGTAAGTAGTTAGTGGTTAAGATCAGGAATCAGGGCTAGAATCTTTGGTTAAGGAATAAGGCTAAAGGTTAAAATTACAGTAGGTGGTCGGGATGAAGTTAAGGTAGATTGGTGTAAAGCCCGTAAAAGCGGCAATGGAGGATTTGTTCTCAAAGCGGTGCCTACCCAGACATCCCTAGAGTAAGAGAGTGGAGACAGTGGCCGAGGCAGAGGTGCGTTTAAAGCAACCCACCATCCCGGTACAACTCTCTAGCACCCCAGAAAAAGCAAATTCCTGTGTTCCATACAACGCACAACCCCAGGAAATGCTAAAACATTACAAAATAACCTGTACTTCATACACCGCATAGTCCCAGGTATTATGCCATTGCTTTGTATTGAATAAAGTGAGAAACTCACCATAAAGTAGTCTTCCGCCTTCGTTGGTTAGCTGTTTAAATGTCTCATAATATAAACGTTCGGTATGGCTTATAGCCCGATGGTGTTCCTAAGTTTTTAAATAGCCGTTTCCATACCCTTGATTTAAGCAGAAAAAGCGATGGATTATGTTGCGCAGGAGTTGCCAATTTGTTGATATTTTCATATAGTGTTGTGCATGCATTCATTTAAAATAACTAGTTCCAGTTATTTATGAACAGTGAAGGTAACAAACTCTTAAAAAAGAATGTGAACTTGAACAAGTGAAAAACGTGGTGGGCTAGCCAGCATTTCCCTGTGAATGACACAGTGTGTGGGCTCGCAGTCAGGTGCAACCTCTCTAACCCTTGCAGTGAAACCGGACAGCCGTCCAGTCATGGCTGCAGCCCCAACAGTGCAAACGCCAATACAGAAAGACCAGACTAATTTTCCTGACACATAACCATCCAAAGCCCGGAATAATTCTGCAGCTGTGGTGTTCCTTGGAAGTGACAGCACACACAACAAATCCTCCTGCACATCGTCCTCAAAACTGTACCGTACAAAAACAAGCAGAATTGCCCTGTTTTTCACATCAGTGGACTCATCGACCTGGATCGCATACCACGGTGAACCATTCACCCTCTCCAACAACTGTGCTTCAATATCCTCCGCTATATCATCAATTCGCCTATGGACGGTGCTGGCTGAAAGAGGTACCGAGCCTATCTTTTTTGCTGCAGCCTCCCCAAGGAGTTCATTGCACATGTCTTTTGCAGCAGTCAGAATTAGCTCTTCCCCAATAGTAAAGGGCTTCTTACACTTAGCAATTCGACTAGCCACTAAGTATGAGGCTTTTAGCGCAGCCACGTTCACAGATGTGGTTGTTTTAAGCACTATTTTTTGTGATTCTTGCTCACGTTTTTTACGCTCGTAGAAGTCAAGGGGTTTGTCTTTAAGTGTAGGATGCTTGGATTCTAAATGTCGAATAAGCTTTGATGGTTACATAGCTTCATTCGACAACGTATCGCCACATACCACACATAACGGACTTGGTGCATGTGACTTACCGGTCTCTATGAACCCATATTTTAGGTACGACTCGTCATACTTTCGATTGAAAGACCCTTTCTTTTTCTTTGCGGTTTCTTGCTCATTATCGTCAGTGGGTCTTTTCCCCCCGCTACCCCTTCCAAAGAAACTTTCTAAACACGTTTGTTTTGAGTTGCTCATTTTCGCAGTTTAGCTAACTTAGTGTGACACTACTGTTGAACTGAACACGTGAAGTTAGCTGCGCAGCTTAGGCTGCGCAGCAACTGAAGCCAATACGTGTTGGGGGCGGGACAGACAGACCGTTATGCCTAAGAAAAGAAGTTAAGACCTTGCCAAAAATGCAAACATGTTATATGCAATCTAACAACTGCATATAGACTTATGGCATGTAAAAGAGTGACAGTATTGCGAAGTAATTTGAGTTTATTAAGTATGCATGCATTTTGCATGAATTTTTTTTTTTTTATTATTATTATTTTTTTACTCATGTCGTAGCCTACGAACTTACGGCCCGGTTAGGAATGTCCCGCGGCCCGGTACCGGGCCACGGCCCGGTGGTTGGGGACCGCTACCCTAGAGGACTCCCATGGGGAGTCCCCCAGAGGACCCACACGGGGGCCCCCAATGGTTCCAAGCGCCCCCTATTGGACACAAAGTATAACTTGGTAATCATTAAGTGAATGCGACTTCACACTCCACAAAAATTATTCGAATTAGATTCGATTAGAAATCCTCCCTGGATCTCCCTATAGTCGAGAGCAACTCCTAATGGACCGTACCATTAAATTGTAGGCCCACTGACCTTATGTGGCCGTCTCTCTGCCTCTGGGTGTTAAAGATAGGGGCCAGGTTCTTCTAGGGAACAGTGGATGGTGATAATATCTAAAAAGTGTGGGAAACTGGTAACATAAGTTTGGTATTAATACAATTATTAAATAAATATGTAAATCGCAATGATAATCATGGTTGGGGTAATGGAACCTTTGGGAGGATGAAAGGGTGGATACCTCAGGTTGGGTAGCTCCCTTGGTTCAAAGACCATGGAGAGGCTACCTGAAAACTCATTGTTTTTTTCATCCTTTTTTTTTATTTATCGATAATTATGATATTAACAGTGTCATCAATCAAACAAGTGAAAGGAATTTTTATAAAGGGAAATGGAACAATAACCGTCATGGCTCGAATATATAGTTTTAAACCAGAAAGCAAGTGTCAACTGTACGTAACGGTATGCAACACATGGAATGATCAGAAGGGATTGTATATGGATATATTTGTCAGGGAAAAAAAAAAAAAGATATATACAGTCCTCTAATCCAGGTGATCGATTAATCTTACAAGAATACTAAGTAATAGTGGGAACGTGAAAGTCCTAGAAATAAGTTAACATATATACAAAGGTATTAACATGAAAAATGTGAAAATAACACATGTCCATCACAAGGCACGGTAAGTAATAAATGTAAAGGGATTACATACATGGAAACAATTATCATTATAATTTTCTTCACAATCTAGTGATTAAAATGATCTTATTCATTCTAGCAATTTTCGAAGAACGCAATCATATAGATTATTCAAAATAGTCCGAGATCGGGCCCCTCTAGGTCTCGTTTAGGCCCTTGGGGTACCATGTACCCAGTTTTTTCATCCAAAAACGCTCCATTCCTTTTCTTTCTTTCGTCGTCCAGTGGGGGTTGTGTTGTAGGCCTTCTAATCAAAGGTTTTGTAGTCCATGGGCCCTGAAGTGTTTTACTAGAAAAGGGTTTGATTTACGTCCGGTACGGATGTTATAACTATGTGCAGAAAGGCGAGCCAACAAGCTGTTTCGGGTTTCCCCTACATATATAATCTTGCAATGTCTGCAGTGGATTTTATACACACAGTTGCAGTGTTTCATGGTGATTTTCTTTTTTAAGGAATAGGTGTTTTTCGTGTTGGGGTTTGTGACAGTCCTACAACGTCCCGGGGATCCGGGCTGTGCTGATGGAGAGGGAAGTTTGGCTCGGACTAGTATGTCACGTAGATTGGGGTTTCGTTTGTAGGCAGAGATAATTTCAATGTTTTGTGTGAGACATGTTCCCGCCATGGTGCCTTCAAAGTGCTTCCTGGCACGTCTCATAGCATGTGTCGTATAAGGGGAACAGACCGCAACAAAGGGGACAATGCGTTTGCTCATAAATCTATCCTTTTGCAGAAGTGTCTGCGTACTGTTGGCGTTTCTCCTAATTGTGCGTAATAGGGATCTCGGGTATCCACTTCTCCTCAGCGCCTGGAAGAGGGTTTGTGTGGCGGAGGTACAATCTTCCGGCCTGGAGCATATACGTCCGAAGCGGAAAAGTTGAGATTTTATTATGCCACCGAAGGTGTGTTTAGGGTGGAAACTAGAATAATGGAGTAGGGCATGTGAGTCTGTTGGTTTGAAGAATACCTTAGTATCCAAATGGCCTGTGGTGTTGAATTCTGGGCCTTTGAAAGTTGTCACATCCAGAAAATCCATGGTTGTTGAGCTGGTGAGTGGTTTTGTCTTTATTGAATGGTGATGAGAATTTAAGGTTTGGGTGAATTCCTGAAATTCTTCCTCACTATGGGTCCAAATACCCCAAATGTCGTCCAGGTAACGGTAGTAGTGGGTTGGTAATTTGGTGCACTTGGGTAAGACAGTATCTTCCCAAGCGGCCATATATATATTGGCATAAGCTGAGGCGAAACGTTTGCCCATTGCTGTACCCTTGACCTGTAGGTAGTATTGTTCATTGAATTCAAAATCATTCCTCGTCAAACTGATATTAATTAGTTGGAGGATGCCCTGATCTGGTCAGGATAGGTCAGGATGTTTGTCTATTAGTGTTTTTACGGCCTTTAATCCCCTCTGGGTGTCAATGTTTGTGAATAGACTTTCCATATCCATAGAAAAGATAAGGGAGGGCTCTTGTATGGTGATAGATCTAACCTTGCTGATGAAGTCATAGGTGTCTTTAAGGCAACTATTATGGAGGGTAGATATAGGGTTGAGGTAATGACCTAGAAATTCTGCTGTTTGGTAGCTCTCACTACCGCAATCCGATAAGATCGGTCTCCCTGGGGGAATTCCAAATGGGATTGGCCAAGTATCTGGTGCTTCATGGATTTTCGGGAGGAGATAAAAGAATCTTCTCCGTGGTGTGTCATCCCCGAGTAGGTATTTGTTTTGTTTTTTTGTTATTGTTTTGTTTTTGGTCATTGATTCCACAATATCCTTTATTTGGGATGCCGTTTCCATATATATAGGGGCACTAAGCGGTTTGTAATAGTCAGAATTACGTAATTGCCTTAAGGCCTCATCCACATGTTGACATTTGTCCATTATCACAACTGAGCTTCCTTTCTCGACTGGTTTGATGACAATAGAGCTATTCTGTTGTAGCTCCATTAGAGCTTGTTTCTCCATGTCTGATAGGTTGTATTTTTCCTGTACCGGTTGTATGTCGCGTAAAACCCGGCGGTCCTTTTGAAAAAGGGCCAATAGTGCCTCAGGCAGGTCAGAAGGATTAGGTTCCCAGGTCGATTTGGGATGAAAAGGGGGTGGTTCTTTGATCCATGTTCCTTCAAAATAGGATTGGAGTTTGAGTCTGCGACGGTAGCTAGAGAGATGTGCCATCAAAGATTGCCTCTGATTATTTACGGGTGGAGTTGGGATGAAGGAAAGGCCCTTTTGGAGTAATTTAAGGTGTCGATGTTGGGGTATAAAAGTGGGAGATAAATTTATGACCCACTTGTCCTGGATTAGGGGTGGTCCAACAGGTGTTGGGTCCCCTGGCCTAAAAAAGATCGCCAGTGGTTCCACATCTTGCAACCCGTAGGTCCAGTCCAATGGATATTATCTGCATCTGTGTGGAATTGTCCCTGGCTCAGTCTGGGGATGTGGTTGGGAAGACACTTGATCAGCTAATTAAGAAGGCATATGTTGTTCCTCTGTATGTTACCCAGGTCTTTGGACGCATTGACAACTGGTATGTGAATTTGGCCATTTGGAAAGGTTGCTTTGGCCGTTGAACACAGCCTTCTGAGGGAGTCGTCCAACAGGGAAGGGTTACTACGGTGCTTGTCATTTATGCCGAATGATAGGATCACACTTTCTACCATCTCTGACGTTGGGGTATTGTGTTTAAGGAGATGCATGGCATGCAAAAGATGGCTCCTGGGAAACAGTCAACTTGGACCCATTCGTCCAGGATCATTGTAAGTTGTGCCATATTGGAGTCTCCCACAACTAAGATTTTCCTGGTTGGTCTTAGGATACAATTTGTTACCCCATGGGCATGGTGAGTGTATTGGTCCAATGGGGGGGAAGGAGATAGGTCGAAATCCGATCGGGAGAGGGGTTTGGAACGGCCCGGTGGCGTGCCACCGATGGTTATGGGGAGCGGGTTCGGGATTACAATGGGTGTCTGCGACCCGGATTGTATTGCTCCGTGTCTTATGGGGGGAAGGCGGGTTATAACTGGGGAGAGTGGGAGCTTGTTAATTCCAAGTACTTGGTTTGGTGGTAGTACATCGTCAAAAATATCGGGGCTGCCGTTTGGGGTCCCATCTCTGTGGGTATCCTGTGTTATGGGGGGATTGGTGGGTCCTTGCGGCCGGTCCTGTGGGTCCGGCCGGTGTCTCTTCCTGGGGGGTGATTGATCCGAATTTGTGTTCTGCCGTTCACGGGGGGGTGGTGATGGTTCTGTTGCAGAGGGACATGGCACACTCCACTTTTTTAGATCATCCAATATAGATTGGAAGAGTGATTCTTTAACCCCTGGGAATCTTTTCTTCACCCATTTTTTGGCTATCAGCCAAGCTACTTCCCAGTTCCCTCTTAGGAAAGGAGCTATGGTTTTATTGAGGTCCAGGATTGTCTCAGAATGGTGTTCCGTAAGGGCTTGAAGGGCTGTTTGAAGCCAATTTTTGGCATTACCATTTAGCACTAATGCTATTTTATTGTTTGGAATTGCCGGTTGGATGGTTTGGGAGAGCCATGACTTTACTTGTTTTAGGAACCTAAGGGCTGGTGGTTCCGTAGGACCCCGTTGGACATTTTCAAGATGGTGGTTGGCCTGTATAAGGTTGTAAAAACAATGTGTCTGGTACTGGAAATCATCCAAGTTCGTGTGTTTCATCATGATTTCAGGTCTATAAGTAGGAAGACAAGAAAATAAAATAAAATTTTCAATGAGTGCTTTTTGGTCATATTTTGCAGGTTTTTGTCTACTAAGCGAGTTAAACAAGTTTAATATGTAGTTGAAGTATCAATTGTATGTTTTAAACTGAAAAAAAGAGTGGGAAGGGTTAGAGTCAGGGTAGAAATAGGGGTTAGGGAGATTGGGAAGGGTCAGAGGTAAGGAGATGTGCGGTGTCTACCACGACATTCTCCCCTGCCTGTCTGGGCATTCTCTGACATCCTATTCACCTCTCAATCCTTGTGGAGGACGTTGGGGTGATAGGATGGTAAAGGGTTAAAACATTGTGTTACGTTACACGTTTCGAGTTCGTATTAGGCATTTTAGAGCCCCCTGCAGGCCATTACTTGTATGCAGTCCTTTTGTAGTTTCTTAATATGTGTTCATTCTCATTGGCTGACAAGAGTCACATTGTTTTAGTCACGTGATCGGTCATTATTTCGGCAGCCATTTTGATCTGTCTTTTGAGCCAGCGATCCACACGGTGAAACATATCTTTCTTGTATCTCACGTCATCCATCCGTGTAAGCCTTGGAGAAGCTTTGTTTGTAAGTAACTTAATTCATCCATGTCTTATGTAATAATTTACGTTCATATTTCATTGTATTTCACAACTTATAAGTACATTTTTATAACCAATTTGCATATTGGTTCATTTCCAGTTTCACACTTCTAAACCTGCAACAACTCGTTCAACGACTATCAATAAATGGACATACAAGTGAATGTCGACAACGTTCTTTACCGACTTCCATTATTGCTCCTGTCTTCAAGTTTTGTGGGGAAAAGTGTTTAGCTGTCTGGTGATGTGTGCATCGCTACGCGCTCAGGTGCCAGAACAGTGAAAAAACAGCATCACAGCGGGCTCTAAACAACGGATACCTACTGTGATCAAGAGAGACATTCTCCGTTAGCCGTTCCAGTGCATCAGTGTGATCTCACTACTCTAAGATGGAAGCTGCTTCACGAACGGAAGAACAAAAAGACTCTACGTTAGCAGATGCTACAAAGTCTGTGTCTGTTGACTCCAGCTCAAGCTCAAGGTCTTCTTCTGCTAGCCTAGCTGCAGCTAAAGCAAGGGCTAAAGTATCAGCTGCACGTGCCCGCATCACGTTTGTTCAAAAAGAAAATGATCTACTAATAGAAAAAGCTCGTATGGACGCTCATATGGACGCTGCTCTTGCTACCCTAAAGCTAGACAAAGAGATTGCATCAGCAGAAGCAGAAGCCGAAGCCCTTGAGTCAACTGCAGCAGAATTGGAGAGAGGCTCCAGAACTATAATTTCTCTTCCAACTCAATCTCCACGTGAAAGAACGTTTAACTACGTTTAGCGTCATTCAAATGCAGCCTCTGAGTCTACCCCCACTGACCCAACACGTCGGCTTCAACGACGTAACCCTGCTAACGTTAATAGCACAAGGCAATATAATCAAGACTCCTTCGATGGAGACCTCAACAGGTCTAGGCAACCTGCTTTAACCAACCAGGCACCAAGGCCTGCTCCTGATGATAAAGCTCACATCCCCTACCCAATGGGGACACATCAGCCACTCTCGTCCACTCACCCCAGACAGGCTCCTCATACTCACAATGGTGACCATACAGGGTTCGGTGAGGTAGCTCAATTCCTTTTTCGGCGTGAACTATTGAGCTCCAGTCTTACCAAATTCGATGATCAACCTGAGAGCTACCGGGCATGGAGGTCGAGCTTCCTAAACTCCATTAGAGGAACTGATCTCACCTCCAGCGAAGAGCTCGATCTGCTCACTAAATGGTTAGGCCCGCAGTCTTCAGCGCACATCAAGAGGATAAGAGCTGTCCACGTCAACGACTCAACTCAAGGCCTGAGAATGGCATGGTCTCTTCTTGAGGAGTGTTACGGCTCACCAGAGATGATCGAAAAGGCTCTCTTTGACCGAGTGGAGAAGTTTCCCAAAATCAACAACAGGGATTATCCTTAACTCAGAGAGCTTGGAGACCTGCTACAGGAGCTAGCATTGGCTAAGCGCGAGGGCTACTTACCTGGACTTGCTTGCTTGGACACAGCTAGAGGTCTGAACCCCATAGTGGAAAAATTACCATGGAACCTCCAAGAAAAGTGGATTTCTAAGGGGAGTAACTACAAGTTGGAGCACAACGTGCTCTTCCCACCTTTCACCTACTTTGCTGACTTCGTCTCCAGAGAGGCCTACATCCGCAACGACCCAAGCTTCCTTTTTGCCAGTTCAGCTGCTACAACAACCAAGCCAGACGCTACAGATAAGAAGACAAGAAACTTCGTATCCACTCATATAACGGATGTCTCTCCGGTTTCTGACTCCGACACAACAGAGACTTCCAGTGCTAGGCCTGATGTCAGTAAACAGTGCCCGATCCACCAAAAGCCTCACCCCCTCAAACATTGTAGAGGCTTTCGATCCAAACATATCGAAGAACGCAAGGCATTTCTCAAAGAAGCTGGTATATGTTTTCGATGTTGTTCTTCAAGCACACAAGTTGCCAAAGATTGCAAAACAGAAGTGCACTGTAAGGAGTGCAACAGCGACAGGCATATATCGGCTCTTCACGCTGGGCCAGCTCCTTTGGCTAACCAGCCCCCTCAGGCAGAGAACGGCGGGGAGTCGGAACCTCCTCCTACAGTGAACTCCATGTGCACCGAGATCTGTGGCGGAAACAACGGACCTAGCTCCTGCTCTAAAATCTGCCTCATCACAGTGCATCCTAAGGGAGAACCAAACAGGTCAGTGAGACTCTGCGCCATTCTTGATGACCAGAGCAACCGGTCACTCACCAGGCCAGAGTTCTTCAACCTCTTTAACCTTGAAAACTCAGAAGCTCCCTACACATTACGTACGTGTGCCGGTCTCACTGAAATGTCAGGTAGGAGAGGCAGAGGCTTTGTCGCACAACCTTTGGATGGAAATCTCAGTATAGATCTTCCGACACTCATTGAATGCAACTACATTCCTGAAGACAGGTCCGAGATACCTACTCCAGAAGTAGCAAAATATCACACTCACCTCAATTCCATTGTTGAGCACATTCCTCCGCTTGACCCAGTGGCTGAGATCCTTCTTCTCCTTGGGCGTGATGTCCTACAGGCTCACAAGGTACGAGACCAGCGCAACGGACCTAATAACGCACCATATGCCCAACGCTTGGATCTTGGTTGGGTCATCATAGGTGAGGTCTGCCTAGGCACAGCTCACAAACCCAAAGATACAAGTGTGTTCCGCACTCACGTTCTGGAGAACGGCCGCCATTCACACTTCTCACCCTGTCCAAACCATCTCACAGTTAAGGAGAAACTCACTGTGAAGACCCAAAGCACCAACTGCCTCTGTGAACTGTCAAGCTCACCACTGACTCGCGAAGCAGAGAGATGCGGTTACAATGACTCCTTGGGAAGCAAGATATTCCAACGCACCGAAGATGACAACAAGGTCGCTCCCTCCATTGAAGACAAGCTGTTCATCGAGTTAATGGATAAGGAGAGCTACATCGACGACGGTAACAGCTGGGTAGCCCCACTTCCGTTCCGCCCGTCAAGACCACGTCTGCCTAACAATAAAGAGCAAGCTCTGAATCATTTCAACTCTCTTTGTCGCACGCTTGGAAGAAAGCCAGAGATGAAGGAACATTTTGTCACCTTCATGCAACGTATCTTCGATCAAGATCATGCAGAGCTCGCTCCTCCGTTGGCTAACAGAGAGGAGTGCTGGTACCTCCCCACATTCGGAGTGTATCACCCCCACAAACCAGGTCAAATCAGAGTTGTCTTCGACTCCAGTGCCAAACATCTTGGAGCGTCTCTGAACGACGTGTTGTTGACCAGACCAGATATTAACAACAGTTTGCTGGCAGTTCTGATGCGTTTTCGATGTGAACAGGTTGCCTTCACCGCCGACATCGAACAGATGTTCCATAGTTTCATCGTGAGAGAAGATCACAGGAACTTTCTTAGGTTCCTATGGTTCAGGAACAACGACCCTACGGACGTGGTTGTAGAATACCGAATGCGGGTCCATGTGTTTGGCAACAGCCCGTCTCCAGCGGTAGCGACCTACGGCCTCAGACGAGCTGCTCTACACGGAGAAGAGGAGTTTGGTCACGCAGCGAAAAAGTTTGTACATAGAGAGTTCTATGTAGACGATGGCCTCAAATCTCTGCCCTCTGTGTCTCAAGCAATCAACCTACTTACTGCAGCACGAGGTATGTTAGCAATGTCCAACCTACGTCTCCACAGGATTGCGTCCAACTGTCCAGCAGTTATGCAAGCGTTTCCATCCTCTGAGTATGCCAAGGACTTGAAGGACCTCGACCTGGAAACTGACTCTCCACCGATGCAGCGCAGCCTGGGATTGAATTGGGACCTGAGCAGAGATAAGTTCACTTTTCGGGTCGCCAACACCAATAGGCCCTTCACACGCAGAGGTGTGCTTGCTTGTGTGAACAGTCTGTTCGATCCACTTGGCCTGGTGGCACCGATCTCCATACAAGGAAAGCTCCTTCTGAGAGAACTCACCCACAACACCGTTGATTGGGACGAGCCGCTCGCTGTTGAAAAGGAAACAGAGTGGATTGCTTGGAGGGATTCACTACGAGGTCCATGTAGGATTCGTCATAGGAAAGACAAAGTTAGCTCCGATGTCAGTCCATACAGTCCCGCGGCTTGAACTGGGAGCAGCAGTCCTGGCGGTTGAGATAGCAGAATTGGCTTCAAGAGAGTTGGATCTGAAGTTTGATGATGTACGGTTCTATACAGACAGCAAGGTTGTGCTTGGGTACATTTACAACGCAACCCGCCGGTTCTACGTGTATGTCAGTAACAGGGTAGAACGCATCAGGAAGTTCTCAAGCCCCAACCAGTGGCACTATGTGCCCACCGGCCAGAACCCAGCAGACGTAGCAACCAGACCAGTACATGCAGCACTGCTCACCAACACGAGCTGGTTAACCGGGCCTGACTTTCTGCTGCTACCGTCTAAAGAAGACATCACACTGGAAACACCTTTCAGCCTTGTGGACCCAGACTCTGATGCAGAAGTGCGATCTCACCTCACCACATGCACCAGCCCAAACCTGGGCTCTCAGCGGTTTGAACGGTTTTCAACATGGCAGTCTCTCATTAGAGCCATAGCCACACTCATCCACATCACAGAGGTCATCGGATCCAGCACTACAACGGGAAACAAAGAATGTAAAGGCTGGCATCAATGTTCAAAAGCACACACATCCGACAATATGTTGAAGGAAAAACATGTGTTCAAAAGGAAAGCTATCGCACTGAGATGTCCTGTCTGCAGCAAGGGATAAGCATTCCTAACGACAGTCCACTGAGGAAGTTGGATCCTGTTCTCGATTGTGACGGACTCTTGAGAATCGGTGGCCGGCTTCAACGCTCAAGTCTTACCGCGGAGGAGAAACACCCTCTCATTGTCCCTGGTCGCAGCCACGTTGGCGCTCTACTTACCAGCTACTACCACAGGAGAGTCGAACACCAGGGCCGGATCTTCACAGAGGGAGCTATGCGTGCAGACGGCATTTGGATGGTCGGAGCCAAGAGGTGCATCGCAAAGCTTCTACACAAGTGTGTCACATGTAACAAGCTCAGAGGCAAAACAGCTGAGCAAAAGATGGCCGACCCCCCTCCAGACCGCCTAAGTACAGAGCCTCCTTTCACCAACGTAGGCATTGATGTTTTTGGTCCTTGGAGTATCTCTACTCGACGCACCCATGGAGGCGCTGCCAACAGCAAAAGGTGGGCAGTTATCTTCACCTGTCTCAGTGTACGTGCTGTTCACATAGAGCTCATTGAAGCCATGGACACATCAAGCTTCATCAACGCTCTGCGTAGATTTCTTGCCATCCGGGGTCCTGTGAAGCTTATTCGTTCAGACTGTGGCACAAATTTCAAGGGAGCCCGTAAAGAGCTGCAAGTACTCTTGCAAGACGACCAGGAGCCCAACATCTCTAAGTTCCTCAGTGCAGAGGGTTGTACATGGATCTTTAACCCGCCTCATTCATCACACATGGGCGGTGTGTGGGAGAGGATGATTGGCATCTCAAGAAGGATTCTGGATTCCATGCTAAGTCAGACTCAACCTTCCCTACTCACCCACGAAGTTCTGTCTACTACGATGGCAGAGGTGTCCGCCATTATCAACGCCAGACCTCTGACGACCATCTCTACTGATGCAGACGCTCCGTTGCTTCTGACTCCCAACACGATTCTTACCCAGAAGATTTGCCGTCCACATCCTCCTCCAGGCTGCTTCGTCGACGCAGACTTACACCGTCAGCAATGGAGAAGAGTCCAGCACTTGGCCAACACCTTTTGGGAAAAGTGGCGGCGTGAGTATGTCTCAACCCTCCAGAGTCGTTCTAAGTGGCAGAAGAGCCAGCCCAACATCAAGGAGGGAGACTTAGTGCTTCTTCGCAATACTCAGCTGAAGAGAAACCAGTGGCCCATAGCATTGGTGACTATAAACTTCCCTGGAAGTGACGGAAAGATCAGGAAGTTGGAGCTCAAGATAACTAGAGGAGGCACTTCCAAGACCTTTCTTCGCCCTATCACTGAAGTGGTGGTGCTGATGACCCCTTAGGGCCACACAGACTCTTGATTGACCCCTATATGTTTAGTCATTTAAGGTGTTATTGTGTTCAATACCAGGCGGGGAGTGTTACGTTACACGTTTCGAGTTCGTATTAGGCATTTTAGAGCCCCCTGCAGGCCATTACTTGTATGCAGTCCTTTTGTAGTTTCTTAATATGTGTTCATTCTCATTGGCTGACAAGAGTCACATTGTTTTAGTCACGTGATCGGTCATTATTTCGGCAGCCATTTTGATCTGTCTTTTGAGCCAGCGATCCACACGGTGAAACATATCTTTCTTGTATCTCACGTCATCCATCCGTGTAAGCCTTGGAGAAGCTTTGTTTGTAAGTAACTTAATTGATCCATGTCTTATGTAATAATTTACGTTCATGTTTCATTGTATTTCACAACTTATAAGTACATTTTTATAACCAATTTGCATATTGGTTCATTTCCAGTTTCACACTTCTAAACCTGCAACAACTCGTTCAACGACTATCAATAAATGGACATACAAGTGAATGTCGACAACATCCTTTACGGACTTCCATTATTGCTCCTGTCTTCAAGTTTTGTGGGGAAAAGTGTTTAGCTGTCTGGTGATGTGTGCATCGCTACGCGCTCAGGTGCCAGAACACATCGACGGCAAGTCAATGTTTTAGTAGGAGAGGTTTTTCCATTGGTATCTGATGTTATGGAAATTGACGTTCTGTTGAATATTATTTTTACGGTGGTAGAATTGGATGATTCAAGGAGTTTAATTGTTTGAAATTGGTAGGGTCAAATACAACTGGGGCTCAAAAAAGACCAGTTCATCCGAAGGCTCTGGCTGGGTTAGGTGTAATTCAATATCCCAAAGATCTCCCCACGTCGTCCGCCGACTTAATAAAGATCTAAGGCAAGGCACGGGCCGGCGCTTGTTACTCTTGATCTTAATGTCCACATGTATTTTGACCCAAAAACTAGGAAAAGATTGGAAGTGATCTTCGTATTCTACTCTGGATTTTCAGATAGAAAGGCTTTTCGTATTCCAGTTGGGATTTTTAGATAGAAAAGTTTTTTATGTATTTTTTGTATTTTTTAACCTGTTTATGTTTGTTGAAAAATCTCTTGAAAGATTGTAGGACACTTCATCAGTCGTGGACCCCGGGATCACCCGAGGGAGGACCCCCAGAGGTCGATCAACTCTCTGATCATGTCCCATAACCCATCAAGAACCTTTTCTTTATATATAAGATTTCCATGGTTAGTTTACTCACATAGTTGTTTAAGTAGGTAGTGTTGTTTGCCCTTCTTATTCTAATCATTGTTATTCTTGTTATTATTCGTTCTCCTGTCGGAGTTGAGGTCGGAAAGACTATTGGTTCTCTTGTCGGAGTTGAGGTCAGAAAGATTATTCGTTCTCCTGTCGGAGTTGAGATCGGAAGTTTATTCATTCTCCTGTCGGAGTTGAGATCAGAAAGATTGTTCGTTCTCCTGTCGGAATTGAGATCGGAAAGATTATTTGTTCTCCTGTCGGAGTTGAGATCGGAAATATTATTCGTTCTCCTCTCGGAGTTGAGGTCGGGAATATTATTCGTTCTCCTGTCGGATTTGAGATCGGGAATATTATTCGTTCTCTTGTCGGAGTTGAGATTGGAAATATTATTCGTTCTCCTGTCGGATTTGAGATCGGGAATATTATTTGTTCTCCTGTCGGAGTTGAGGGTTCAGGGCTAGAAACTCGGGTTAAGTTTAAGGAATAAGGCTAGGGGTTAGGGATCAGGGCTAGAAACTCGGGTTAAGTTTAGGGAATAAGGCTAGGGGTTAGATATCAGGGCTAGAGACTTGGGTTAAGGTTAGGGACTAGGGCTAGTGGTTAGATTTAGGGTTAAGGTTGGGGTAAGTGGTTAGGGTTAGGGTTAGGGTTAGGATAGGGGGTTTTAACCAAAGTGCACCCCGGTGCACTTCGTTTTCGTTGAATATGTTTTGACAGGAAGGTGCCAGAGATACGGGAGGCAGACGCGCCCCCCCAAAAGGGAGGAGCGGCTTTCCAACGGCACCGACTTTGAGTCCGTGCGACCTTCCCCCCCCCGAGATGTGGAGTCGGGCATCACATATGCTGCAGGCCGTAGCGGCTTTGCACAGCCAAATCCTAAGTGTGCTCGGTGCGGGTCCCATTTTACTTGTATTTTTTTTTTAATCGTCTCCTTTCCTCACCGTATTCCTCTCTTTTTAACACTTACATATACAACATTCATCCCTGTTCCTTCACTTTGTTCTGTTTTTTCAAGTTGGCTACACACACACACACACACATTCTTGTTGTCCCACCCATTGTTTAATAAAGAAAATACTATTTCATTCATCCAAGCGTAATGATTTGTTATTCTTTAATACATGTATATGGAACTATGCAGTCTTACCTGAACCACGTGACCACCCTGCCGGCGGGATCAGAGAGTTATGGTTAGGGTTAAGGTTAGGGTTAGGGTTAGGAGGGGTTAAGGTTAGGGTTAGGGTTAGGAGGGGTTAAGGTCAGGGCAGGGGGAGGACGGGTTAAGGTGGGGGCTGGGGCCAAGATTAGGGGATAGGGCCAGGGTCGGGTTGGGGGTCCGGTTAGGGTTAGGGTTAGGGTTGCTATTGTTTCTAGGGAGGTTTGGCTGACCCGGTTAGGGTTAGGGTTAGGGTTGCTATTGTTTCTAGGGAGGTTTGGCTGACCCGGTTAGGGTTAGGGTTGCTATTGTTTCTAGGGAGGTTTGGCTGACCCGGTTAGGGTTAAGGTTGTTATTGTTTCTAGGGAGGTTTGGCTGACCCGGTTAGGGTTAGGGTTAGGGTTGTTATTGTTTCTAGGGAGTTTTGGCTGACCCGGTTAGGGTTAGGGTTAGAGTTGTTATTGTTTCTGGGGAGGTTTGGTTGACCCGGTTAGGGTTAGGGTTAGGGTTGTTATTGTTTCTAGGGAGGTTTGGCTGACCCGGTTAGGGTTAGGGTTAGGGTTGTTATTGTTTCTAGGGAGGTTTGGCTGACCCGGTTAGGGTTAGGGTTAGGGTTGTTATTGTTTCTGGGGAGGTTTGGTTGACCCGGTTAGGGTTAGGGTTAGGGTTGTTATTGTTTCTAGGGAGGTTTGGCTGACCCGGTTAGGGTTGTTATTGTTTCTGGGGATGTTTGGTTGACCCGGTTACGGTTAGGGTTAGGGTTGTTATTGTTTCTAGGGAGGTTTGGCTGACCCGGTTAGGGTTAGGGATAGGGTTGTTATTGTTTCTAGGGAGGTTTGGTTGACCCGGTTGTAAGAGGATGGCGACTTGGCGTTTGATGGTCTGGAGAAAGCGTCTAGAATAGTCTCAAGGTTTGAGGGCATCAAAAAGGGTCTTGGTGGCCTCGTCCACATGATGGGGGAGGGAACAGATTCTGTCAAAGCGGATGAGTTAAGATTTAATGATGGAACTAAAAGTGTGTCGGGGGTGATAGCTGGTGCTGAATAATAAAGAATGTCTGTCTCTGTCTTTAAAGTAAGCTTTAGTTGTTAATGTTTTCTGTCCCTCCACCACATCAGTGAAGAAGACCACCGTTTCCAGGAAGGGGACCTGTTGGAGATGGAGGGTGGGCTTCAATTTTATACACGGGGGATGTGAATTAAGAATATTATTAAAGACATTGAATTCTGCCTCAGATTTGTCCCAGAGTCCAAATATGTCATGCAGGTAACGGTACTATACCAGGAGACGTGATGAGCATTTAAGAACAGCTGCCTGCTCCCAGTCAGCCAGGTAGATGTCTGCGTACACCGGGAATACTTTCTCCCCATGGCACACCCGCACGTCTGCAGAGAGAAGGTGTCGTCAAACAGAAAGTCATTTCGGGTGAGGGTAATTCCGAAAAATTGTAAAATTAAATCATCAGGACGAGATGGAATGGGTGAAGTGTCACGTGCACTCTTTACAGCCTCCAATCCGAGAGGAGGATCAATGTTGTCGCATAGAGAATCCACATCGATAGAAAAGAAAAAAGTGTTCTCAGGGACCGTGAGATGTTTTAATTTCTGGACGAAGGTGTAGGTGTCCTTAACATAACGAGCGTGGGTGTGAGAAAGAGGATTAATATAGTAATCAATAAACTCTGCTTGGCTATAGGATTCTGAACCCCAAACGCTAACAATGGGACGACCCGGAGGGACCAGGAGTGGAATAGTCCAACTCTCAGAGGGCTTATGTATTTTAGTATGTATGTCTCGCCTCAACAGGCCGCGGTCAGGGCGTGCCAGTGTGGGGATGAAGGCGAGGCCCCGTTCGAGGAGCTCACGCTCCATTGAGGACGGCTGGAAGGTGGAGAGGTTAGTGACATTGGACTGGGGGGCCGGAGGGGACGACGTTGCGCTTAGCGACCCAACTGTTAACCCAGCTGTGGTAACCAGTCCCGCAGCATCGACCTCGCCGTCTCCGGAGCCCAGTGGAGGTTGTCGTGGGTTGTCTGAAACTTAAGTAGCGATAATTGATTAAGATGGCCGCAACGGGAGTCCAAACCCTCCATGCTATCCCTCACAAATTGTTGAAAGCCTTTACGCAAAGGAGTTGGCGAGTGGATAGCCTGATGGATGCAGTGAGGAGGGGAATGGCGATGCAGGCCTAACAAGTCATCGGGTGTCTTTAATGATGGTGAGCGCTGTTTGCTCCCTGAGGCAGTTATTTATGCCGATCAAAAAGACAATTCACTTAATGTCAGGCCTAGGGGACGTGAACCTGAGTAAAATGGCGGTGAGGTCTCTCCCGGAAAACTTTCTGCTTGTATGTCATCATGTTTGATATGCGGGCAGGGACGCGGGAAGGGGGGGTTGATGGTGCCGCAGCAAAGAACTTTTCATGCCATTTTTTTCTATTTCTTTAAATATTCTAAATTGACTGACCCAGTGCTTAATTTGTAAAATGGGAGGTCCCGGAACGCAGAGGGGGGGTGGATCCGGTGACTTAGTACGGGGGTTAGAGGTAATGGAACAAAAACATATACACTGCCTACTAGGGTTGTGCCGATGGACGACGTCATCTTCCGTCGTGATGGCTGACTGACATCAGGATGGAGGGCCACCATCGTGATGGCACGCCCTCTGTCAGACACAAACTAAACCTAGTCTCTTATATAGTTAACCTAAATACTTTGTAGGGAGTGCTCTGTAAATTTAATGGAGAATATTACTGATGCATATGCATGCTATTTTATATACGGCAGCCTGACGTAGTCTTCCGTGATCTGAACGCATTTCTCGAGGCGGATTACACAGTGCCATGTCGCCAAACTATGACTGATCGGCTAGTGAAAATGTACAGCGAAGCAGCAGCCTCCCTCTGTGAGATCCTGTCCTTAGCGGAGAAAGTCTCCATCACCACGGATGCTTGGAAAGCGTTGATTACGGAGTCGTGCGTGACCGTGACTTTTTTACCAACTTGGTTGTGCAGAGTGTGACCCTGCTTCCTGCCGACCCGCTTAATAAAGAGACGCACACTGTGGAAAACATGAATTTTCGTTTCTAAATAAAAACAAAAATATCTGTTTTAGTGTGTGTATGTTCAATTAAACGGTTTTATATCTTAAACAAATTCCGTTGCAAAGAGGAGGCGTGCAGGATTAATATCATAATTAAAAAGAGTTAGTCAGCCAATGCTGACACATTTAGCCTATTGTAAATTGACATGAGCTATTGTAAACGTTCACAATCCTGCTCTGGGAAATATCATTTATCATAATTTCTGCATTGTGCATGGTAACCGTTTTTTGCTCATCAGGTGCGGCGAATTTCAAAATTGTCGGCGTGGTTTGTTGGCCCACAGCTTTTCAGTGCGTCAACAGATCTCTGACACTTTCAAATGACGTTAAATCTTAATAAACAACATGAAATTCTTGGGATTTGTTCTGTAAATGTTTTTTTTTCTTTTTGTATGAGAGGTACCGGATCTGCCCAAATAAGTACCGGAACACAGGGAGGGCAAACTTAAGAGGTACCGGATCTTGTACTGGCAGGATCCGGCTCAAATTAACCACTAGACTGACCATAGTATTTATCTCAACAGAGGTGGTCTTGGCAGCCTGCCGAGAAACTCACATAAATAGAATTTATGTGGCTGACAATTTCCCATGCAGCAGTGTCTTTGTCATTGTGACAAAGGCTTCACTACAGGAACATTAATATTAACATTAACATTACTATGGGTTTTTGCAAGTTATATTTTGTTCCTAGGGATATTGTAAGACATATTTATTATGTAAAAAGTCAATTGTTAGGCCTAATTTCTCTGATATAAAGGAAATTACAAAAGTAACTCAACACCAAGAATTTAACGACGTACTCAGGACTTGAACTCAAAAAACCCGCTCTACAGGGCAAATGCTAGACCACTCACTCTACTGCTGGTTGATAAAATCGATAGAATACATAGATTTGTATAAAAATGTCTTGAGAAAATATCCACGATAACAATAGCTAGCAATTAATTTAATTATTTTATTTGCATCATTTAATCTTAGACAGTGAAAATATACGCTGTTTGTACTTCATATATGTACATTTATGACAAAATCGTGAGGACTAGGCTTGGCGGAACCTTCTGATGATACACTTGTTTCCGACAGATGGACTTCTCTGAAACACCGCTCAAGAAAGTCTGACAGTTGGCCTGGTACCGAGCAGGTTAGTTTGGTCGGATAAATTGCCCTGGTTACTTAGCGGAGATTCCCTTAAGTCAGGTTCATGGAACGCAACACTAGCTGGAAGTAGCAAGGCTAAGCGAAATAAGACCGGCTTTGCCTTTAGCTTGGTTGATGGAAAACCCCTCTGGATCGGTCCAGGGCATGTGGCGCACTTCCAGCCTAAACAACCCTGAGTGTGAACATCCGAACGATCTTTATCGTGTTCTGGGGACATCTGGTGGTCACTGGGGGTCACTGCAGTGGAAACTAATTACAGTAATACTTAACGTTTAACTGGATCGGATTTGAATTAAAGTCGCAATGTGGCATTTCAACTTGCTTGTGGCTCGAAATATCTGGGATATATCTATATTCAATCACAATCTATAACTGACACACCAGAAATGCAGAATATACTAGTTCACTGACCCTGCTGCTGTTTGTGTTCTCCCTATCCCCCTCCTTCTCTACTTCTGCTGTTCTCTCTCTCTCTCTCTCTCTCTCTCTCTTGCGCTCTCTCTCGGTTCCTCAAGTACTTCCCCTTCCAACAGTTCGGTGTGTGTGTGTGTGTGTGTGTGTGTGTGTGTGTGTGTGTGTGTGTGTGTGTGCGCGCGCATGCACACTGCACAAACACACACACACACACACACACACACACACACATTCGTTTTCCCAGAAAACATGTGATATGCGCTGAGAGGTCGGTTCAGCTAAGTTACTTCCTCATCTGAACGGTTCGTCGCAGCGAGGAGCTGTTCTTTCTCCGCTTTGAAAACCTTTCACCTGACTAACGTGTTTTATAAACACTTTAACCTACCTTTCTTCCCTTACATTTATACTTTCATAACTTTTTACCGTATGGGACGGAACGTATTTTCCCCAGTCTACTATGAATGAGGAGAGAGAGGAGGGGGGTCCTACCTCTAAGACCACTCTGTCTGGGGAACATGGCCGCCGGAGCAAAGCTAAGAGGTACGGAGAGGATCTCTCTGTCTGTGACTGTTGTCCATCTCAGAGCTCAGCAGTGATACATCATGACTTCATCATTAGTCTGAGTAAAAGCTGTGTGTGTGTGTGTGTGTGTGTGTGTGTGTGTGTGTGTGTGTGTGTGTGTGTGTGTGTGCGTGTGTGTGTGTGTTGAAGCCCAGAGAAGCAGCAGAGAGCAGACTCCCCTGGACCCAGCTGTGTGTCCATGAAGAGTGACCACTCTATGGATATACCATGGGATTTTAAAGATGGACGCCCCTCCAGAGAGGAGAGGTAGGGGGTTCAAACAGACGATGAAAACAGACCAGTCTGTTGTTATCAGACTCTACTGATACTGATATCTACAAGTCTGGGGAAATAGAATTGTGTGTGTGTGTGTGTGTGTGTGTGTGTGTGTGTGTGTGTGTGTGTGTGATCCCCCACAGACACCAGAAGAGGTCAAAGGTTACCAGTGCTCAGTCTCTACAGCAGCATCAAACAGAGCTGATCAAGGTGTGTAAATGTCCACCAAAACGTTTAACTTCAGCTCTCCTTGGACATTAGAAAGCATCTCTTGTCCAGCGGGACGTGGATCCAGGACAGATGCTTCTGATGTCTCAGTTAGTTCAGAGTAAAGTTCTCCTTGATGTTTGTTCTGTTCCAGAGGGCTGAGGAGAACGCACACGCTTTTCTAGACAATGAGCTGAAGAAGCTCTGGAGGGATCTCTTCTCAGATTACCCACAATGCTCAGAGGGTCAGAGAGTGGAGGAGGAGGAGGTGGATGGTAAGAAGGAGGAGCAGAGGAGGCGCGCCATAGAGGGAGTGGTGGACATCACAAAGCTCTGCCTGATGGAGATGAACCAGGAGGAACTGGCCGACACACTGGGGGGCGGTAAGAGACTCTTATCTTGAAAACAGAGAAATACACATTTTGATGAGCAGTAGGAGATTATTATTTGTTCTCTTCAGACTAAATTACATAGTGTGAGACTTATACATTTCATACTTCTATGTGGAGACAATCTTTCCTCTTTGAGTTTTTCCTCTTTCAATTTTTCCTTCTTTATTAAATGGTTTGATCCAGTATGTGGGGTTGTTGTGGGGTATCAGGTTAAATAGTTTGATCCAGATATGTAGTGTAATGGTGGGGGTCTCAGGTTAAAGAATGTTAAACATCATCATTACCAGCACCAAATCCCCCGACCACATCACCCCCATTCTCGTCCAACTACACTGGCTCAGTGTCCAACACCGGATTGACCTTAAAACCCTTCTGCTCACCGACAAAGCCCTCCACAACGTGGCCCCCACTTATCTCCCCGACCTCCTCCAGGAGAACAGGCCCTGCCGCTCCCTTCGTCATCCTCAGCTGGTCTTCACCGTCCGGACCTCCCGCCTCAGCACCGTGGGTGCAAGGGCTCTCAGCACCGTGGGTGCTAGGGCTCTCAGCGCCGTGGGTGCTAGGGCTCTGAGCACCGTGGGTGCTAGGGCTCTCAGCTGAACTGAAAGAGACGCCCTGACAACATTGAAATCCCTCCTCAAAACACATGTGTTCCCACTGGCCTGCTCGCTGTAATGACCCCCTACCGTGGGTTCCCCTCATATCCCCGTTGTGCTGCTGTTCTTACCCCCTCCTACCTGGGTCTCCTCACTGTTCTTACCCCCTCCTACCTGGGTCTCCTCACTGTTCTTACTCCCTCCTACCTGGGTCTCCTCACTGTTCTTACCCCCTCCTACCTGGGTCTCCTCACTGCTGTTCTTACCCCCTCCTACCTGGGTCTCCTCACTGTTCTTACCCCCTCCTACCTGGGTCTCCTCACTGTTCTTACCCCCTCCTACCTGGGTCTCCTCACTGTTCTTACACCCTCCTACCTGGGTCTCCTCACTGTTCTTACCCCCTCCTACCTGGGTCTCCTCACTGTTCTTACTCCCTCCTACCTGGGTCTCCTCACTGTTCTTGCCCCCTCCTACCTGGGTCTACTCACTGTTCTTACCCCCTCATACCTGGGTCTCCTCACTGTTCTTACCCCCTCCTACCTGGGTCTCCTCACTGTTCTTACCCCCTCCTACCTGGGTCTCCTCACTGCTGTTCTTACCCCCTCCTACCTGGGTCTCCTCACTGTTCTTACCCCCTCCTACCTGGGTCTCCTCACTGTTCTTACCCCCTCCTACCTGGGTCTCCTCACTGTTCTTACTCCCTCCTACCTGGGTCTCCTCACTGTTCTTGCCCCCTCCTACCTGGGTCTCCTCACTGCTGTTCTTACCCCCTCCTACCTGGCTCTCCTCACAGTTCTTACCCCCTCCTACTTGGGTGTTATGTCTTGTTTTGATCATGCTGTTGGCGATGCAGCTCCTGCTGTTCTTGACCCTAGATTGTTTTATGAATTGTAAGGGGACCTTGGGTATCATAAAAGGTGCCTTGAAATAAAATGTTATTAAATGTAATTATTATTATTATTATTATTATTATTATTATTATTATTATTATTATTATTAATAATATTAAACGTAAGCTGCAGATCAACAGCAGAATAACTCTGTGGAAGAGATGCAACACTATCTTGTTATATCAGCATGTCATTTTACACCAATTCACTATCATTATTATTATCATTAGATCAATCATATTGCTGTGGAAAAAACAAAGTCCTGAACATTTTGAATATGTAACATGCAGTCTTTGTCACGACCAGCTTCTCCGACCACAAGTTATGAAGCCACATTAACGTTAAACATTATACTGGTGACCAACAGCAGAACAACTCAGTGGAAGTGATGAAGCCCTGTCTTGTTGTATCAGCATAGCAAATCACTTTACACTGATTCACTATCATTATTACTATCATTGGAACAATCATATTGCTGCGGAAATAATAGTCCTTACCATTTTGAATCTGTTACATGCAGTCCTTCACAACCAGCTTTTCCGACCACCAAGTAATGAAGCCACTAAATATCATGAAGTTGGTAATTTAACAGGAAATATTGACCTGGTTCCACTGATCACCATCCACTAACTGATGTCATCTGTTGTTTTCTCATTTAGGATCTGATGCTGTCGATTGCAAGCATAAAATCAAGTCTCATTTAAAGAAGAAGTTCAGGTGTGTGTTTGAGGGAATCGCTAAAGCAGGAAAGCGAACAGATCTGAACGACTTCTACACAGAGATCTTCATCACAGAGAGAGGCAGTGGAGAGGTCAACAAGGAACATGAGGTCAGACTTATTGAAACAGCTTCCAGGAAACCAGCCAAGGAAGAAACACCAATCAGATGTGAAGACATCTTTAAACCCTTACCTGGAAACGATCAACCAATCAGGACAATAATGACAACTGGAGTGGCCGGCATTGGTAAAACCGTCTTAACACACAAGATCATTCTGGACTGGGCTGAAGGGAAAACCAACCAGGACATACACTTCACATTTCTCCTCACTTTCAGAGAGCTGAATTTACTGAAAGGGAAAGAGTTTAGCTTGGTGGAACTTCTTCATCACCTATTTAGTGAGACCAAAGAAGCAGGAATCTGCAGATTCGACCGGTTCCAAGTTGTCTTCATCTTGGATGGTCTGGATGAGTGTCGACTTCCTCTGGACTTCCAGAACAACCCGATATGGAATGATGTCACAAAGTCCACCTCGGTGGACGTGCTGCTGACAAACCTCATCAGGGGCGAACTGCTTCCCTCCGCTCGCATTTGGATAACCACACGCCCTGCGGCAGCCAATCAGATCCCAGCTGAGTGTGTTGACATGGTGACAGAGGTGAGGGGGTTCTCCGACCAACAGAAGGAGGAGTACTTCAGGAAGAGATTCCGAGAGGAGACGCTGGCCACCACAATCATCTCCCACGTCAAGAAATCAAGAAGCCTCCACATCATGTGTCACATCCCAGTCTTCTGTTGGATCACTGCTTCAGTTCTGGAAGACATCTTAAAAAAATCCCAGATCGAAGAGATGCCCAAGACCGTGACTCAGATGTACAGCCACTTCCTGAGGGTTCAGTCCATACAGGGGGACAGGAAGTACCATGGGAGGGCTGAAACAGATCCGGACTGGAGTTTAGAGAGCAGGGAGATCATTGTTTCTCTTGGAAAACTTGCTTTTAACCAGCTGGAGAAAGGGAACCTGATCTTCTACGAGGCAGATATGGCAGAGTGTGACATCAATATCAGAGCAGCCTCAGTGTACTCAGGAGTGTTCACCCAGATCTTTAAAGAGGAGTGTGGGCTGTACCAGGACAAGGTGTTCTGCTTTGTCCATCTGAGCATCCAGGAGTTTCTGGCTGCCCTTTATGTCTTTCTGTCCTTCATCGATACTGGTGTCAATCTGCTCTCAGAAGAACCACCAACCTCCAGGAAAGATAAACTCCTCTTCTACCAGAGTGCTGTGGACAAGGCCTTACAGAGTGAGAACGGACACCTGGACTTGTTCCTCCGCTTCCTCCTGGGCCTCTCTCTGGAGACCAATCAGATTGTCCTACGCGGTCTGCTGGGACAGAAAAAAAGATCACTGACCACTCAGATTAAAACAGGTCTGTTGCGACTGACAGGAAGCAGCTCAAAGACCAATAATGGAACAGTGTCTTACATCAAGGAGAAGATAAAAGGAGAACTATCTCCAGAGAGAAGCATCAATCTGTTCCACTGTCTGAATGAGCTGAACGACTGTTCTCTAGTGAAGGAGATCCAACAGAACCTGACATCAGGAAGTCTCTTCGGAGAATCTCTCTCCCCTGCTCAGTGGTCAGCTCTGGTCTTCATCTTACTGACATCAGAAGAGGAGCTGGACGTGTTTGACCTGAAAAAATACTCTGCTTCAGAAGATGGTCTTCTCAGGCTGCTGCCAGTGGTCAAAGCCTCCAAAATATCTCTGTAGGTTCACTAATAACATGTATTACAATACACACTACACAATATAAATACAACTGGAATATAAGGTTAAAATAATATGAAAAAGATTTCTGTAGGTTCATTACAACATGTATTACTATTCTGCTCATAACAGAATAAACATACTAGTTATAATAATATACAAAACACCTCTGTAGGTGTCCTATTAACGTGTAATGTATTATAGTATACATAAGAGAATATTCAGAAAAATAGAATATAGGAGTATTCATTTATACATCTAATTATTTAGGTTTTTTTTTGTTAAACTAATAACATTCCTTCATTATTGAATAACTTAAAGATGTATGTTATTTTAATCACAGTTCCTGACATGTTCTCTTTATTTTGGGTAAAGGCTGAAGGGCTGTGATCTGTCAGAGAGATGCTGTGAAGCTCTGGCCTCAGTTCTCAGCTCCAACTCCTCTAGTCTGAGAGAGCTGGACCTGAGTACCAATGATCTGCAGGATTCAGGAGTGAAGCTGCTCTCTGCTGGACTGGGGAGTCCACACTGTACACTGGAAACTCTCAGGTCCGTTTTACCCAATGGTCAAACAGTTACACCACAAGGTGCAATATCAGAAGACATTTAACAGATTTACCTCCATAAAAGTGCACACATAAAGTGAAGCAGCAAGCAACTGACATCCCTAAGCGCACAAATGCTTTCTTAGTTCTTGTGCTCGCAAAGTGTTTTCCTGATTGCTATGATATTTATTCTCCTCTAAACACAATATGCATAATATTGGAATAAAACTTCTAATTACACGCAAAACAATGCTTTAGATGAACTAATAACATGTATTACAATACATTACATAATACTGCAACAAAAACTAATATTAATAGAAAAAACGATTTCCAAACACAGCAAAACAATTTTAAATGGACTGCATTAATATAGCTCTTTTCTAACCTTTGGCCACCCAAAGCGCTTTACAATATTGCCTCACATTCACGCACACATTCACACACCGACGGCGGAGTCAGCCATGCAAGGCGACAGCCAGCTCGTCGGTAGCAGTTAGGGTCAGGTGCCTTGCTCAAGCACACCTCAACACTCAGCTAGGAGGAGCGGGGATTGAACCAGCAACCTCCAGGTTACCAGCCAACCCGCTATTCCCTCCTGAGCTACTGCCGCCTCTTCACAACAAATTTCATATAGTTATACATTTTACACCCAATATTGAATAACCACAATTTCTTCAATATGTAATAGGTTTACGATGTAAGTTATTTTAATCACAGTTCCTAACCTGTTCTCTTTGTTTTGTGTGAAGGCTGAAGGGCTGTGATCTGTCAGAGAGATGCTGTGAAGCTCTGGCCTCAGTTCTCCAACTCCTCTAGTCTGAGAGAGCTGGACCTGAGTACCAATGATCTGCAGGATTCAGGAGTGAAGCTGCTCTCTGCTGGACTGGGGAGTCCACACTGTACACTGGAAACTCTCAGGTCAGTTTTACCCAATGGTTAAACAGATACACCACAAGGTGCAATATCAGAAGACATTTAACAGATTTACATCCATAAAAGTGCGCACGTAAAGTGAAGCAGCACGAAACTGACATCCCCAAGCGCGCAAATGCTGTCTAAAGGTACGGCCACACTGAACGCTTCATGCTCGTTAAAGGCGTAGAAAATCCGCATTTTTGCATTGGGAATGTTGGGAAAAACGGTCTGGCTAGTTACTGGACCAGATGAAATGAGACGGAGAGGTAATAAAGTCTATCGGCACGAGGACCTTGGATTTATTAAGTAAAGTGGCAACGGTTATACAGAGTCATAAGCGTGAGAAATCGAATATGTCTAAGTCCCTAATCAGCGCTGATGGTTCGTCCGGAGCTTCGCCTCCGTGGAAGGTCTGCTTCGGAAGAAGGTGAAGAGTCTCAGAGTGATACAGTTTTATGCTGTATCTCCTCGTGATGAGGTGTGTGCGTTTGAGATGTGTGTGGTTCTGTGTGTTTTTACTTGAC
The DNA here is from genome assembly GCF_949987615.1 of Pollachius pollachius. Lineage (NCBI taxonomy): Eukaryota > Metazoa > Chordata > Actinopteri > Gadiformes > Gadidae > Pollachius > Pollachius pollachius. The sequence continues at coordinate 1,031,768 of NC_136944.1, forward strand.
CTTGGTTCCCAGGCACTAGTGTATGCATGTATATCTTCTTGTGTTCCTCCTTACGGGGGAGAGCTTCAGAGCATTCATCCGTTGTGGTCCTCCCGTCCTTGAGGATGACTGGTGCATTGTCTGAGTGTCTACTATCTGCCGGGAGGAGATATGGGGCCCTGGCTCCGGCCCTGACCTGACTATATTCTCATGTATGTGTTATGTGTTAAAAGTTGACTATATTATAAGGTGACTGCCATGTGATGTGCTCATTAAGCTAGGGTAGGAGTTAGCTATATTTATAATGTACATGTGATGTGCTCAGCAGGTTATTTTGCCCCAACATATCCCCCTCAAGTCGTCGCAAGACGACTTTTACTCATTAGGGGTACGAGGGATAGGACTCCAGCGCGGGACTACCATCATAACATTATTTAACAATAACAATATAAATGCAACAATCACACAAATACACTAACGATCACAGGAAAGAAATGTAACCACGAAACGTGTCCCTAAATAATAGCGAAGATATGAGGCAGATAGCGAATGGCAATCCCCCTCAACCCATCCCCAGAGGACCACACACTAAGGATGTGAGGAGGAGTTGACTGGTCGTGTTACAACAAGCAATCACACGCATGGGGCATCCAGGGTAGGCCCGGGGCACGGGAACAACTGAAACCATGGAATAGTCCTGAGCGTCATCATGGGCAGGTGGTCGCAAGGCGCCACCTGAGCATTAGACCCTTTTATTCAACTGCGCTCAGGACCTCGTCTGATAAACGGGCAATCAAGGCCCCTGGAATCTCGCCCGTGTGAATCCCCGAGCTCCATCTAGTGGGACAGCGATATAAACAACAACATTTACGTTCCCGACGTCGGTTGCGTAGACGCGGGCATAGATATGGGAGCGGCTAAAAACAGTGAAGCGTACAGAAGCGAATACAGCCAGGGGTGCCCTCAAGCCTTAAGGGAGCGGGCCGCAGCCCCTGGTACCGAAACGCAGATCCCTGGTCCGGGCGTCGTGGGTGCTTCAGGTGGGAGGGGGGTGATGCCGTTGGCGGGGACGGGAATGGGGCAGCCCACCTGGAGAGGTTACTAGCACGTCACAGGCGGGGGGGGGGGAAGAGGGAAGGGGTGTTGCGGTGGGGTGTCAGCCGACGGTGATGGAAACAGGACGCCGGGGCCGTGCATCTGGAGAGGCCACTCGCACTCACGGGTAGATGTCCGGCTCGGCGGGGGCTGGGAGTGTCTCTTCGGAGGCGTAGGTTGGGAGTGTGTAGGGGAGCTCGTCCTCAAAGTCAGAGGCTGCAGGGCGAGGGAGGGTCCCTTGGAGGTCTGGTCGTGCTCGGAGTTCCGACAGGATGCGAGGCGCGCAGTTGTGGGGGGTGCCGTCTGTGTCTGCGGGATACTCTCCGGTCATATTTACTCCTTTTGTTGAGTAGCTCACCGAGGGATCTGTCAGGGCCTCGGTCAACCGGATCTGGGTAATGGCGGCCGACAGGGTGAAGAGTGAGCTCTCCACTGCAGCCTTGACTCCGTGGGTGGTGTGCACTACCGTGGGGTTGTTCATGGTGAGGAACTGTGTCTTCCGTAGGGCGATGGCGATGGCCATGAGATGTCTGGCACAGTGAGGGAGTCCTAGGCCCGGAGTGGGTAGGGCCGAGCTGTGATAGTGGAGGATCCTTCGGGTGCCAGGCTTTGCCTGCCAGAGGGTGGCCGCTACATTTCCGTTCCTCTGTGTGACGTCCAGATGGAAGGGGGCCGTATAGTCGGGGGCTTGGAGGGCGGCGGCTGAGTGGAGGGCCTGTTTCAGCTGATGGAAGGCGGTGTCTTTTCCTGAGTCCCACTCCAGTGGGGCCCGTAGGTTTCGGGCCCCGGCTGTGGTGACCATCTGGCGGAGTTCGGACGTTCGCTCTGCGAATTCCGGGAGGTACTGGCGGCTGTAGTTGCACAGGCCCAGGAAGGCCAACATTTGCCGAACCGTGGCGGGTTTTGGGTAATTCAGGATGGTTTCTCGGGTATCCTGGGTCATGTCTCTGGTATCTTCTCCGATCAGCCTCCCCAGGAATTTCACCCTGGGCCGGACAGCCTGTAGTTTGGGCCGCTTGACCTTGTACCCTGCTTTCCCTAGGGTTTCGAGCAGGGTCTTGGTAGCATCCACACAGGTTTGTCTGGTAGGCGCGGCGAGCAGGATGTCGTCTACATATTGAACCATAACCACTCCGTCGGGAAGTACAGTGTCCTTGAGGTCCTTCCGCACACAGTCGTTGAATATGGTGGGGGTCGATCGGTACCCCTGTGGCATTCGGGTGTAGGTGAGTTTTTCTCCCCTCCAGGTAAAAGAGAAGATGTCTTGTGAGTCTTTGTTCAGGGGGATGCAGAAGAAGGCGTTGGCCAGGTCTATTGCAGAGAACCAGAGGTGGTCGGGGTTAACCACGTGGAGCGCCACCTGCGGGTTTGGCACCCTCTCGGGGGGTCCTTCCGTGGCGTCGTTTATTAGGCGGAGATCATGGGCCATCCTCCACGTGAGTCCGTCCGCCTTCTTCACTGGGAGAATCGGGGTGTTCCAAAGGGACTGAGAGGGCCGGAGCACTCCTACCTCTTTGAGTCCCTGTATGGTGGCAGTGATCCCTGCTTCTGCCTCGGGTCTGACCTTGTATTGGGGCTGATGAATCGGGGTTTGATCGGGTTTGAGAGGTATTTGGATGTTGTGTTGGGGGGTAAACCCCATGTCGTAGGCGCCGGTGGCCCAGAGATTCTGAGGGAGGCCGTCTAGCATGATCTTTACGTCGGGGTCTTCGGCTTCCAGGGGGCTGGGGGTGTCGACCTCCTCAGGGGCGAGCGGTCGGTCGCACTCCACTCGTTCTGCCACCCCCCAGGAGGCCGTTTGGGGGAAGGAGACCCGGATCAAGCCTTTGTCAGGGGCTAGGTGAATGTGTGGGTTGTCGGTGGGGGCCCACTCTCGTACTTGAGTCGCTCGGCAGACCATGGGCCCCAGCTTCATAGCCGTGTGGTGCTTGGCTACTGCCAGGGTCACGTGTGGTCGGGACTCGGGTTTGAGGCGGTACCAATATTCTTGATCCGGGGTGAGAAGGGTGAGGGCGGCCACCCCCTCAGGTCCGATGAACATTGTTTCGTAGAGGCACTTCTGGCCGGTTCCCTCCATGGTGCGTCTCCATTGTTCGTCGTAGCTTTCGTCTGGGTCTCGAAGGACATTGAGGGTCGTGTGGAGGGGGTCGTGCGGTGGGTAGAAGTCCCCCTGTTGATGGATCCAGGGGGCCCACTCTCGGTATGTTTCTTCTAGGGGCTTGAGTCCGTCCGGGGTAGTCATGTTCCGGATCCAATATACGTCTGACGGGGGGCTTCGGGGCGGGGGTTCATGCACCAGCATCATCTGGAGCGGTTGGTCGGCTTCTGTCGTCATTGTAGTCCCTTCAGGGGAACAGCTGATGAGGCAGTTGATTTTGCTCAGGATGTCTCTACCCATGAGGTTGGTGGGACACTTGGGGGCATATAGGAGGGAGTGGTAGAAGGTTTGTCCCAGGATGGTGAGCGGCAAGGGGGTGGTGAAGGGGTTGGTCTTTTCTATTCCCGAGAACCCCATGGTAGTCAGGGTTCGAGTGGAGAGGGGCGGGATTTCATGGTTCAGGTCCCCGATGGTGGATACTGTGGCTCCGGTGTCGACCATGAAACGAATTGGTGTTTGGTTTACGAGTCCGTCCACCATTGGGGCTCCCGTTCCCAGGTTCACCACCTGGGTCCCTCTCGAGGCTCTCGGGTCCCGTCAATATTGGCCGTTGTATCCCGGGTCCTCCCAGAGAGGGTACATCGGGGTCCCGGGGTTTGAGGCATGTGTCGGTCCATTTCCAGGGTTACCGCGGGTCGGGCCGGGGTGCTGCTGATGATTCTGTTGGTGGTGTTGCATCGCTGGCTGTCCCGTTTGGGGGCACTCTTTCGCCCAGTGTCCCATGAGCCCACAAATGAAGCAGGGGTAGGACCGGGGGTTTGTGTTTGGGGTCCGGCCTCTTCCTCTCCATTTGAATCCGCCTCTTTGTTTGGACTGTTGGTTCTGGTACATCCCGGGTCCCGTCTGTGTTGCTGGGTTCGAGGGTGAGTGTGTGGGGTATGGATACGATGGGTACGGGTACGGGTACGGGTACGGCGGGGGCTGGGGCCCCCATGCTTGAGCGGGAGGGGCTTGCATCTGGGTCGGAGGGGGTCCGCTGGGCTGTACCAAGGGGTTGGGGGCAGGCAGCGGGGCCGGAGGCGTGGCCACTTCGAGGGGCATGATCTCGGAGGCGTGGTCTTTGTTGGACTCCTTCTTGTCCCGGTTGTGTTCCTGGGTTGCTTTCTTGACGTCCATGCGCAAGAGTCGTTTCCTCAGGTCGCGGTCTTCTTTGACGTCCTCGTCCTCCCGTTCTTGCTCCAGGTTCACGTGGTGTGTAATGGCCTCCTCCCAGTCCATGGCGTTCATTCTTCCGAGTCCAATCACTGTTTTGAGGCCTTCGCGGGTCTTGGTGCAGAGACCCGTCTCAACCGCGATCCGGAACATGGCCTCGGTGGCGGCGGAGGCTCCTGGTCGGGTTCCGAATCCGTCTTTCCATCGTTCAGTGGCTCTCGTGAGGTATTCGCCCGCTGATTCACTGGGTTTTCTTTTCAGGCCGGTCATGCATGCTGCTGAGTTCTGAGGGGGGTATAGGCCTCCCACCATATGGGGCGGAAGGGGTCGAAAGGGGAGTCGTCCGGCTCTCTGGTGGTTCTGGCTGCGGTTTCCACGTCGTTCACTGCCCGGGGTCCTTCTCCTCTCATGAGGACCGCTCGGATGTCCCCGATGGTGAGCCGGTCAGCTGTGGTCAGTCGCTCGAGGTTTCTGATCCACTTGCCCGCACCCTGTTTGATCGGGGGAAGGTCTTCCACTACTCCCTTGAGGTCGCGGTGGGTCCAGGGAACGTACATCGCTCGTCCTGCAGGGGTGTCCATTAGCGGGAACATCAGTCCTGGACCCTCATCCAGGTCGCGGTTCGTCCGGCGGTCGAGGGCTTGGCTCCGTTGTGTCGGGGGGCCAGCTTGTGGAGTGCTGGTGATGGCCAGGGTCGCGATCGGGGTTGCGGTACTTCGGGCTTGTGATCTGCCCGGGCCAATTGTCCTGTGGATTGCGTCTCTTCCCCACCTCTGATCTCTGCCTTCGCTCCTTTCCCGCAGCTGTCGAGACAGGAGATGGACTTCTGTCTCGATGCCGAGGGACATTCTTTCCAGCGCTTCTTCTTTCCATCTCGTTCCCACTGGGTCCCACTCCACGGTGTCTGCGTCTTCTTCACCTCTTTCGTCTCTTTCCTCGTGTCTTCCGTGTCTCCCCTGGGGAATCCCGGAGTGTCTTCTCATTTCTGTTGTTGCTACTGTCACTTCCGTTTCTTCTTCTTTAGACGATAGGTTGATCAGGAAGGAGGCCAAGTCCAATGTGTTGGCGCCAGGTACGCCGATCCGCGTACGCATCCTTTCTGCTTCCGGTTGGGCTTCCCCTGGTGTTGGTGGCCTGGTTTCGGGGGCCTGGGCTTGGCTGTAGCTGGAGGAGGGGGGTGTCCAGTTCTCGGTGCTGGATGGTTCTTGCCCCAATGGCCCGGTCCTTCCTGGTATCATCGGGCATGGGGAGGGAGCTGTTGTCAGCTTCGGGCTTTCCTTGCTTTGTGGGTGGTTTGTCCTTGTGAAGTGGACCCCTTCTTTGGCTCGTTCCGGTTCCGGGGGGGGGGGTCTTTGCCAGGTCACCGTGACCGGGGACTGAGATGTGGCGTGGGTTATTTCGATAACTGGGCACATGAGATGGGGGGACCCGGGAACCTGGAAGTCGGTCGGGGCATAGGGGAGGGAGTGGTTGTACGGAGGTGGGCGGGCCTGCTCATCGGCCTTCGGTAGGGAGGGATAAGGTGAAGCTGTCAGGCTCGGTTGGGTAGGGGTTACTTGGTCCGTTAGGAAGGGATTCCTGGAGGAGGGGGCTGGTTTTAGGGTGTGGGGCGGGAGGCAAGAGGCCAATGCTTTTAATACTAAGATTCTCTTTTGTCTTTTCCGGTCTTGGGTTTCGAGTGCATCCGTTCGTCCCGTCTTGGCTCCGGCGTTGTCGCGACGGACCTTTGCCCGCTCATACTGGCTGCCAATGTACGCGTGTATGGCGGCCCGGCCGGTGTGGTCGAGGGGTCCCATTCGGATCACGCCCTCTTTCTGCCAGGTTTTAATGTAGACATCACATCGGTTCTCCCATTTCTTACGGTCTTGGCCTTTCAATATTTTTCCCGGTTCAGCGTTGAGGCACAACCAGCCCACCGCTCTGGTCCGTTGCTCGTCCGACATGGTGGGTGTGTTCGCCGTTCCTTAGCAGCCTGGTGTGGGGGTGGTCGGGGTCGTGGACGCCTTTGCACTGGAGGCCGGGTGCGGGGAGGTTTGTCTTTTTATCTTTATTATTCACCGGGATAATTCCTCTAGCAGGGGGTGATCGAGAGTCGGGGTTGGATTGGTATTGATGTTGTCCAGTGGGGGGCGCTGTAGTTGGGGAAGGGTAGAGTTGGAGTTGTCCAGTGGGGGGCGCTGTGGCTTGGGAAGGGTAAGGTTGGAGTGGTCCAGTAGGGGGCGTGGTAGTTGGGGAAGGGTAGAGTTGGAGTTGTCCAGTGGGGGGGGGGCGCTGTGGCTTGGGAAGGGTAAGGTTGGAGTGTTCCAGTAGGGGGCAGTCTAGTTGGGGAAGGGTAAGGTTTGAGTGGTCCAGCAGGGGGCGGTCTAGTTGGGGAAGGGTAAGGTTGGAGTTGTCCAGTGGGGGGCGCTGTGGCTTGGGAAGGGTAAGGTTGGCGTTGTCCAGTGGGGGCGCTGTGGTTGGGGAAGGGTAAGAGTTGGAGTGGTCCAGCAGGGGGCAGTCTAGTTGGGGAAGGGCAAGGTTGGAGTTGTCCAGTGGGGGGCAGTCTAGTTGGGGAAGGGTAAGGTTGGAGTGGTCCAATAGGGGGCGCTGTGGTTGGGGAAGGGCAAGAGTTGGAGTGGTCCAGCAGGGGGCAGTCTAGTTGGGGAAGGGCAAGGTTGGAGTGGTCCAATAGGGGGCGCTGTGGTTGGGGAAGGGCAAGAGTTGGAGTGGTCCAGCAGGGGGCAGTCTAGTTGGGGAAGGGCAAGGTTGGAGTGGTCCGGTGGGGGGCGCTGTGGCTTGGGAAGGGTAAGGTTGGAGTGGTCCAGTAGGGGGCAGTCTAGTTGGGGAAGGGCAAGGTTGGAGTTGTCCAGTGGGGGGCGCTATGGCTGGGGAAGGGTAAGGTTGGAGTGGTCCAGCAGGGGGCAGTCTAGTTGGGGAAGGGCAAGGTTGGAGTTGTCCAGTGGGGGGCGCTATGGCTGGGGAAGGGTAAGGTTGGAGTGGTCCAGTGGGGGGCGCTGTAGTTGGGGAAGGGTAAGGTTGGAGTTGTCCAGTGGGGGGCGCTATGGCTGGGGAAGGGTAAGGTTGGAGTGGTCCAATAGGGGGCAGTCTAGTTGGGGAAGGGCAAGGTTGGAGTTGTCCAGTGGGGGGCGCTATGGCTGGGGAAGGGTAAGGTTGGAGTGGCTAAACTTTTGGCGGAGGGGGAGGTGTGGCTTCGGACTGAGCGAGAGAACTCAAAAAATGGCGGCCCTGATGCTATAACTCTGTGTGGCCTGTCTAACACACAAGAGCGGATGAGAGACTAGGGGGTAACTTTTGTCACTCTTGGAGGAGGAGAACGAGAAAAAGGAGGAAAAAACAGGGGGGGAGGGAAGCAAAAAACAACAACAGGGCCTATAGACGTTATTCAATACATCCAGATATTCTTTATAGCCAATAATCGTTATCTATCTTTATTGATTAATCTGCGTCAATCAGACTAAACCGTCAACCAACGCGGCAAAGAGATGTTGTTTAGTATTGTGGTTTATCTATGCGACAGGTCCGGCAGTAATTCAAAGAAACACAGTAAAAGAGATATCATTTATCCTTGTCAACTTGTCTAGGTCTAGTTTTAACGGTTCAAACAGTAAATTGAAGCGACACAGTAAAAAAAGGTTATTTATCATTGTCAATTTATCTATTTCCGCTGGTTACGCCATAGAGCAACGCAATACGTCAGAGAGACATTTATTCATTATTATCAATCTATCTATTCCTACATTTACCCGTTTTAACGGACAAAGATAGAGCGGATCACGCATACACACCCACTGATTCACTCACAGATTATCACGCATACACACCCACTGATTCACTCACAGATTCCCTCTTTCTCGCAGACGCACCCAGAAACATATCGACAGACTTCTCATTCTGTGTCCCGCACCCACAATCATCAGACACAGCAGAATAGCGTTAAGCATAGCAAAGCAAGCAAGCGTTGCACACATATTTCCATATTTTAGCCGGCCCAAAAATACGCTCGCTCTCTTTCTTTCTCTCTCTCTCTTACACACACACACACACACACACACAGCCACTCCGTCTCTCTCTCTCTTATTCTCGCGCATACACACACTGTTTCCTTTGCAAAGGGACTTTAACCCTGATAAAGGACTCTAAACTTCTCACCACATAGAATTATTTAATACACAGATTATTCCATCTGGGTTCCGAACCCGGCCCAGGCATCCCTCTGAGTCCACTCAATGGCTCAGGCATATATTCCATCTGGGTTCCGAACCCGGCCCAGGCATCCCTCTGAGTCCACTCAATGGCTCAGGCATATATTCCATCTGGGTTCCGAACCCGGCCCAGGCATCCCTCTGAGTCCACTCAATGGCTCAGGCATATATTCCATCTGGGTTCCGAACCCGGCCCAGGCATCCCTCTGAGTCCACTCAATGGCTCAGGCATATATTCCATCTGGGTTCCGAACCCGGCCCAGGCATCCCTCTGAGTCCACTCAATGGCTCAGGCATATATTCCATCTGGGTTCCGAACCCGGCCCAGGCATCCCTCTGAGTCCACTCAATGGCTCAGGCATATATTCCATCTGGGTTCCGAACCCGGCCCAGGCATCCCTCTGAGTCCACTCAATGGCTCAGGCATATATTCCATCTGGGTTCCGAACCCGGCCCAGGCATCCCTCTGAGTCCACTCAATGGCTCAGGCATATATTCCATCTGGGTTCCGAACCCGGCCCAGGCATCCCTCTGAGTCCACTCAATGGCTCAGGCATATATTCTTTTGGCCATCGGTAGTCTTGTATCACTGACCGATTCTTATAGGCCCTATGGTCTCGAGGGTATTCTTTCACCATGCAACGAGCCGATATTCGATGTGTCACGCATTCGGGGTCAATCGGGTTTTACGGGGAAATGCTGGGGTGCAGTCCTATTAGTCCCCACGAGATATCCCGTAGCGAACCGTTCTCACAGTCTCATCTCCTAATGTGGTTCCTATATAACTATGCAGAGTTTGGATTTTATCAACAGGTTCTGCCTACCTTTTGTTGGGCGATCGCGAGGTGAGACTGCAGGAATCGGTCCGGTTCTCCGGGGTCCCGAGGCCGTGCCGCTCTCCGTCTCTCGTTTCCCAGTTGCGGTCCAATTCAGAAAAAATCACGTCGGGGTCACCAATTTGTTGGGAAAAACGGTCTGGCTAGTTACTGGACCAGATGAAATGAGACGGAGAGGTAATAAAGTCTATCGGCACGAGGACCTTGGATTTATTAAGTAAAGTGGCAACGGTTATACAGAGTCATAAGCGTGAGAAATCGAATATGTCTAAGTCCCTAATCAGCGCTGATGGTTCGTCCGGAGCTTCGCCTCCGTGGAAGGTCTGCTTCGGAAGAAGGTGAAGAGTCTCAGAGTGATACAGTTTTATGCTGTATCTCCTCGTGATGAGGTGTGTGCGTTTGAGATGTGTGTGGTTCTGTGTGTTTTTACTTGACCTTGGTTCCCAGGCACTAGTGTATGCATGTATATCTTCTTGTGTTCCTCCTTACGGGGGAGAGCTTCAGAGCATTCATCCGTTGTGGTCCTCCCGTCCTTGAGGATGACTGGTGCATTGTCTGAGTGTCTACTATCTGCCGGGAGGAGATATGGGGCCCTGGCTCCGGCCCTGACCTGACTATATTCTCATGTATGTGTTATGTGTTAAAAGTTGACTATATTATAAGGTGACTGCCATGTGATGTGCTCATTAAGCTAGGGTAGGAGTTAGCTATATTTATAATGTACATGTGATGTGCTCAGCAGGTTATTTTGCCCCAACAGGAACCATTGGTTTTTGGGGCGTAGATGCGTTACACACGCTAAAAGTAGCGCTTTAGGCGTGTTAGACGCGTTTTACGCACCTAAATAACACGCCCAGCGCACCTACGTGCCCAACGCACCTATGTGCGGAGTTCAAAAAACTGAACTTTTTACGCTCCTACGCGTGACGCTTAGCCGCGATAGCCAATCAGCGTTGAGCTTGACCCGACGTCACTGGCAGAGTGACGGAGGACAGGCGCTCCGCAGCTGATATGGAGCGCCTGTAGTTGGTGTCCTGACAGGAGATCCTGGCACCAACCCGGGCTAGCAGGTCATCGAACATGGCCCCAGTCAGCCCAAAATACCGCTGGAACCGGCCGTCATCCAGGCGGAGTTCCTGGAGGAGGTGGTGAAACTCACCCAGCTGTGAGCGCCTACGGAGGATGTCATGCACCCAAACACGACGGCGTTTGGGTTTCCTACTCTCCTCGAACTCCCACAACATATACAGCGCAGCGATGGTGGTGATCTCAGCTATGTTTGTGGAGTAAATGAAAAGTAGCGGGGTAAAATAAGTTTTGGGCGGGCTCATCTAGCTCCGTAGGCGCGTTGAACCATTTTTGTGACACACAATGATGAAGCGGCAGGTTAGGCCTAATCAAACTCGCGTAACGCGTTCAGTGTGGCCGTATCTTTAGTTCTCGTGCTCGCGAGGTGTTTTCCTGATCGCTATGATGTTTATTCTCATCCCAACACAATATACATAATATAGGAATAAAACTTCTAATTATATACAAAATATCGCTTTAGGTTAACTGATAACATGTATTACAATACAATGCATAATATACATAATATTGTAACTAAAAGTAATATTAATATACAAAACGACTTTTTAAACACTGCAAAACAACTATCTTATTGTTATACTTTTTTCACCCAAGTTGAATAACCACAATTTCTTCATTATGTAAATAGTTGAAGATGTATTTTATTTTAATCACAGTTCCTAACCTGTTCTCTTTATTTTGTGTGAAGGCTGAAGGGCTGTGATCTGTCAGAGAGATGCTGTGAAGCTCTGGCCTCAGTTCTCAGCTCAAACTCCTCTAGTCTGAGAGAGCTGGACCTGAGTACCAATGATCTGCAGGATTCAGGAGTGAAGCTGCTCTCTGCTGGACTGGGGAGTCCACACTGTACACTGGAAACTCTCAGGTCCGTTTTACCCAATTGTCAAACAGTTACACCACAAGGTTCAATATCAGAAGAAATTTAACAGATTTACAACCATAAAATTGCACACATAATGTGAAGCAGCACGAAACTGACAACGCCAAGCGCACAAATGCTGTCTTAGTTCTCGTGCTAGCAAAGTCTTTTCCTGAACGCTGTGATGTTTATTCTCCTCACAACTCAATATACATAATATTGGAATAAAACTTCTAATTATATACAAAACATTGCTTTAGATTAACTGATAACATTACAATACATAATATACATAATACTGCAACAAAAAGTAATTTTAATATACAAACGACTTTTCAAATGCTGCAAAACAACTATCTTATTGTTATACATTTTACACCCAATTTGAATAACCACAATTTCTTCATTATGTAATAAGTTGAAGATGTAAGTTATTTTAATCACAGTTCTTAACCTGTTCTCTTTATTTTGTGTGAAGGCTGAAGGGCTGTGATCTGTCAGAGAGATGCTGTGAAGCTCTGACCTCAGTTCTCAGCTCCAACTCCTCTAGTCTGAGAGAGCTGGACCTGAGTACCAATGATCTGCAGGATTCAGGAGTGAAGCTGCTCTCTGCTGGACTGGGGAGTCCACACTGTACACTGGAAACTCTCAGGTCAGTTTTCAGCCTCTTCAAACTGGGTCTTGGGGTTGTTTAATATGTAAGGGATGGTCCACGACTAGTTGGACCGTTATCGAAAAGAACACACAAGACGGTATGCATGTTATATGTTATGTAGCTCTGGCCAGCTGATGTGAGGGTTAGGGGTTGACCTGTTGACTACTAGTATGTTATGTTTGTTATATGTTACATAGCTCTGGCCAGCTGATGTAAGGGTTTGGGGTTGACCTGTTAACTACTCGTATGTTATGTTTGTTATATGTTATGTAAGTCTGGACCGCTGATGTGAGGGTTAGGGGTTGACCTGTTAACTACTAGTATGTTATGTATGTTATATGTTATGTAGCTCTGGCCAGCTGATGTGAGGGTTAGGGGTTGACCTGTTAACTACTAGTATGTTATGTTATATGTTATGTAACTCTGGTCAGCAGATGTGAGCTGAGGAGTTGTCATTAGTGTAGACATGGGGATGAGGCTTTAGCTGTGCTGTGATCTAAATATAATGTACACCTCACCATAGAACATCACTGGCCGTGGTAAAGCGAATCATATTGAACATTAAAGATGGACTTTATTAACTTCACATTAGTTTGGTGTAGTGCTGCTCATGTCCGATGCCTTTCTGTTGCTCTTTTGCCTGCTGACAAAACTCTCCCTGGTTCTACACAATGTTAGAACCTGTGAAGAAACGGTGTCAGCGTACCAAACACAGCGGACTTCTCCTGACTCCTAACAATCAGACCTAATCTCTGTTGACCAAACAATATCTCATTGAGTTGTAGCTATTGAGAAAGGAGCATTTGCTTATGATCCTGTTTCACATCCAAGTGAAGGAAGTTCTGATGTCTGTGATGATGTCATCTCCCCACTTACTCTTCCTGTTCTCCTTGTCCTCCAAATGGAATGAATACACTTTATAAATGTGGTAACTTTAGTATGAACTGCTCTCAACCAGAATAAATATAATAAAGTGTGTGTGTGTGTGTGTGTGTGTGTGTGTGTAGCTTGTCTGGCTGCCTGGTCACACAGGAAGGCTGTGCTTCTCTGGTCTCAGCTCTGAGCTCCAACCCCTCCCATCTGAGAGAGCTGGACCTGAGCTACAATCACCCAGGAGACTCTGGAGCTGCGCTGCTCTCTGCTGGACTGGAGGATCCACGCTGGAGACTGGACACTCTCAGGTATGGAGAGGACAGCTCACCACTCAGGGACAAAGTCTCCTACGAGGATTCAAGCCGCTGCTAGATGAAGTGGTTTGAAGAGGCAGCTGTAACTCACGTTGTGTACAACGTTATGAGACGGCCGATGATGAAGGTGAATGTTTCAACATGCTGCTCTCACTTTGTTTCCCCCCCAGTGTGGAGCACGGTGGAGTGTGGAGGCTGAAACCAGCTCTAAAGAAGTGTAAGTGTCTGTTTGATTCATCACATCACACACTCACTACTGAGATGGAAAGTCCATCCACACAGCAGGAAGTGAGATCAGATCCTACTGGGAATGAGGATGATGGCTGACATCATGTATCTTCCATATATATTAATACTGTCCAATCATCATGAAGATAACATCTGGGCTCGGGGGAGGGGGGGGGGAGATGGGGCTGAGGGTCCACACACACACACACACACACACACACACACACACACACACACACACACACACACACAAAGGGTGTTGAGGGGAGGGTCTGGGCTCGGGGGCGGGGGGGGGGGGGGGGGGGGGGGGGGGGGGGGGGGGGTGAAGGCGGAGTCTGAAGCAATAGCGTTACTATAACATCACATGACCCCCCCCCCTCACATGTCATGTTCAGGAGAACAGTACCAGTGATGATGATGAGGATGAAGAGCTGTTCAGCAGCTCATCATGTCTGGTTCTCCCTCAGATGCCTGTGAACTCACCCTGGACCCCAACACGGCCCACAGAGACCTCTCTCTGTCTGAGGACAACAGGAAGGTGACGGGGGTTATGGAGGACCAGTCGTATCCGGATCACCCAGAGAGATTTGACTACTGGTCCCAGGTGTTGGGTAGAGAGGCTCTGACTGGCCGCTGTTACTGGGAGGTAGAGAGGGAAGGACCTGTTGTTATAGGAGTGACATACAGAGGAATCACAAGGAGAGGACGGGGTGGTGACAGCAGGCTTGGACTGAACAACAAGTCCTGGAGTCTTTATTGTTCTGATGATCGTTACTCTGCCCGGTACAACGGTAGAGTAACAGACCTCCCTCTCCCCCCCGCTGGCTCCACCAGAGTAGGAGTGTATCTGGACCGGCCTGCTGGCTCTCTGTCCTTCTACAGAGTGTCCCCAGGTGGAGGAGGGTCCTCAGACACACTGACACACCTCCACACCTTCTGGTCCTCCTTCACCCAGGAGGACCTCCTCCCTGGGGTCTGGGTAGGGTGGGGGGGGACCCCAGGGGGAGGAGGGTGGGGGGGCTCAGTGACTCTGTGTCGGTTGTTGAAGAAAAAAAAGCGGGCGCGGGGGAGGAGGACCGTCGGCTGAAGTGCTGCAGTACAAACACACACACACACACACACGCACACGCACACACACACACACACACTGAGAGGACTGATGACTCAGTGTCTCTGTTGCAGTTATAGTCTCTCTCTCTCTCCCTGTCTCTCTCTCCCTGTATCTGTCTCTCGCTCTCTCCCTGTCTCTCTCTCCCTGTATCTGTCTCCTCTCTCTCTCTCTCTCTCTCTCTCTCTCTCTCTCTCTCTCTCTCTCTCTCTCTCTCTCTCTCTCCCTCTCTCTCTTTTTCTTTCCCTCTCTCTCTCTCTTCTAGACAGTATAGTATGATAAACCATGAAAAGACTTTTAAGATCTTCCATAGTTAGAGAAGCACATTTATTATTTGAAATGTATATAAAATACCTATTGATGGTAAATGTTTGTATATTTTCAGATGTCACCAGTTTTGGTTTTAAGGGCTCTGATATCATCATTTTTGTTATAACCCTGATTTACGACCTGATTTAAAGCAGATTTTATATTTTATTAATAATAACCAAAAGGTCTATGCGATAATGTTGCATGTTGTAAATTACTTTAAACTGAATCTTGATTTTTTGTGTTCTGATGTGAACCAAGCATCCACAGAACATGATCAGTTATTAAAGATATGTGCACACCTGTTGATGCTTTGTAAAGTATGCTGCTTCTATTGTTTTTGTCCTCCTGTTTATTGTGTACATGTAAGGGACTATTTTTTTGTTGTATTTGTTAATGAAGCATAATTGCAATAAACAACTCGGTGGATCCTAGTGAATGTTCTCGTGTGTTCAGCCGATTTTTTCTTCTTTTGTGAATAATGCTTCAATAAGTGCCTTAAGAAAAATAATATATTAATTAGGGCTGTCAAATTAACGCGTTAATTCCGATTAATTAATCACAGAAAAAATAACGCGTTCAAAAAATTAACGCAGATTAATCACGCTTCTATAGTGCCCTTTCACCCGGTGCGTCATTTGCGTTGAAACAAAATGGAGGCAGACGAGAAGACGCTGCTCGGCCCCGTGCACGGAAAGTTCAAGTTTAAACTCCCAGACGGAACTGTAGATAGGAACACCGTTATCTGCAATCTCTGTAGTAAGGAATTTTCCTATCACCGGAGTTCTTCAACCCTTAAATATCACCTCAACGCAAAACGTTTGGTAGCAAGCTGGCAGGTACGAGCTGCCACCGCCCCTGAAGCTGGCGCTAGCAGCCAGCCTCGTCAAGCCACACTCGACTGAGATGCATTGAATCCTGAGTGAGATGGAAATGTTATTCATTTGATCTTAATATGCACCGTATGTTAATGAAAGACACTCATCTGCCATAATTTACTTGAATTAAATTAATTTTGAAATACCTTCTCGGAAAAATGTAAGCATGAGATTAATTTAGATTAATGAATCACAGAGCCTGTAATTAATTAGATTATGTTTTTTAATCGCTTGACAGCCCTAATATTAATCAGAAATTATAAATAAAACCACAAATGTTTTTCCTCCCTGGGTTTTGGTTGGGGGGGTTCTCAGTGTCTCTGTGTCGGTTGTGGAAAGAAACCACAGACAGACGGACGGACACTCTGTCTCTCTTTCTCTCTCCCCGTCTCCCTCTCCCCCCCCCTCCCTCCCCCCGTCTCCCTCCATTTCGGTGTGCGTGTGCGTGTGTTCGGTGTGTGTGTGTGTGTCTATGTAAGTTCATGTGTGTGTGTGTGGGTGTGTGTGTCTATGTAAGTTCATGTGTGTGTGTGTGTCTATGTAAGTTCATGTGTGTGTGTGTGTGTGTCTATGTAAGTTCATGTGTGTGTGGGTGTGTGTGTGTGTGTCTATGTAAGTTCATGTGTGTGGGTGTGTGTGTGTCTATGTAAGTTCATGTGTGTGTGTGTGTGTGTCTATGTAAGTTCATGTGTGTGTGTGTGCGTGTGTCTATGTGAGTTTGTGTGTGTGTGTGTGTGTGTCTATGTGAGTTCGTGTGTGTGTGTGTGTGTGTCTATGTGAGTTTGTGTGTGTGTGTGTGGGTGTGTGTGTGTGTGTGTGTCTATGTAAGTTCATGTGTGTGGGTGTGTGTGTGTCTATGTAAGTTCATGTGTGTGTGTGTGTGTCTATGTAAGTTCATGTTTGTGTGTGTGCGTGTGTCTATGTGAGTTTGTGTGTGTGTGTGTGTGTGTCTATGTGAGTTTGTGTGTGTGTGTGTGTGTGTGTCTATGTGAGTTCGTGTGTGTGTGTATGGGTGTGTGTGTGTGTGTGTGTCTATGTAAATTCATGTGTGTGTGTGTGTGGGTGTGTGTGTGTGTGTGTGTCTGTGAGTTCATGTGTGTGTGTGTGTGTGTGTGTGTCTATGTAAGTTCATGTGTGTGTGTGTGTGTGTGTCTATGTAAGTTCATGTGTGTGTGTGTGGGTGTGTGTGTGTGTCTATGTAAGTTCATGTGTGTGTGTGGGTGTGTCTATGTAAGTTCATGTGTGTGTGTGTGGGTGTGTGTGTGTGTCTATGTAAGTTCATGTGTGTGTGTCTATGTAAGTTCATGTGTGTGTATGTGTGTGTGTGTGTGTCTATGTAAGTTCATGTGTGTGTGTGTGTGTGTGTGTCTATGTAAGTTCATGTGTGTGTATGTGTGTGTGTCTACGTAAGTTCATGTGTGTGTGTGTGTGTGTGTGTCTATATAAGTTCATGTGTGTGTGTGTGTCTATGTGAGTTCATGTGTGTGTGTGTGTGTGTTGTAAGTTCGTGTGTGTGTGTGGGTGTGTGTGTGTGTGTCTATGTGAGTTCATGTGTGTGTGTGTGTGTGTGTGTCTATGTAAGTTCATGTGTGTGTGTGTGTCTATGTAAGTTTGTGTGTGTGTGTGTCTATGTAAGTTCATGTGTGTGTGTGTGTGTGTGTGTGTGTGTGTGTCTATGTGAGTTCATGTGTGTGTGTGTGTGTGTGTCTATGTAAGTTCATGTGTGTGTGTGTGTGTGTGTCTATGTAAGTTCATGTGTGTGTGTGTGTCTATCTAAGTTCGTGTGTGTGTGTGTGTGTGTGTGTGTGTGTCTGTGAGTTCATGTGTGTGTGTGTGTCTATGTAAGTTCATGTGTGTGTGTGTGTGTCTATGTAAGTTCATGTGTGTGTGTGTGTGTGTCTATGTGAGTTCATGTGTGTGTGTGTGTGTGTGTGTGTCTATGTAAGTTCATGTGTTTGTGTGTGTGTGTGTGTCTATGTGAGTTCATGTGTGTGTGTGTGTGTCTATGTAAGTTCATGTGTGTGTGTGTGTGTCTATGTAAGTTTGTGTTCGTGTGTGTGTGTGTCTATGTAAGTTCATGTGTGTGTGTGTGTGTGTGTCTATGTGAGTTCATGTGTGTGTGTGTGTGTGTCTATGTAAGTTCATGTGTGTGTGTGTGTGTGTGTCTATGTAAGTTCATGTGTGTGTGTGTGTCTATGTAGTTCATGTGTGTGTGTGTGTCTATGTGAGTTTGTGTGTGTGTGTGTGTGTGTCTATGTGAGTTCATGTGTGTGTTTGTGTCTATGTAGTTCATGTGTTTGTGTGTGTCTATGTAAGTTCATGTGTGTGTGTGTCTATGTAAGTTCATGTGTGTGTGTCTATGTGAGTTCATGTGTGTGTGTGTGTGTGTCTATGTGAGTTCATGTGTGTGTGTGTGTGTCTATGTGAGTTCATGTGTGTGTGTGTGTGTAGCCCTGTAGACGGGTGGGGGGGTCTCTCTCTTCTCAGCGGGGTCCGTTGGAGGGCGGAGTCAGCAGCACTTCCAGCGCCGTGGTCGCCCTTGGCAACGCCCCTCCCCCACCCAGCAGGTGTAGGTCCCGCCCTCGGACCGCTGGACCCGGTGCCCCACCAGGGCGCCGTTGCCTAGCAACTCGTACTTCCCCGGGACGGGGGTCAGGACCCGGTGGGTGGTGAAGACCCAGGAGCCCCCCCCCCCCCCACGCAGGCTGGTGTTTTCTTCACAGTGTGCGCTGCGTCAGGTTGTCACGGACACCGAGTAGTACGATGTACCACAATGTATTTATTACCAATAACTACTATTCATGAATTACCAATGTCTAGATGTTGGTTTAGTTATCACGTAGCCTGTAGCCAACCTGAATACCACTAGATCATTTGGATACCTGAACGTAGCATTCATGCTCAATGTAGGAGCCTAAATGCCTGTTTACTTTATTTAAGTTCATATTTTATGAACTTCCTTTTCAGTGGAGTTCTAATGTACCAGAGCGATGCTGTTTAGGGGTTCCATGAATCCATAATCCATAAAATCCATATTTTATGGATTTTTCAAAAGTGAAATAATATAATAGTCAATTGTGTTACTTTTGAATACATAGAATTTTATTTTGAAATTCACTTGCAATATTTTTGGTGTATGCGCACATTTAGTTACTTTATTTTGAAGTGTGAGAGGAACTTATTGGTGTTACCTACCGGTGACAGACAGTCAGGATAACAATGTGGAGCCACACAGTTTTTTGACCTCTCTTTCTATCTCTCACCACTAATCATAACCTCATCTTGTGGAAAAGGATTTTTGTAGTTTGCGTTTGACAATTTAACCTTTTAAACTTAATTTTTGTGGATAGTAGGTGAGGTTTGCGTCGACGGGAAAACGGAGCATCAATCTGGAGCTTCACTAATCGACCTATTGATCCTACACTAACAACAACACAAGCTTGACTATAATGTGTGATTCAAACACATTAATATTGTGTGTATAAACTTTTCGGATGCACATTTTACAGTCTTAACTGAATCTTCTCTTCACTTTATCCAAGACTTTGTGTTTTATCTGACGTCACCACTGGAAGTCTGTCTTAGAGGGCTTGGAAGGTCAGGAAAAACAAAGGAAAAGTCACTAATCACTCATCACCTTTTCAGGGGAGTTCCAATGTACCAGAGCGATGCTGTTTAGGGGTTTTAACTAAACCTTGTAGATGAAAACATCCTGAAACTAAAGGCGTTGGGTATGTTTGATGTAATGAGCTCACAGGAGTCCCAGCGTTCTGCTCTCAGCGCTTTATTAAAACAGACACGACGCTCGGTGATCATGAGAGATGTGATGATGAGAGTTGATCAGGAGCCCGTCCTCTGGCCGGGTCACATGGGGCTCCAGGTGGGAGGTCAGAGGTCAGAGCCGGTCCTCTGGCCGGGTCACATGGGGCTCCAGGTGGGAGGTCAGAGGTCAGAGCCCGTCCTCTGGCCGGGTCACATGGGGCTCCAGGGGGGAGGTCAGAGGTCAGAGCCCGTTCTCTGTCCGGGTCACATGGGGCTCCAGGTGGGAGGTCAGAGGTCAGAACATGTCCTTCCTGTATCAGTGGATCAGCTCTGAGACGTCCTCCTTACACACCTTCACCCAGCCGTCCGCCTTCATGTGGTACACTACACACACACACACACACACACACACACACACACACACACACACACACACACACACACACACACACACACACACACGGGCGGGATCTGAAGACCGCACACAAATGCATATCAATAAATAAATAAATATATATATATATATATACACATATAAACATATGTATAGAGAGAGACACACACAAACACATTTATCCACGCATCCAGACCCATCCATACACATCCTCATAAATAGTAAATCTTGCACATGAATACAAAATATAGGAATAAAAAGGAGCAAACTGCAATCTGAGGAATTCATGGGTGAAAAATACAGGAACCCCTTTAATGTAACAATTTACAAATATACATATCCATAAAAACATGGTAAAAGCATGCAAGAAGTATTAAAAACACACAGGGAAAAATAAGTGCTCACTCACACATTCAAAAACCATTCACACATTCATACCATCCTTTCACATAAAAGAAGCCTCCACTGTAATAAATGGGGGAGTGAAAGAGGTGGAAGGCCTCAGTTAAATAATGATGCAGAGGAAGCACACAGTAAAGATAAAAACATGCAACATATTAAAACACACAGTGGACCCGACGCCATGCAGGGAACCCCCAAGGAGGAGTCCCAGGACCCCCCAGCGCCCCCAGCAGCGTCCCAGCGTGGCCCGTACTCCCTGATGTTCAGGCCCAAGGGGGGAAGGGTCCTAAGCTTGGCTATCCACCTATGCTCCGCCGCCTTCCTCTGTCTGTCCCACCAGCACGCCTTCATCTCCAGCCCGGTGATGAATAGTGAGGTGATGGGGTGTGTTTGGAAGTGTTGGACCGTTTGAGTGTTGAGTGTGCCTATGTGTATAGTATATAAGTGCTGTTTAAGTCTGGTGAGTATCGTGTGCTTTGTTTTGCCGACATATATGATTTGGCATTCGGAGCATGTGATGGCGTAGATGATGTTTTTGTCCAGCATGGTGAGTTTTTGCGGAACAGGGCTGGAGGTGGAGGCGTGCTGGTTCCAGAAGACCGCCAGCTGCTGAAAGTGGCTTTGGTGTGGAGAGGGGGGCTTCTAATATCTGTGGAGAAGCGGCCCGCACCAGGACATCCTGGAGGTCCCAGGACTTTCCTGTAAAATGATATTCTTTTATGATTCTGGAGTGTGGGGTTGTTGTGTTGTGCGCGTGTGAATGCGTGTTTCAGTTTGGAGTGTGTGTAATGTTTGGTGTCAATGTGCTGATGAGGAGTATGATGCCTGTGTGTGGCTGCCCCCCCCGATCGTCTCCGCTCCTGATGTCAGGGGTCCCCTCAGGGAACCTGTTGGGGAAGACCACCTGACTCAGGGATCCAGGCCCTCCTAGTGGGGGCCCCCCTCAGCAGGCCTGTGGACGGGGGCGGACCCTAAGTCGGCCCCTCCAGTGTGGGAGGGGAGCCGGTTAAGGTGAGGCGTAGAGGAGGGAAGCTGGTTAGGGTTAGGGAGGTGGTGGGGGTCCGCAGTGGAGGCCACAGGCGGGTTAAGGTGAGACGGAGTGGGTGACCAGGGGTTAAGGTGAGACGGAGTGGGTGACGAGGGATTAAGGTGAGACGGAGTGGGTGACGAGGGGTTAAGGTGAGACGGAGTGGGTGACGAGGGGTTAAGGTGACACGGAGTGGGTGACGAGGGGTTAAGGTGACACGGAGTGGGTGACGAGGGGTTAAGGTGAGACGGAGTGGGTGACGAGGGGTTAAGGTGAGACGGAGTGGGTGACGAGGGGTTAAGGTGAGACGGAGTGGGTGACGAGGGGTTAAGGTGAGACGGAGTGGGTGACCAGGGGTTAAGGTGAGACGGAGTGGGTGACGAGGGGTTAAGGTGAGACGGAGTGGGTGACGAGGGGTTCTCAGCGTTCCTCTGGAAGGTGGAGGTTGTTGTTCATCCAGCTGATGGTGTTATCCTTGATCTGAGACAGTACAGTGTCATTAGGAGCTGCTGGCTTTATGAAAGCTGTTCAGTAGGCGACCTTCTTTGCCATCCCTAGTGGAGGGGCCCCTTTGAAGAGGGCTTCCTCCAACATCTCTGTATGGTGGATGGCACCATACAGGAGACAGGGAGGCAAAAAGAACAAAACACAACAGAAGAGAGATGTAAAGTAGACTATAATTAGGTTAAACTGTAACTTGCATTGAAAACAGATACTGTCAATAATTAATAAACAAAAATGGGGTCATAGGCTGTATAGGTTAAATCCTAAAATAAGATAAAATAAACAAAAATACACTACAACAGAGCCTATAGATAATAAATAATTACAGATGAATGATCAAATGGAGACTCCTTGAGTGTGTGGTGGAGAGGTGGGACGCTGCTGGTCCGACCGGTAGGTTGGTGGAGGGTCTCTTAGAATGTCTTTAGCTGGTGTGTAGAGAGAGGGGGGCTGGAGCTGGACCGGGGGGGGAAGTCGGCCGTAGCAAGGGTCTGGTCTCTCAGGTCACTCTTTCCTTTGCTGTGACCCTTAGGTGTTGGACTGTTCCCCGCTCTGGGAGGGTTGAAGCTGGGGCCGCCAGGGAAGGCCGGAGCAGCTTGCTGCCGCTCTAGGAGCCTCGATGGAGAGGGGTCATTTAGCTGGAGGGTGTCTCTCTCTCTCTTTGTGTGTTTGTAGTCTTCAGTGTGTACTGTGGCAACCCGTTGCCCCGAATGTCAATGCCCGGTAGAGACCACACAGGAATCGAGGTTTAAAGCCGCAGTCGGCGTTTATTTTGAGGCCGTTCGACACTCTAAGAACAATTATGGCTGAGCTAGGGTCTCCGCGAGCCTCGTAGTCTCTGTCGCTCTCGTGTCGTCCTTGTCTCCGTCCTCCCCGTGTCAGTCCACCGCTCCCCTTTTTGAGGTCTGTGTCCACGTGTCCTCCCTATGGCCAGGTGTCCCTCATCCGGCTGATTGGGTGGAGGGTTGTGCTGCTCTCTGTCGCCGGCTGGTGGATAGGTGGTATACGCCCCCCACCACAAACCCCCGGACCCTCCCGGTGGGGGTCGGGATGCCACACTCCTTCACCGCTTGATGAAGCCCCCGGTTGGCTGGGTCCCAACCCAGGCAGGCATCCCGGTGTGACAGGGCATCAGCGTTGGTGTGCTCCTTGCCCGGTCGGTGGTCCACCTTGAAGTGGAAGCCCTGGAGGGCCAAGAACCTCCTCGTCACCCGGGAATTGGTGTCCTTGGCGCTGGCCATCCATTTCAGGGGGGCGTGGTCGTTGACCAGGGTAAACTCCCGACCTATCAGGTAGTACCGGAGCTTACCCACGGTCCACTTGATGGCCAGGGCCTCTTTCTCCACCGTGGAGTAGTTCCTCTCGTTGGGCAGGAGTTTCCGGCTGATGTAGGTGATTGGGTGCTCCTCTCCGGCCCGGACCTGGGACAGCACTCCCCCCAGCCCTACTTCCGACGCGTCTGTGTGCACAATGAGGGGGAGAGAAAAGTCAGGGGTTATGAGCACCGGCTCCGAGCATAGGGCTTCGCGGAGGGTCCCGAAGGCCTTCTCGGCCTCCTCGGACCACCGGACTCGGTCGGGCAAGGCCTTCCGGGTCAGGTCATTGAGGGGGCTGGCCAGCGTGGCGAAGCCGGGTATGAATCGCTGGTAATACCCTACCAGCCCCAGGAACGACTTCACCTGTTTTTTCGAGGTGGGGCGGGGCCAGTCCCGGATGGCGGCCACCTTGCTCTCCTGCGGCCGGACGTTTCCCCGCCCTACCCGGTACCCCAGGTAGGCCGTCTCCTCCAGCCCGAGGCGGCACTTGGCCGGGTTGGCGGTTAGACCGGCCCTCCGTAGCTCCCCCAACACGGCCCGCAGCTGCCGGAGGTGGACATCCCAGCTGTCGCTGTGGATGATTATGTCATCAATGTCGGCGGCGGCGTAGGCCCGTTGAGGCCGTAGGAGCTGGTCCATCATCCTCTGGAACGTGGCCGGGGCCCCGTGGACGCCGAAGGGGAGGACGGTGTACTGGTATAGTCCCCCCGGGGTCGCGAACGCCGTCTTCTACCGGGCGGTCCGGGTCAGCGGCACCTGCCAGTACCCCTTGGTTAGGTCCAGGGTCGTGAGGTATCTGGCGGGCCCGAGGCGCTCGATTAGCTCGTCCACCCTGGGCATGGGATAGGCGTCGAACTCTGAGACCTCATTCAGCCTCCGGAAGTCATTGCAGAACCTGACTGTCCTGTCAGGTTTGGGCACGAGGATGACTGGGCTGGACCAGGCGCTGCGTGACTCCTCGATGACTCGGAGCTGGAGCATTCGTCCCACCTCCTCCCGGATGGCCTCCCGCTGGGCTTCTGGGATCCTCTAGGGGGGGACTCTCACCGTTACCCCTGGTGCCGTCCGGATATCGTGGTGGGTGACCGTTGTTCTCCCTGGGACCTCCGAGAACACGTCCTGGTGTTGCAACACCAACTCCTCGAGGTCCTGCTTCTGGGCCGGGCTGAGGTCCTCTCCTACCGGAACCACCGGGAATTGGTCTCGGGCCGCCAGCGCCGGGGGTGCCGGGTCTGGCGGATCCACTCCCCCCCTCCACTGCTTCAGGATGTTGATGTGGTACAGCTGGGTGGGCTTGCGTCTCCCGGGCTGTCGTACCCGGTAGTTCACCTCCCCCACTCGTTCGACCACCTCGTATGGCCCCTGCCATTTGGCCAGGAATTTGCATTCCGCCGTGGGAACCAGGACCAGCACCAGGTCTCCTGGGCGGAAGGTGCGCAGCTGGGCCCCCCTGTTGTAGACCCTCGCCTGGGCCTGCTGTGCTCGCCGTAGGTGGTCCCGCACGATGGGCCACACTCTGGCCATGCGGTCCCTCACCTGCTCTACGTGGTCCAGCGTGGTGCGGTGGGGGGACGGCTGGCTCTCCCAGGCCTCCTTGGCCAGGTCCAGGATTCCCCGGGGTCTCCTCCCGTACAGCAGCTCGAACGGGGAGAAACCGGTGGAGGCCTGGGGTACCTCCCGTACGGCGAACAGGACATGGGGCAGCAGCTGGTCCCAGTTCTTCCCGTCGGCGTCCATGGCCTTCCTCAGCATCTGTTTTAGCGTTTTATTGAAACGCTCCACAAGGCCGTCCGTCTGTGGGTGGTACACTGAGGTCCGGAGCTGCTTGACCTGGAGGAGGCTAAGCAGTTCCTTAAACACACGGGACATAAAGCACGACCCCTGGTCTGTCAGGACCTCCCTGGCTATCCCCACCCGGCTAAACAGAAGCATGAGCTCCTTGGCTACCGCCTTGGCTGTGGCCGCGCGAAGGGGTAGGGCTTCGGGGTACCTGGTGGCGTAGTCCACCAGCACTAGGATGTACCGGTGTCCCCGGCTGGTTTTGGGGAGGGGCCCCACGATGTCGAGGGCTATCCGGTCGAACGGGGTTTCTATAAGGGGCATGGGAATCAGGGGGTTTCTGGCCGTGGCTCGAGGGGCTGCCCGCTGACACTCGGGACACGCCTGGCAGTGCTGTTCTACGTCCCGCTTTACCCCTGGCCAGTAGAACCTCGCTAGAACCCGGTCCCGGGTTTTGTCCATGCCCAAGTGGGCTCCCAGGAGGTGTGTGTGGGCCACAAAGAGCACCTTGCTGACATACGGACGCGGGACCACTAGTTGTTCCCTCACCCCGCCCTCTCCCGCCACTACTCTGTATGGCAGTCCCCCCCTGGTGCTGAAGTGTGGGTGTGGTGGGTGACTCACCGAGTCCCGTGCCTGTCCGTCGTGGGCCAAGACGTGGCTCCACGCGTGTTTTAGCGCCTCATCTCGGAGCTGGGCCGTGGCGAACTGGCCGCGGCGGGTCGAGCCTTCCCCCCCTTCCGGCAGGAAGTCCGAGAACTCGGTGAGGGGGGAACTCTCCGGGGCCTCCGGGGGGTCCGTTCGGGAGGGGGCCGGGAGGGTTTCCGGGGGGCCGGCGGGGTCCGGCGTCCCGGCGCCGGTCGGTCCTCCCGCCGCTCGGATCGGGGACCCCGGTTGGGAGGGCCCGTTCCCCGCCGAGTCCTGGTCCTCCTCCGTTCGCCCTCCGTGGGAGGACGGGAGCCTGGTAGCCCCGTAGGCCTGTCGCGCTCCCTTCAGCCCTCTGCGGGGTGGTTCTCTCCGGCTCCGGCGTTCTCGCGCGGGGTCCCACAGCCGGTGAAAAATCGGGCAGTCCCTCCCGATCAGCAGCGGTACCGGGAGGTGGGGTACGATCCCGGCCCGCGTCGTGAACGTCCCGTGCGGGGTCCGTATGACGACGTGGCAGGTCTCGTACGTCCGGGTGTCCCCGTGCACGCAGGCCACCTCCATGGGGGCCCCTTCCTTCCCGCCCGCCAAGTCGGGGCGGAGGAGAGTGACCACGCTCCCGGTGTCCACGAGGGCCTGCGTGTCCCGGTTCATCACCCGCGCCGGTATGGTCGGGCTCCCTGACGTCCCCTGCGCCCAGCAGGTCGCCAGCATGCAGGGCCGGTTCGCCCCCGGATCCGCGTCGGCCGACGGCATCGACGCATCTCGGTTCCCCGGGCAGTCGCGAGCGAGGTGGCCGGGTTGGCCGCACCCGTAGCAGCGCCTCCACTCGCTCCTCTCCTGTCTCCAGCTCGGCGGGTCGGGGATGTGTCTCGTGGCCCCGGCCGCGGGTCCTCGTGGGTCCCGGCGGGTCTCGGCGCGTCGTGGGGTGGTCCAGGTTCGGGCGCTCTGTTGGGCCACCTGCCAGTTCTCCAGTCGCCAGACGAGGTCGTCGACGGTGTCGGAGTGGTGGTGGGCCATCATCTGTCATGCGTCCGGCGGGAGTCGGCGGAGCGTGTGGTCAATAATCACCCGATCGATGGGGCTGGGCCCTTCCCCCGCCGTCAGCCACCGCTTCACCAGCCGAGTGAGCTGGGCGATCTGCGTTCGGACAGCGCCCCGGTCGTCGAGCCGCCAGTCGGCGACACGTTGTGCGCGGGCCGCGAGGTTGTGGCCGTAGTAGGCCAAGATCGCCTGCTTGAGGGTCGAATACTGCCGGGCGGCCTCTGCCGGTAGGTCCTGGCTCGCCTGCTGGGCGGGCCCGGTGAGGAACGGGGCCAAGATATGGGCCCACTGCTCCTCCGGCCAGCTTTCCCTCTGGGCGGTCCGCTCGAACATCTCGAGGTAGGCCTCCACGTCGTCGTCGGGGCCCAGCCTGGAGAGCCGGCTGGTCGGGGCGGTGGTCGAGGTGGTGGTCGCGGCGGCGGCGGCGGCCGCGGTGGCGGTCGCGGCCGCGGTTGCATCGGCGGTCGCGGCGGACTGCTGGATGAGCCGTAGTACGGCCTCGCGGAGCAGGGCTAGGCTCTCCGCGGTCTCCCGCTGCTGCTGCTGGGCGAACGTCGCCGCACTCTCCTCCGGGTGCTGCATGTCGGCTGAGGGGGGTTGTAGCGGGGTTCGTCAGGTTGCCTGCATTCTCCACCATATGTGGCAGCCCGTTGCCCCGAATGTCGATGCCCAGTAGGAACCACACAGGAATCGAGGTTTAAAGCCGCAGTCGGCGTTTATTTTGAGGCCGTTCGACACTCTAAGAACAATTATGGCTGAGCTAGGGTCTCCGCGAGCCTCGTAGTCTCTGTCGCTCTCGTGTCGTCCTTGTCTCCGTCCTCCCCGTGTCAGTCCACCGCTCCCCTTTTTGAGGTCTGTGTCCACGTGTCCTCCCTCTGGCCAGGTGTCCCTCATCCGGCTGATTGGGTGGAGGGTTGTGCTGCTCTCTGTCGCCGGCTGGTGGATGGCGGTGGTATACGCCCTCCACCACAAACCCCCGGACCCTCCCGGTGGGGGTCGGGATGCCACACTACACACTTAAATGCTGAACACGCAGATGTTGGGGTACGCACCAACCGGTCGAAGCAACCGGGAGAAGCGGGATTAGGGTAGAGGGCCAGACAAACTCTTGTCACACCAAAAACCAGGTTGAATAAAGGTAAGCTAACTGATACTTCCAGAGCAGTTAGAAAAAGTATTTAATAGGGTTAAAACAATAGGCAAAAAGGCCCAAGCCAAGCAGGCGAAAATAAAAATAAGCTAAAAACAAATTGGATACCAGCTCCGTCTGTTTGATTAACCAATGGGTAAGCTCCAAACCCCTCACCAGGGTATGAGCCAATCGGGAGAGGAGGAGGGGCAGGAGGAATGGAAAGTTACCAGGAGTGGGAGTGGCTCAACAGGCAACCAATCAAAACCAGAAATCATGGGGACGGGCGGAGGGGATGCATTTATAATGAAGCATAAAGTCATAGGTTATAGCTAGGCCCTGGCAAGGTTAGGCTAGAGGAGGTGCTCAAACCTATATACCAACTAGTGGCACAAGAGGAGAGAGAATGGCACGGGCACAAGCAGGTATAATACAAAATTAACTTTAGCTAAAATAAATGCAAAAAAACAAAATAAATGTATATGAGCGGTGGGGGGCCGAGGTGGTTAACAGGGAGTGTAGTGTGGTGATGGAGGATGAAGTCAGTCGCCTGCCATAGCCTGGTGGGCCCGCCTGAAGGCTCTGTCATGAGCCTCATCGTTGAAAGGCCCTAAACCAGTGCTGAGATCCAGTAGGATCCCAGCATAGTGTTCTTCCTCACAAGATATGTAACCAGCCCAGTACCGTGAATGTCGAATCATGGATCAAATGTCCGAAAAGGACGGAACGGGATCTTTTCCAGCGGGGAACAGAAGCTGCTTGTGGAGGTCTATGAGGAGTACAAGCATATAATAACTCAAAAGGGGACCACCATAACCATTCATAAATACAGGGAGGATATCTTGCAAAAAATCGCAGATCGGTTGCGGGTCGGACTTGCACCCGGTCGTCTGGGGTTCAATCCCCACGCAATTAGTAGTTTAGGAAGGATTGCTGGAGAAATCAAAGCACTTTTCGTGCCATTTTTTTCTATTTCTTTAAATATTCTAAATTGACTGACCCAGTGCTTAATTTGTAAAATGGGAGGTCCCGGAACGCAGAGGGGGGGTGGATCCGGTGACTTAGTACGGGGGTTAGAGGTAATGGAACAAAAACATATACACTGCCTAGTAGGGTTGTGCCGATGGACGACGTCATCTTCCGTCGTGATGGCTGACTGACATCAGGATGGAGGGCCACCATCGTGATGGCACGCCCTCTGTCAGACACAAACTAAACCTAGTCTCTTATATAGTTAACCTAAATACTTTGTAGGGAGTGCTCTGTACATTTAATGGAGAATATTACTGATGCATATGCATGCTATTTTATATACGGCAGCCTTTGCCAGAGACGTGATGTAGTCTTCCGTGATCCGAACGCATTTCTCGAGGCGGATTACACAGTGCCATGTCGCCAAACTATGACTGTGCGGCTGGAGAAAATGAACAGCGAAGCAGCAGCCTCCCTCCGTGAGATCCTGTCCTTAGCGGAGAAAGTCGCCATCACCACGGATGCTTGGAAAGCGTTGATTACGGAGTCGTGCGTGACCGTGACTTTTTTACCAACTTGGTTGTGCAGAGTGTGACCCTGCTTCCTGCCGACCCGCTCAATAAAGAGACGCACACTGCGGGAAACATGAATTTTCGTTTCTAAATATAAACAAAAATATCTGTTTTAGTGTGTGTATGTTCAATTAAACGGTTTTATATCTTAAACAAATTCCGTTGCAAAGAGGAGGCGCGCAGGATTAATATCATAATTAAAAAGAGTTAGTCAGCCAATGCTGACACATTTAGCCTATTGTAAATTGACATGAGCTATTGTAAACGTTCACAATCCTGCTCTGGGATATATCATTTATCATAATTTCTATTAACTTGTGCGTGGCGCACATGTGGTCATGCATGGTAACCGTTTTTTCCTCTCGCGGCGAATTTCAGAAGTGTCGGGCGTGGTTTGTTGGCCCGCAGCTTTTCAGTGCGTCAACAGATCTCTGACACTTTCAAAATACGTTAAATCTTAATAAACAACATGAAATTCTTGGGATTTGTTCTGTAAATGATTTTTTTTCTTTTTTTATGTGAGGTACCGGATCTGCCCAAATAAGTACCGGAACACAGGGAGGGCAAACTTAAGAGGTCCGGGATCTTGTACTGGCAGGATCCGGCTCAAATGAACCACTGGACTGACCGTAGTATTTATCTCAACAGAGGTGGTCTTGGCAGCCTGCCGAGAAACTCACATGAATAGAATTTATGTGGCTGACAATTTCCCATGCAGCAGTATCTTTGTCATTGTGACAAAGGCTTCACTACAGGAACATTAATATTAACATTAACATTACTATGGGTTTTTGCAAGTTATATTTTGTTCCTAGGGATATTGTAAGACATATTTATTATGTAAAAAGTCAATTGTTAGGCCTAATTTCTCTGATATAAAGGAAATTACAAAAGTAACTCAACACCAAGAATTCAACGACGTACTCAGGACTTGAACTCGAAAAACCCGCTCTACTGGGCAAATGCTAGACCACTCACTCTACTGCTGGTTGATAAATTCTATAGAATACATAGATTTGTATAAAAATGTCTTGAAAAAATATCCACGATAACAATAGATAACAATATACGCTGTTTGTACTTCATATATGTACATTTATGACAAAATCGTGAGGACTAGGCTTGGCGGAACCTTCTGATGATACACTTGTTTCCGACAGATGGACTTCTCTGTAACACCGCTCCAGAAAGTCTGACAGTTGGCCTGGTACCGAGCAGGTTAGTTTGGTCGGATAAATTGCACTGGTTACTTAGCGGAGATTCCCTTAAGTCAGGTTCATGGAACGCAACTCTAGCTGGAAGTAGCAAGGCTAAGCGAAATAAGACCGGCTTTGCCTTTAGCTTGGTTGATGGAAAACCCCTCTGGATCGGTCCAGGGCATGTGGCGCACTTCCACCCTAAACAACCCTGAGTGTCAACATCCGAACGGTCTTTATCGTGTTCTGGGGATATCTGGTGGTTACTGGGGGTCACTGCAGTGGAAACTAATTACAGTAGTACTTAACGTTTAACTGGATTGGATTTGAATTAAAGTCACAATGTGGCATTTCAACTTGCTTGTGGCTCAAAATATCTGGGATATATCTATATTCAATCACAATCTATAACTGACACACCAGAAATGCAGAATATACTAGTTCACTGACCCTGCTGCTGTCTGTGTTCTCCCTATCCCCCTCCTTCTCTACTTCTGCTGTTCTCTCTCTCTCTCTCTCTCTCTCTCTCTCTCTCTCTCTCTCTCTCTCTTCTCTCTCTCTCTCTCTCTCTCTCTCTCTCTCTCTCTCTCTCTCTCTCTCTCTCTCTCTCTCTCTCTCTCTCTTGCGCTCTCTCTCGGTTCCTCAAGTACTTCCCCTTCCAACAGTTCGGTGTGTGTGTGTGTGTGTGTGTGTGTGTGTGTGTGTGTGTGTGTGTGTGTGTGCGCGCGCGCGTGCACACTGCACAAACACACACACATTTGTTTTCCCAGAAAACGTGACATGGGCTGAGAGGTCGGTTCAGCTAAGTTACTTCCTCATCTGAACGGTTCGTCGCAGCGAGGAGCTGTTCTTTCTCCGCTTTGAAAACCTTTCACCTGTGTTTTATAAACACTTTAACCTCCCTTTCTTCCCTTACATTTATACTTTTATAACTTTTTACCTTATGGGACGGAACGTATTTTCCCCAGTCTACTATGGATGAGGAGAGAGAGGAGTGGGGTTCTACCTCTAAGACCACTCTGTCTGGGGAACATGGCCGCCGGAGCAAAGCTAAGAGGTAAGAAGAGGATCTCTCTGTCTGTGACTGTTGTCCATCTCAGAGCTCAGCAGTGATACATCATGACTCATCATTAGTCTGAGTAAAAGCTGTGTGTGTGTGTGTGTGTGTGTGTGTGTGTGTGTGTGTGTGTGTTGAAGCCCAGAGAAGCAGGAGAGAACCGACTCCCCTGGACCCAGCTGTGTCTCCATGAAGAGTGGCCGGTCTATGGAACATCCTTATGTGCAAATTAACGATGGAAATCAATCTATTGAGAAAAGGTAAGTATTGATTAGAGATGATGATTTGGGCTGTAGTCTTAAATTCAACCATCTCTCTGACCAATCGATTGGTCTATGGTGAAAAGATGATTATAAAACAATGCGCACGTTATCTCTAGATCAACATAATCTACCACAGTGCGTTCTACTCTACCTGCAAGCCTCAATATCACATAAGGGCTGTTTGAAGGTCAGTGGGTTTCAGACCCCCTCTCGGTCCGAGTCCACTCGGTTAGAGCAGAGGTTCAATATGAAGCAGACAGAGGACGAGCCACGGAGCATCGGCCAGCGTCGTTTATAGACGACACAACCCAAGAATTGATTTGAGCTTTTATCTGTGTGTAATATAATGGGGCCCACTGGATGCTGCTGGGATTCGTGCCAAGAAGCCAATTCTGATGTGTTCCCACTCAAAGCCTAGTGAGCGTTAAATATGAAGGGAGATGAAGAATCACAGACATATTAAGAAAAAAGTACTCATGCCTTACCATTTTAGCTGATCTGCCCACAAACTTACTCTACACTTTGCATACTTTTTTGTTGTCCTTTTTAACCAAATGCTGCCACATCGATGACTTTGTTGGAATCAATGAGTTAGTAGCGGAGTAAAGGTTCAGTAAGTTAGGACTAGCGGTCTTCCTTATCTGCCAGTTCAACGTTGAGAAACCCAGGGGTTTGACCTCTTGTCTTATAAGCCTTATAGTTTATTTAACAATATGATTATTAAAACAGAAACTACGGAGCCTTCAAACAAATTTTTATTCATAATTCATGTTATTTCTAACACGATATAGCCCTTCACTCCAATATGAAACACATCGGTCTACATTTGTCCCTCCCGGCCCTAAAATAATGGATTAAGAAGCTCTTTGTTCTTATGAAAGGAACACCAGCCATTGTCTGATCAAAGAGAATTTGGTCCAACAAGTGAATATTGATTAACCAATCAACCAACTGACCAGAATTTGACAGCCCTAGAGATTATATAGGTACAGCTTCTATGAAACATCCATAAATCCTGGTTCTTGTTTTTCTAGAAGAGTCCAGCCGCAGCAGAGAGCAGACTCCCCTGGACCCAGCTGTGACTCCATGAAGAGTGACTGGTCTATGGCTCACCCTGACGAGATTAAAGATGGAAATCAGTCTATTGAGAAGAGGTGAGGATTCATCAGAGATCATAAAGATACAGCTACTATCAAACGTCCATAAATCCTGGTTCTTGTTTTTCTAAAAGCGTCCAGCAGGAGCGAGCAGGCTCTTGTTATCAGACTTTACTGGCACTGATGTTTCCAAGGCAGGAAGAATTAAAGTGTGTGTGTGTGTGTGTGTGTGTGTGTGTGTGTGTGTGTGTGTGCGTGTGTGTCTGTGTTGAAGCCCAGAGAAGCAGCAGAGAGCAGACTCCCCTGGACCCAGCTGTGTGTCCATGAAGAGTGACCTCTCTATGGATATACCGTATCTATTTAAAGACGGACGCCCCTCCAGAGAGGAGAGGTAGGGGGTTCAAACAGAGGATGAAAACGGACCAGTTGGTTGTTACCAGACTCTACTGATACTGATATCTACAAGTCTGGGGAAATATAATTGTGTGGGTGTGTGTGTGTGTGTGTGTGTGTGTGTGTGTGTGTGTGTGTGTGTGTGTGTGTGCGTGATCCCCCACAGACACCAGGAGAGGTCAAAGGTTACCAGCACTCAGTCTCTACAGCAGCATCAAACAGAGCTGATCAAGGTGTGTAAATGTCCACCAAGACGTTTGACTTCAGCTCTCCTTGGACATTAGAAAGCATCTCTTGTCCAGCGGGACGTGGATCCAGGACAGATGCTTCTGATGTCTCAGTTAGTTCAGAGTAAAGTTCTCCTTGATGTTTGTTCTGTTCCAGAGGGCTGAGGAGAACGCACACGCTTTTCTAGACAAGGAGCTGAAGAAGCTCTGGAGGGATCTCTTCTCAGATTACCCACAATGCTCAGAGGGTCAGAGAGTGGAGGAGGAGGAGGTGGATGGTAAGAAGGAGGAGCAGAGGAGGCGCGCCATAGAGGGAGTGGTGGACATCACAAAGCTCTGCCTGATGGAGATGAACCAGGAGGAACTGGCCGACACACTGGGGGGCGGTAAGAGGCTCTTATCTTGAAAACAGAGAAGAAATACACAGTTTGATGAGCAGTAGGAGATTATTATTTGTTCTCTTCAGACTAAATTACATAGTGTGAGACTTATACATTTCATACTTCTATGTGGAGACAATCTTTCCTCTTTGAGTTTTTCCTCTTTCAATTTTTCCTTCTTTGTTAAATGGTTTGATCCAGTATGTGGGGTTGTTGTGGGGTATCAGGTTAAATGGTTTGATCCCGATATGTAGGGTAATGGTGGGGGTCTCAGGTTAAAGAATGTTTAACATCATCATTACCAGCACCAAATCCCCCGACCACATCACCCCCATTCTCGTCCAACTACACTGGCTCAGTGTCCAACACCGGATTGACCTTAAAACCCTTCTGCTCTCCGACAAAGCCCTCCACAACGTGGCCCCCACTTATCTCCCCGACCTCCTCCAGGAGGACAGGCCCTGCCGCTCCCTTCGTCATCCTCAGCTGGTCTTCACCGTCCGGACCTCCCGCCTCAGCACGGTGGGTGCAAGGGCTCTCAGCGCCGTGGGTACTAGGGCTCTAAGCACCGTGGGTGCTAGGGCTCTCAGCACCGTGGGTGCTAGGGCTCTCAGCACCGTGGGTGCTAGGGCTCTCAGCTGAACTGAAAGAGACGCCCTGACAACATTGAAATCCCTCCTCAAAACACGTGTTCCCACTGGCCTGCTCGCTGTTATGACCCCCTACCGTGGGTTCCCCTCATATCCCCGTTGTGCTGCTGTTCTTACCCCCTCCTACCTGGGTCTCCTCACTGCTGTTCTTACCCCCTCCTACCTGGGTCTCCTCACTGTTCTTACCCCCTCCTACCTGGGTCTCCTCACTGTTCTTACTCCCTCCTACCTGGGTCTCCTCACTGTTCATACCCCCTCCTACCTGGGTCTCCTCACTGTTCTTACTCCCTCCTACCTGGGTCTCCTCACTGTTCTTACCCCCTCCTACCTGGGTCTCCTCACTGCTGTTCTTACCCCCTCCTACCTGGGTCTCCTCACTGTTCTTACCCCCTCCTACCTGGGTCTCCTCACTGTTCTTACCCCCTCCTACCTGGGTCTCCTCACTGTTCTTACCCCCTCCTACCTGGGTCTCCTCACTGTTCTTACCCCCTCCTACTTGGGTCTTATGTCTTGTTTTGATCATGCTGTTGGCGTTGCAGCTCCTGCTGTTCTTGACCCTAGATTGTTTTATGAATTGCAAGGGGGCCTTGGGTGTCATGAAAGGTACCTTGAAATAAAATGTTATTAAATGTAATTATTATTATTATTATTAATAATATTAAACGTAAGCTGCAGATCAACAGCAGAATAACTCTGTGGAAGAGATGCAACACTATCTTTATTTATATCAGCATGTCATTTTACACCAATTCACTATCATTATTATTATCATTAGACCAATCATATTGCTGTGGAAAAAACAAAGTCCTGAACATTTTGAATATGTAACATGCAGTCTTTGTCACGACCAGCTTCTCCGACCACAAGTTATGAAGCCACATTAACGTTAAACATTATACTGGTGACCAACAGCAGAACAACTCAGTGGAAGTGATGAAACCCTGTCTTGTTGTATCAGCATAGCAAATCACTTTACACTGATTCACTATCATTATTACTATCATTAGAACAATCATATTGCTGCGGAAATAATAGTCCTTACCATTTTGAATCTGTTACATGCAGTCCTTCACAACCAGCTTTTCCAACCACCAAGTAATGAAGCCACTAAATATCATGAAGTTGGTAATTTAACAGGAAATATTGACCTGGTTCCACTGATTACCATCCACTAACTGATGTCATCTGTTGTTTTCTCATTTAGGATCTGATGCTGTCGATTGCAAGCATAAAATCAAGTCTCATTTGAAGAAGAAGTTCAGGTGTGTGTTTGAGGGAATCGCTAAAGCAGGAAAGCGAACAGATCTGAACGACTTCTACACAGAGCTCTTCATCACAGAGAGAGGCAGTGGAGAGGTCAACAAGGAACATGAGGTCAGACTTATTGAAACAGCTTCCAGGAAACCAGCCAAGGAAGAAACACCAATCAGATGTGAAGACATCTTTAAACCCTTACCTGGAAACGATCAACCAATCAGGACAATAATGACAACTGGAGTGGCCGGCATTGGTAAAACCGTCTTAACACACAAGTTCATTCTGGACTGGGCTGAAGGGAAAACCAACCAGGACATACACTTCACATTTCTCCTCACTTTCAGAGAGCTAAATTTACTGAAAAGGAAAGAGATTAGCTTGGTGGAACTTCTTCATCACCTCTTTAGTGAGACCAAAGAAGCAGGAATCTGCAGATTCGACCGGTTCCAAGTTGTCTTCATCTTGGATGGTCTGGATGAGTGTCGACTTCCTCTGGACTTCCAGAGAAACCCGATCTGGACTGATGTCACAAAGTCCACCTTGGTGGACGTGCTGCTAACAAACCTCATCAGGGGCGACCTGCTTCCCTCTGCTCGCATTTGGATAACCACACGCCCTGCGGCAGCCAATCAGATCCCTGCTGAGTGTGTTGACATGGTGACAGAGGTGAGGGGGTTCTCCGACCAACAGAAGGAGGAGTACTTCAGGAAGAGATTCCGAGAGGAGACGCTGGCCACCACAATCATCTCCCACGTCAAGAAATCAAGAAGCCTCCACATCATGTGTCACATCCCAGTCTTCTGTTGGATCACTGCTACAGTTCTGGAAGACATCTTCAAAAAATCCCAGATCAAAGAGATGCCCAAGACCATGACTCAGATGTACAGCCACTTCCTGAGGGTTCAGTCCATACAGGGGGACAGGAAGTACCATGGGAGGGCTGAAACAGATCCGGACTGGAGTTTAGAGAGCAGGGAGATCGTTGTTTCTCTTGGAAAACTTGCTTTTAACCAGCTGGAGAAAGGGAACCTGATCTTCTACGAGGCAGATATGGCAGAGTGTGACATCAATATCAGAGCAGCCTCAGTGTACTCAGGAGTGTTCACCCAGATCTTTAAAGAGGAGTGTGGGCTGTACCAGGACAAGGTGTTCTGCTTTGTCCATCTGAGCATCCAGGAGTTTCTGGCTGCCCTTTATGTCTTTCTGTCCTTCATCGATACTGGTGTCAATCTGCTCTCAGAAGAACCACCAACCTCCAGGAAAGATAAACTCCTCTTCTACCAGAGTGCTGTGGACAAGGCCTTACAGAGTGAGAACGGACACCTGGACTTGTTCCTCCGCTTCCTCCTGGGCCTCTCTCTGGAGACCAATCAGATTGTACTACGCGGTCTGCTGGGACAGAAAAAAAGATCACTGACCACTCAGATTAAAACAGGTCTGTTGCGACTGACAGGAAGCAGCTCAAAGACCAATAAGGGAACAGTGTCTTACATCAAGGAGAACATAAAAGGAGACCTATCTCCAGAGAGAAGCATCAATCTGTTCCACTGTCTGAATGAGCTGAACGACTGTTCTCTAGTGAAGGAGATCCAACAGTACCTGACATCAGGAAGTCTCTCCGGAGAATCTCTCTCCCCTGCTCAGTGGTCAGCTCTGGTCTTCATCTTACTGACATCAGAAGAGGAGCTCGACGTGTTTGACCTGAAAAAATACTCTGCTTCAGAAGATGGTCTTCTCAGGCTGCTGCCAGTGGTCAAAGCCTCCAAAATATCTCTGTAGGTTCACTAATAACATGTATTACAATACACACTACACAATATAAATACAACTGGAATATAAGGTTAAAATAATATGAAAAAGATTTCTGTAGGTTCATTACACCATGTATTACTATTCTGCTCATAACAGAATAAACATACTAGCTATAATAATATACAAAACATCTCTGTAGGTGTCCTATTAACGTGTAATGTATTATAGTATACATAAGAGAATATTCAGAAAAATAGAATATAGGAGTATTCATTTATACATCTAATTATTTAGGTTTTTTTTGTTAAACTAATAACACTCCTTCATTATTGAATAACTTAAAGATGTATGTTATTTTAATCACAGTTCCTGACATGTTCTCTTTACTTTGGGTAAAGGCTGAAGGGCTGTCATCTGTCAGAGAGATGCTGTGAAGCTCTGGCCTTAGTTCTCAGCTCCAACTCCTCTAGTCTGAGAGAGCTGGACCTGAGTACCAATGATCTGCAGGATTCAGGAGTGAAGCTGCTCTCTGCTGGACTGGGGAGTCCACACTGTACACTGGAAACTCTCAGGTCCGTTTTACCCAATGGTCAAACAGTTACACCACAAGGTGCAATATCAGAAGACATTTAACAGATTTACCTCCATAAAAGTGCACACATAAAGTGAAGCAGCAAGCAACTGACATCCCTAAGCGCACAAATGCTTTCTTAGTTCTTGTGCTCGCAAAGTGTTTTCCTGATTGCTATGATATTTATTCTCCTCTAAACACAATATGCATAATATTGGAATAAAACTTCTAATTATACGCAAAACAATGCTTTAGATGAACTAATAACATGTATTACAATACATTACATAATACTGCAACAAAAACTAATATTAATAGAAAAAACGATTTCCAAACACAGCAAAACAATTTTAAATGGACTGCATTAATATAGCTCTTTTCTAACCTTTGGCCACCCAAAGCGCTTTACAATATTGCCTCACATTCACGCACACATTCACACACCAACCGCGGAGTCAGCCATGCAAGGCGACAGCCAGCTCGTCGGTAGCAGTTAGGGTCAGGTGCCTTGCTCAAGCACACCTCAACACTCAGCTAGGAGGAGCGGGGATTGAACCAGCAACCTCCAGGTTACCAGCCAACCCGCTATTCCCTCCTGAGCTACTGCCGCCTCTTCACAACAAATTTCATATAGTTATACATTTTACACCCAATATTGAATAACCACAATTTCTTCAATATGTAATAAGTTTACGATGTAAGTTATTTTAATCACAGTTCCTAACCTGTTCTCTTTGTTTTGTGTGAAGGCTGAAGGGCTGTGATCTGTCAGAGAGATGCTGTGAAGCTCTGGCCTCAGTTCTCAGCTCCAACTCCTCTAGTCTGAGAGAGCTGGACCTGAGTACCAATGATCTGCAGGATTCAGGAGTGAAGCTGCTCTCTGCTGGACTGGGGAGTCCACACTGTACACTGGAAACCCTCAGGTCAGTTTTACCCAATGGTTAAACAGATACACCACAAGGTGCAATATCAGAAGACATTTAACAGATTTACATCCATAAAAGTGCGCACGTAAAGTGAAGCAGCACGAAACTGACATCCCCAAGCGCACAAATGCTGTCTAAAGGTACGGCCACACTGAACGTTTCATGCTCGTTAAAGGCGTAGAAAATCCGCATTTTTGCATTGGGAACCATTGGTTTTTGGGGCGTAGATGCGTTACACGCGCTAAAAGTAGCGTTTTAGGCGTGTTAGACGCGTTTTACGCACCTAAATAACGCGCCCAGCGCACCTACGTGCCCAACGCACCTATGTGCGGAGTTCAAAAAACTGAACTTTTTACGCTCCTACGCGTGACGCTTAGCCGCGATAGCCAATCAGCGTTGAGCTTGACCCGACGTCACTGGCAGAGTGACGGAGGACAGGCGCTCCGCAGCTGATATGGAGCGCCTGTAGTTGGTGTCCTGACGGGAGATCCTGGCACCAACCCGGGCTAGCAGGTCATCGAACATGGCCCCAGTCAACCCAAAATACCGCTGGAACCGTCCGTCATCCAGGCGGAGTTCCTGGAGGAGGTGGTGAAACTCACCCAGCTGTGAGCGCCTACGGAGGATGTCATGCACCCAAACACGACAGCGTTTGGGTTTCCTACTCTCCTCGAACTCCCACAACATATACAGCGCAGCGATGGTGGTGATCTCAGCCATGTTTGTGGTGCAAATGAAAAGTAGCAGGGTAAAATAAGTTTTGGGCCGGCTCATCTAGCTCCGTAGGCGTGTTGAACCATTTTTGTGACACACAATGATGAAGCGGCAGGTTAGGCCTAATCAAACTCGCGTAACGCGTTCAGTGTGGCCGTACCTTTAGTTCTCGTGCTCGCAAGGTGTTTTCCTGATCGCTATGATGTTTATTCTCATCCCAACACACTATACATAATATAGGAATAAAACTTCTAATTACATACAAAATATCGCTTTAGGTTAACTGATAACATGTATTACAATACAATGCATAATATACATAATATTGTAACTAAAAGTAATATTAATATACAAAACGACTTTTTAAACACTGCAAAACAACTATCTTATTGTTATACATTTTTCACCCAAGTTGAATAACCACAATTTCTTCATTATGTAATAAGTTGAAGATGTATTTTATTTTAATCACAGTTCCTAACCTGTTCTCTTTATTTTGTGTGAAGGCTGAAGGGCTGTGATCTGTCAGAGAGATGCTGTGAAGCTCTGGCCTCAGTTCTCAGCTCAAACTCCTCTAGTCTGAGAGAGCTGGACCTGAGTACCAATGATCTGCAGGATTCAGGAGTGAAGCTGCTCTCTGCTGGACTGGGGAGTCCACACTGTACACTGGAAACTCTCAGGTCCGTTTTACCCAATTGTCAAACAGTTACACCACAAGGTTCAATATCAGAAGAAATTTAACAGATTTACAACCATAAAATTGCACACATAATGTGAAGCAGCACGAAACTGACAACGCCAAGCGCACAAATGCTGTCTTAGTTCTCGTGCTAGCAAAGTCTTTTCCTGAACGCTGTGATGTTTATTCTCCTCACAACGCAATATACATAATATTGGAATAAAACTTCTAATTATATACAAAACATTGCTTTAGATTAACTGATAACATTACAATACATAATATACATAATACTGCAACAAAAAGTAATTTTAATATACAAACGACTTTTCAAATGCTGCAAAACAACTATCTTATTGTTATACATTTTACACCCAATTTGAATAACCACAATTTCTTCATTATGTAATAAGTTGAAGATGTAAGTTATTTTAATCACAGTTCCTAACCTGTTCTCTTTATTTTGTGTGAAGGCTGAAGGGCTGTGATCTGTCAGAGAGATGCTGTGAAGCTCTGGCCTCAGTTCTCAGCTCCAACTCCTCTAGTCTGAGAGAGCTGGACCTGAGTACCAATGATCTGCAGGATTCAGGAGTGAAGCTGCTCTCTGCTGGACTGGGGAGTCCACACTGTACACTGGAAACTCTCAGGTCAGTTTTCAGCCTCTTCAAACTGGGTCTTGGGGTTGTTTAATATGTATGGGATGGTCCACGACTAGTTGGACCGTTATCGAAAAGAACACACAAGACGGTATGCATGTTATATGTTATGTAGCTCTGGCCAGCTGATGTGAGGGTTAGGGGTTGACCTGTTGACTACTAGTATGTTATGTTTGTTATATGTTACATAGCTCTGGCCAGCTGATGTGAGGGTTTGGGGTTGACCTGTTAACTACTCGTATGTTATGTTTGTTGTATGTTATGTAAGTCTGGACCGCTGATGTGAGGGTTAGGGGTTGACCTGTTAACTACTAGTATGTTATGTATGTTATATGTTATGTAGCTCTGGCCAGCTGATACGAGGGTTAGGGGTTGACCTGTTAACTACTAGTATGTTATGTATGTTATATGTTATGTAACTCTGGTCAGCAGATGTGAGCTGAGGAGTTGTCATTAGTGTAGACATGGGGATGAGGCTTTAGCTGTGCTGTGATCTAAATATAATGTACACCTCACCATAGAACATCACTGGCCGTGGTAAAGTGAATCATATTGAACATTAAAGATGGACTTTATTAACTTCACATTAGTTTGGTGTAGTGCTGCTCATGTCCGATGCCTTTCTGTTGCTCTTTTGCCTGCTGACAAAACTCTCCCTGGTTCTAC
The DNA here is from genome assembly GCF_949987615.1 of Pollachius pollachius. Taxonomy (NCBI): domain Eukaryota; kingdom Metazoa; phylum Chordata; class Actinopteri; order Gadiformes; family Gadidae; genus Pollachius; species Pollachius pollachius. The sequence goes on from NC_136944.1 coordinate 1,073,527, forward strand.
ACAATGTTAGAACCTGTGAATAAACGGTCTCAGCGTACCAAACACAGCGGACTTCTCCTGACTCCTAACAATCAGACCGGATCTCTGTTGACCAAACAATATCTCATTGAGTTGTAGCTATTGAGAAAGGAGCATTTGCTTATGATCCTGTTTCACATCCAAGTGAAGGAAGTTCTGATGTCTGTGATGATGTCATCTCCCCACTTACTCTTCCTGTTCTCCTTGTCCTCCAAATGGAATGAATACACTTTATAAATGTGGTAACTTTAGTATGAACTGCTCTCAACCAGAATAAATATAATAAAGTGTGTGTGTGTGTGTGTGTGTGTGTGTGTGTAGCTTGTCTGGCTGCCTGGTCACACAGGAAGGCTGTGCTTTTCTGGCCTCAGCTCTGAGCTCCAACCTCTCCCATCTGAGAGAGCTGGACCTGAGCTACAATCACCCAGGAGACTCTGGAGCTGCGCTGCTCTCTGCTGGACTGGAGGATCCACGCTGGAGACTGGACACTCTCAGGTATGGAGAGGACAGCTCACCACTCAGGGACAAAGTCTCCTACGAGGATTCAAGCCGCTGCTAGATGAAGTGGTTTGAAGAGGCAGCTGTAACTCACGTTGTGTACAACGTTATGAGACGGCCGATGATGAAGGTGAATGTTTCAACATGCTGCTCTCACTTTGTTTCCCCCCCAGTGTGGAGCACGGTGGAGTGTGGAGGCTGAAACCAGCTCTAAAGAAGTGTAAGTGTCTGTTTGATTCATCACATCACACACTCACTACTGAGATGGAAAGTCCATCCACACAGCAGGAAGTGAGATCAGATCCTACTGGGAATGAGGATGATGGCTGACATCATGTATCTTCCATATATATTAATACTGTCCAATCATCATGAAGATAACATCTGGGCTCGGGGGAGGGGGGGGGGAGATGGGGCTGAGGGTCCACACACACACACACACACACACACACACACACACACACACACACACACACACACACAAAGGGTGCTGAGGGGGAGGGTCTGGGCTCGGGGGCGGGGGGGGGGGGTTGAAGGCGGAGTCTGAAGCAATAGCGTTACTATAACATCACATGACCCCCCCCCCTCACATGTCATGTTCAGGAGAACAGTACCAGTGATGATGATGAGGATGAAGAGCGGTTCAGCAGCTCATCATGTCTGGTTCTCCCTCAGATGCCTGTGAACTCACCCTGGACCCCAACACGGCATACAGAGACCTCTCTCTGTCTGAGGACAACAGGAAGGTGACGGGGGTTGGAGAGGACCAGTCGTATCCGGATCACCCAGAGAGATTTGACTCCTGGCTCCAGGTGTTGGGGAGAGAGGCTCTGACTGGCCGCTGTTACTGGGAGGTAGAGTGGGAAGGAGGTGTTGGTATAGGAGTGACATACAGAGGAATCACAAGGAGAGGAGAGGGTGGTGACAGCAGGCTTGGACGGAACAACAAGTCCTGGAGTCTTTATTGTTCTGATGATCGTTACTCTGCCTGGTACAACGGTACAGATACAGTCCTCCCTCTCCGCCCCGCTGGCTCCACCAGAGTAGGAGTGTATCTGGACCGGCCTGCTGGCTCTCTGTCCTTCTACAGAGTGTCCCCAGGTGGAGAAGGGTCCTCAGACACACTGACTCACGTCCACACCTTCTGGTCCTCCTTCACCCAGGAGGACCTCCTCCCTGGGGTCAGGGTATGGGAGGGGTCCTCAGCGTCTCTCTGTCGGTTGTAGATACACGCACGCACACACACACACACGAAGGGTGCTGGGTAGGGTCCTCGGGGGTCGGCGGGGCCTCAGTGTCTCTGAGTGGGAGTTGGGGGGGGCTAAGGGGGAGGGGGGCTGAGGGTGAGACACCCAATTACCAATTGGTCTCGCTCACTTCTCTCCTGTTCAAACTCAACTGGCAGAACCCTTGAGTCATGTGTGAGAGCATAGAAGAGGCCTCAGGTGAGCTCTGCTGTGTTGGAGATGAGCTGCTCTGGCCTGATCAGGATGGAGGTGGGATACAGACTGATTTACATGTGTGGGATGGCTCAGCGGGTTGGGTGGCTCTATGTTTTCTCAGATAGTCCAAATGGCTCTGCCGTTTGTCCTTTCCGTTATTATGCTCTATGTGGTCATCGAGTTATCTCCCTGTGTGTTTCACCGGATGACCGACCCCCCAACCGACCCCCCCGGGGACTGACCCGATCTTGTTGCCCCCCCTCAGGGTAGCTGTGTTAGAGAGCCCACCCCGTCCCAAGGTCTGGTGCCCCAAACTCCCCAACGTTTCTAAGGCTAAGCCTTCCTCTGGGCCCTTTAATGTTGTTAGACTAACAGAACCACTTTTCTGCTGGGGACAGAGAGAGCTGTCAGAGAAAGGTGGAGCTTCACCGCCCAGCAGAGGGAGGTGTCTGGACAGTCCATTTCCTTTATTTTACAATTTAAAATCTGTTTTGGTTTAATCATGAGTAACCTAATGAGTTTTTTATTTTTTAATTAGCCTACACCTGGTTTACTTGTGGTTGATGAGTATACTTTTTTATGTTTGCTATTGCCTTTTATGCTTCATTTTGTTGATTTAGATAATTGTTAATTTCTTACCAGTAGATCCACTGAATTGTCATTTTAAAGGGTGATCTTTAAACTACGTTTAATATGATGGAGAGGGAGGAATGTAGAATGTTGCTGTATTTTAATGCCTCTCTGTGTTCACATCTCTTAGTCTAGGACCAGGCCAGTGCCTCTCCTACTGTACGAGGTGTTATTTCCAACATTCCATTCCATCATTTGTGATGTCCCAACAAGGACGAACCAACCCAGTCGTCTGGGACATAGCCAGGGCCATATGCCTTATCAAGGGAGACACTGTTATTTTGTTATTCACGCTTTCTTTCCTATAATACTGACCTCAAACCTTGGGTTCGGTGAGAAGAGGGATCGACAGCCAAGGAGCACGTCTGGAGACTGTTCCTCACCTCCTACACTGAGATTATCCCACCTAAATCTGTACCTGTGCTGTATTACATCCTCCAATAAACCTGCTATTCAACCCTCTGACCCAACCTGGCAAGTTGATTTGATTTCCACTTCAAGAATTACTACTACGAGGGAGAAATACACAACGCAGTCTTTACAAACAGTTTAGAAATGAGCAGAAATCGAACACATATAGATCGGTTTCACCTTCACATCATTTATAATCTTTCTATTTTTTTTGGCCTAAGGGAAGCTTTTTTTGCAGTCAGTTCAGCTGAACATTTAACTGTATTACAGTAACAAATAAGTTACATTTTTGAACTTGTGCACTGATTTAATCATTAAATCCCCTGAAAAAACATTCTCTTACTGTAGTGTTTTTCATTTTACTTATCAGTGCAATTACTGTACTGTGAGTTTTGCCAAAATTGGTAACATTGGTGTATTTTCAGAACTCCAACAATGTTGCAGTATCAACTATAGGTGTACAGCATGACTGTGGGATTGTGAGTTTAGCCCATTGAAGCTCATTGGATAGACAAATATGCATTGTATCCTATCGAGATACAATTGTGTCAATGCAATATTGATGTGATATATTCACAGTATTGTATTAAAATATGGCAAGAATATTTATACTGTATGTACCACATAATTGCAACTTTGAAAAAGACGTTTTATCTAAACAATTGTATACATTTGAATATGTAACATGGCCTCATAAAGTCAAAACAAAGGTAAACAGTATTTTGATGGAAGTGTTTTAAATGTATCACACAAGTGTTTAATTGATGCTCTCTAATAGATATTCATATGATCATTGTGTTTCTTGTTTTGGTGGAATAAAATCTGTTTTGAGATGAGAAAACATGGTATTGAGTGCTGTGGTTCATTTTGAAAGACATTTGTGGAGTTTTGACAAAATGGTAAACTCTTTCAGATTTGTCCTTAGCGTTTTGAGAAATTGAGCTATAGTTTCAGAAAACGTGTTTAAACAATTGAGAAAAACTGCCAGAAAAGCTTCCTGCTTGTTCAGAACACCGCTGATAGACTCCTAGAGCCCTATTTTAGCGGTTTGAAACGCAAGTGAGACGCGCAAAACGGAAGTAGCTTTGTGGGCGGGGCTCTGCCTCTGTTGCTATTATAATGGTGGATACATTAGTCTTCCGCCCGACGCAAATCTAAAAAGGGTTGCCCTGAAGTAGCCTAATTTCCCGTAGGTGTGGTTTGGGCGTAACGTGCAATAAACCAATGAGAGCGCCGTCTCCCATCCCCTTTAAGAGCCATGAGCACATTTGAACCTGATGAGTTGATATTTTCTATTTCCCCTCTACCTGCTCTGACCCGGTCTCTCTCTCTCTCTCTCTCTCTCTCTCTCTCTCTCTCTCTCTCTCTCTCTCTCTCTCTCTCTCTCTCTCTCTCTCTCTCTCATCCTCCCAGCTGGAGCAGGATGAATGGGGGCCCTGACTTTGGCCCTGCCTCCTTCGTCCCCTCCTGGGGCACCATGGTAACGGGGGCGTGTCACTTCCTGTTCACCTTCAACGTAAACCAATCAGCACCAAGGAGCAGGAGGATTGCACCGGGCTGGACCTCAGGGAGCTGGGGAGACCCCCCAGGACCAGGACCAGATACAGGGGGGTTAGATAGTCTTCATCTGGAGGGGGGGGAGGTACCAGGACCAGATACAGGGGGGTTAGATAGTCTTCATCTGGGGGGGGGGGGAGCTACCGGGACCAGATACAGGGGGGTTAGATAGTCTTCATCTGGGGGGGGGGAGGTACCAGGACCAGATACAGGGGGGTTAGATAGTCTTCATCTGGGGGGGGGGGGTACCAGGACCAGATACAGGGGGGTTAGATAGTCTTCATCTGGGGGGGGGAGGTACCAGGACCAGATACAGGGGGGTTAGATAGTCTTCATCTGGGGGGGGGGGGGTACCAGGACCAGATACAGGGGGGTTAGATAGTCTTCATCTGGGGGGGAGGTACCAGGACCAGATACAGGGGGGTTAGATAGTCTTCATCTGGAGGGAGGTACCAGGACCAGATACAGGGGGGTTAGATAGTCTTCATCTGGGGGGGGGGGAGGTACCAGGACCAGATACAGGGGGGTTAGATAGTCTTCATCTGGGGGGAGGTACCAGGACCAGATACAGGGGGGTTAGATAGTCTTCATCTGGGGGGGGGGGAGGTACCAGGACCAGATACAGGGGGGTTAGATAGTCTTCATCTGGGGGGGGAGGTACCAGGACCAGATACAGGGGGGTTAGATAGTCTTCATCTGGGGGGGGGAGGTACCAGGACCAGATACAGGGGGGTTAGATAGTCTTCATCTGGGGGGGGGAGGTACCAGGACCAGATACAGGGGGGTTAGATAGTCTTCATCTGGGGGGGAGGTACCAGGACCAGATACAGGGGGGTTAGATAGTCTTCATCTGGGGGGGGGAGGTACCAGGACCAGATACAGGGGGGTTAGATAGTCTTCATCTGGGGGTTAGGGCCCCCTTGGGGTCCGCCCCGGGGCGTGTGTGCGGTGGGAGCCCCCCTGACCCCCCCCAGAAGGTGCAGGCTCTGGGCTGGTACCTGGAGGAGCCCCAGCTGGCCCAGGTCTCCACCAACCTGCTGGACTACCAGGTCACAGCCCTCCACCCCGTCTACGAGGCCGTCTGCGGCCGCGCTCAGGTCAGGGCTCCTCCTGGGGCTGTGCTGCCATGTTCCAGTACTGGGAGTACTGCACAGCGTCACTGCATTGTGTAGTCCAGTGTTGTGTACTGGACGGCCTCACCTTAGCAAGCCAACTGAAACCACTGTAGATAGAAAACGTATTCTTTCCTCTTCATGTTCCCCTTCCTGTCTTCCTCCCAATGTACTTCCTGTCCTTCTCCCCATGTACTTCCTGTCCTCCTCCCCATGCACTTCCTGTCCTCCTCCCACCCCAGAGGGAGACCACGCCCACCTCAGAGAGGAGGCCAAGCCCACCTCAGAGGAAGGCCCCACCCATCTTTGAGCTGCTGGGCCATCGGAGGTCACAGACTTTTGGTCGACCAATCATGTTGCCGGGGGCGGTATCTGTATGAGTGGCATGGAACTGGAAACCAGCGGAGAGGCAGAACCAGTCCCAGTATGAGAGCACTTAACCAACCCTACTGAATGACTCTATGGAGACCTGACCTGATGACTAGTGGCTAACTAGCTGTGGCTAACTGGCTATGGCTAACTGGCTGTGGCTAACTAGCAGTTGCTAACTGGCTGTGGCTAACTAGCTGTGGCTAACTAGCTGTCTCTCTCTGCAGGTCATCAGTAAACAAGGACTCTCTGGGACTGTCCAACCCCAAGGAGAGAGTCAATGAGTTGGTTATAGTGCGCACACACACACACACATCACACACACACACGCACATAGACACACACACACACACTCACATAGACACACACACATACACAGTGTGGCATCCCGCCCCTTAAACCTCGGCCCGGGCGGGTTCGAGAATCAGTGGTGGACGGGGTATACCGCCGCCACCTACCAACCGGTGGCAGAGAGCACCACGTCTCTCCCCCCAATCAGCGAGATGGGGAACACCTGGCCGCAGGGAGGAGAAAGCCCCGGAGCCATCTTAAAAAGGACCACAGAGCGGGAGACGGGAGAAGAGCGACACAAAGGGATTACTCGACACACCCGCGGACTAGAGGCTCACAGAGACCCTAGATCGAGTACCTGTATTCCTGATTCTTGTTGAATAAATGCAGAGTGCGGCTTAACCCTTGTTCAACGTGTGATTCGTACCTGAAACCTGGCACATTGGGAAGCGGGCTACCACATATGGTGGAGAATGCAGGCAGTCTGAAGGACCCCACTACACCACCAGTCCGGCATGCAGAACCTGGACGGAACCGCGGCGGCGGCCGCCCAGCAACAGCAGCGGGAGACCTCGGAGAGCATTGCCCTGCTCCGCGAGGCCGTAGTGCAGCTCACCCAGCACGCCGTCCGCCCGCCCCGACCGCTGCCCCTGCCAGCCGGCTCACCAAGCTGGGGCCCGACGACGACGTGGAGGCGTACCTGGAGGTCTTTGAGCGGACCGCCCAGAGGGAAAGCTGGCCAGAGGAGCAGTGGGCCCATATTGTGGCCCCGTTCCTCACCGGGCCCGCCCAGCAGGCGAGCCAGGACCTACCGGCCGAGACTGCCGGACAGTACCCGGCCCTCAAACAGGCGATCCTGGCGTACTATGGTCACAACCTCGCGGCTCGCGTGCAACGCGTCCATGACTGGCGATTCGACGTCCGGGGCGCCGTACGGACGCAGATCGCCCAGCACAGTTGACTGGTGAAGCGGTGGCTGGCAACAGGAGAAGGACCCAGCCCTATCGACAGGCTGATAATAGACAACACCCTTCGTCGGCTCCCGCCGGACGCCCGACGGGTGCTGGCACACCACCATCCCGACACAGTAGATGACCTGGTCCGACAGCTGGAGAACTGGCAGGTGGCCCAGCACCTGAGCGCCAGAACCGGAACACCCCACGACTCGTCAAGACCCGCCGAGACCAATGGGGACAGGAGAGTCGCGAGGGGAGGCGCTGCTACGAGTGCGGCCAGCCCAGCCATCTCGCCCGCTACTGCCCGGGAGACCGAGACACGTCGATGCCGTCGGCCTACGCGGACAAGGGGACGGGCCGACCCTGCATGCTGGCGACCTGTTGGGCGCAGGGGACGTCCGGAAGCCCGACCATACAGGCGGGTTATGAATCGGGACACGCAGGCCCTTTTGGACACCGGCAGCGTGGTCACCCTCCTCCGCCCCGACTTGGCGGGCGGAAGGGAAGGGGAACCCGCCTGCGTGCACGGGGATACCCGAACTTACGAAACCTGCCACGTGGTCGTCCGGACCCCACACGGGGTGTTCACGGCTCGGGCGGGGATCGTACCCCACCTCCTGGTGCCGCTACTGATCAGAAGGGACTGCCCGATCTTCCACCAGCTGTGGGACCCGGCGCGAGAAATCCGGAGCCGGAGAGAACCTCCCCGCGGATAGACGGTGGGCCGAGACGCCGTATCAGCTTTAGTTTTTGAAAATAATGATCCCCATGGAGGGAGAACCTAGATCTTTGAAGTTTTAAAGTTTATTTTTTTCTCAATCAGATTTTCCTTGTTGGCACTCGTAATTCTTGCACATTTTTTCATAATCATAGTTTAAAGTTCGTTAAATTTTCAGGCAAACGCGGCAGCCTACTATGTCAGTGGAACCAATGGCACGCAGCGCTACAAATCACGTGATGTTATTAAACCAATCAGACGGAGATGCTAGGAACAGCTGTTGATCTAAACATTTACCTGGTGGACACATCACGAAATATTATAAGCTAAATAAGAAGCTTACACGTGTGTGGGTAAGTATTAATGTTGTTGGAAAATGCTAGCTATGTGCTAGTTATTTGTATAACCTTTGCGAGGCGGCGTGAGCTTCACGCGTGAAGCGTAGGAGACCTGAATCTATATTTCAATATCACTGACTATTCTCATCGAGTTTATATTAACATTATTCATGTCACACGATGTGAATAACCCAAATTGTTGGAGGTTAAGCTGTGGCAATTTGGCAGCTGGCCAGCGTCATTAAGAGCTTGTTAAGCCACGCACTCAGTATAAGTGTGTGAGTATAAGTAACGTTACTGGTTATTATATTGGTGTTGCCGTTATACCCAGAGAGAGATAACAGAAGGAATTTAAATGATCTAAAGACATGGTTCTCTGTGGTATACCCCAGTCAGCAAATTTCAAACAGTGAAGTAAACCCCCCTGAAATGTTGTTGAGCATAATGGCATGTTTTAATAGTTAGGCTAATAATGTATTGATTCATTAGATAAAAATGGACCTTTCTGTCTAAGTTTAAATTGTATTTAAACCAGCTTCGTGCCATATCAATTATGTGAAAGATGAATTCAACTAATGGAGTAACAATATTTCCACTAGGTGATACTCCCATGGCAGACAATGAGAAATGGTGCTCAAACCATACACTGTTGGTGAGTTAACTTTTATTCTAATATCTAACTGTTAATAAATCAGAATGCTTGGTAACATATTTACAGAAACAAATAACATTAACATGAACAGTACTCTTGTTTTCACCATGTGTTCTTGAACACGGCACTGGTTGATGAAGGGTGTTAGCCTCTCATGCTGGCCCTGGAACCACTAGTCATCTTCAAATGACCTATTGCCACAGTTTGTGCATTGGCACAGGTTTGTACATGGCAGCTCATGCATTTTGCAAGTGCACCTGCCCTTAACACAGTTTGTTTTTTTACAAGAGCAGTGCACCAGTTCAAGGATTGCCTCTGGAGCTGGGGGAAGGGTCATCCAGTCCACTTCTAAGAATTCTCCTGCCATCTTCCAGCCATGACATTCAGGGGCAGGAATATCAGGCCTACAGTCAAGGCTCCTTCTGTGGACTGCAGCCTGATAGTTAGCACGCTGGATGTGCTTGTCCAAGCAGTCTTTGTTTGGAGGTAAGTCTCTCTCAGAGCACTTTCCTGACTTGAACAGCTTAACTCTTGCCTTGTTAACATCCATACACTCCTGATCATACAGGTCACATGTGAAAGCCTCCACTGCCTTGCAGAACTCTGGGGATGGAGAGAAACTTGTTCCTAGTTCTCTAAACAGGGTGATGTATTGTCTCTGGGAAATGAGCTTTTTATATGCTTTGGTTTTCCCCACCCCATATATAGCGCTCACAGTGTCACATCCAGAGAATGCATGCAGACCCACAAGCGCATCACATTTGTCTTCCCCGAGGTGGGCATGAAGCCTATTGATGTCAATAATATGTGGATTTCTGCCTTTGACTGTGTGAAAGTACAGGTGACCATCAATTTTGCTGCAGAACCCAAGAGCCAGCACAAAGACATCGGTGTCTGGGCTCTTGATTACCAGGTCACTGCTGTATTTTGCTGCATAAGCTGCATGCAACAAAAGTCTGGTGTCTGCTTCCTCCTGACTTGTCTCCAGGTCTTGAACCCGCAGTATTTGAAGTTCGTTTTTGCTTCCATTCATCTTTATAGCATGACATTTGTCCCCATGCCCAATAATGACTGTCGTGTTTCCTATTATTTTTTTTGCAGATGTGCTCCAGTGATGGAAGAAATACTCCAACAAGTTTTCTTTATTTTGCCCACATGCCAGGAATTTTCTCCACTGTTTTGGTGTTTTTTGATCATCACCATATATTTAAATTTTTTGATAGCCTTCTTCTGCTCGCCTGTTTCGCTCAGCATGTTTGATGCTATGGTGTTTGTATGTGTCACACACAAAATGGAGCTCTGTTGACTTGGTTTCCTTGGCTGAGTTGACCAGTGTCCTCAGTACATGGTCAGCATATAGGCCAAATGTTGGCTGTGGCTTTAGCTGCTGCACCAGAGCCATAGCATCCCATATCCAAACGGAGCCGTCTGGAATGTCCCTCACTGTTGGTGGTGGGCTGATGTCCTCCTCCAGTGTGTGCATCAGCTTTGCTTTGTTCGTCTTTACCAGAGAGCCGTCAAAGTTGGCAAGTGATTGTGGCAAAGGACCCAGACTGTAGGAGAGCATTTCATTTATGTTTATTTGTCTGACATTTCCAACAACAATTAATCTGGCAAACAGGTTTCGGTGTGATTTCAGTGCGATTTCTTTTCCTTTGTTTTTTGTGCTTGTACTGTGGCCAGTATCTTTGAACGTTTTCATTTTCATTTTCTTTATAGGGTCATGGAATGATCTCTTTGTCGTGGCAATCCTTGTCTCACAGAACTCAGTGAGAGCTTTCATACCTCTTTCTTTCGCCCCCAGTAAATCTCTGGCAACACTGTCTGGTGCTTGTTGGCCAGAGGAGAGTTGTTGAAGAGACTCTCCATCCAGTGAAGAGTCGAAAGGATTGACCATATTTTGGACAGTGGCTGTAATGCTCATCACATCAGCGTGGTCCCTCTGCATTCTGGCGCTGTCCAGCTCAGAATGCAGATGTAATACTGGGCACTGTCCAGCCATTGCTTTACATTCATGTGTGATGGCTGCCCGCTCATGTTGTGTCAGGGTCCATCTGTGAACTGCACCTTTGTTTAAAGAGAACCCACTGATGCCTCCTTTTGTCTTTGAATCGCGATTGGCTGTTTGTTCAATGACCTGATCACATGCAGTGCCAGCAAAACCGTGCTGTTGATGTCTTTGTGCCACAAAGTCACCTGAAAGAAGCTGCTGATGTGCTGTGAGATGTGTATCTTCCAGACTGGACATCTCGACCCAGTATGCTGTTAAATACCTGGCGTAATTCACCTTGTCGCATGCAAAAAACCAGGGCAGCATAGATTGCACTGTTGACAAATGAAGAGTCCAGTTCCCCTCTCTGGTTGCTCTGATGAATAGAAGCAGAACTTCCACCATTTCAATGTAAATGCTCCAAAATGTGAATGTCTGGTTGGTTGAGCTTTTATTGACAAATCCTTCATATGCTTTCAGTAACTGCAGAAATGCATCAGATGTAAGCATGGCATTGAAATCTTCACTTGGAAACTTCTGATGCAAATCTGTTGTAATTTTCAGAGCTGCAGCATGATCCTCTTGTGTGAGGGTGTCAAGGTATGCCTGCCAGCGCAGTCTCTGGAGTGCTTCCATCAGAAGTTTGTGCGCTCTTATGCTCCTGTTGTATTGATGGCCTGTGATGACTCCATCAATGGACCCAGCAGCTACTACTTCAGATTCAATCATTATATCCTGAAAGCCGGCATCAGCAAACATCTTCCCAATGCAGGAGAGGAATGCCATGGCTGTGTGAAACTCTCCCATCCTTATGACAAGTCTTTCCATGTAATAACTGGTCTGCCAGCGGATCTCTTGGGCTTTGGCATATATGGCTTGATCCATGACTAACACTATTTCTTTTTGTTGCAGGCTGTCAGCGACAGCAATGGAGTGAGTCAGGATGGTGTGGACAGTAATGAGATCTGTTGGGCTAGCATCAATGACCGGTAAGTAACCTACATTTGTAGAGGGTAGGATTTTGTCTGTCTTTAACATAATGTTAAAACCTGTCCACCCAGGAGGGATTTTCCCCTGGGGCTCAGGCATTTTCATAAGATAGAATGCAGCATAAACTATTCTTGCAGTTGTTTGAGCATCTCTGTATTTGTTCTGCTGTAGATCTACTTTGAATGCAGAATTCTGTGGACCAGACCTCTGTCCTCTTGTGTATGCAACAAGATTAGGTAGTGGAGGATTAACAGAACGCTGTCTTGTTCTCTGTCTTGATGGCCCAGGTAAAGAAGCTGAATCATCAGCCATTGCCTGCTGGATAATTATGCCATTTGTGTTGTGTGTGGTTCCTTTGCCAGAAAGTGTCTCCTCTCCGAAGTCGTTATTATCCCAGACAAGTGTGGCAGGAACTCCAGCACTTATGTTTTCTGGGACATAAATTTCTCCTCTTTCTATCTGCTGGTGAGCCAGAGCTGTATCGTGCTCAAGGACATGGGAGTTGGATGAGCTGTGGCCAAGACCATTCAACAGGCCTATGAGCTGTGCTGAGCCAGTCATGTGCCGGACTGCCATTGCCAGAGAGCACTGTTTTGGCATGAGCCACCGTCCTTTGGTGCTCAAGGTAATGATGTCCTGACAGGTCGAGACTATCTTCCTTCTGTCTTCCAACATGACCTCAACACGCTCATTGTCTGACGGTTCCATTGAAATTCCACATGTCCATGCGACAAAGTTAAAAAGTTGATCTGGTACCATATTTAGGGCACTCTCAAATGTCAGGTCCTTTGCTGTTGGAGGCCAAGGGAGCTTTGGTGAACTTTTTGCTGTGTTTCGAATGATATCTTTGAGTGTGAGAGCGGCATGATATAATAGCCGAGAACTATCTTTTGTGAAGTTGCCTGTATTATGTTTTGTGTGACTTGACCCTGGTGTGTCTGCATCATTGCCCTCAGATTCACTGTTGGATGAGGAGGAGGAGGAGGCAGCAACTTCCTGAAGGATCTCCTCAGCTGTCAGATCATCAACATATACAAAGTATGTTGTTGATGCTTTCTGAAATTTTAAGAAAGGATGCGACTTCTGAAGTCTGGCCTTTAGAGAATGTGCCTTGTAAGATGACACGGTAAGTCCTTCCCTTTGTCTAACAATGTCTTTAAACAGCATAGTAAGCCTAGAGAGTCGTAGCACCTCTCTTCCTCTTAACAGTCTCTCCTCAATCACTGTCGCACAGAAGTGCTTGTATGCATTTTCATACAGGTTGCGCTCTGTCTCTTTTGTTTTTTTAGAAAGATACCTGGTGTAGTCCCGGAAGCAGGTAAAGTGATACCTTGCCTCACTGGCCACCAAGTCCCTGTCCCGAATGTGGAGAAGCAGACACTCGTCTTTCCTGCCTTCAGCTGCAAGAAGCAATTTCCCGGCTGTGAGTGTTTCACATTGCATTAGTTTTTCTTTAATTCTTTTCCGGGTGTACGATTGGTGTTTGGATTTGTCATGTTTGCAGATAATGCACTGAACTGGCAGAAGGTGTGGTGCCCGCTTGGATGTGCAGAGGTCAGAGGTGTGTGACCTCAGAGCCCGGGTCTTCGCTGCAGTTCCCTCACCATCCTCTGCTTCTTTTTCTACCCCTGGCACTAAAAGGCAAGAAGCAGACAACACATTTAGGCCTCTCTTCCATAACATTAACAGATTAAAGGGATGGTTCAACATTTTGGCAAATTTGCCCATTGCCATAATCGCTATAGTCATAGCAGTAGGTTCGTTAACCTTTAATTGTCAGTGTAAGCTATTTTTAGAACGGCGGAGCGAAGCAGCAGGCTGCTCAGAGCTACACTATGGAGGCTAAGGGAAATTCTTGGTTTCTCTCATCAAACTAATCAAATACACAATCCAACCACTCAAACGCTCTGGACAATCACCACGCTATGAGATAATAACGAAACGTTACGAGACGGAGTTGTTTAAGAGGTAAATTCATGCAAAACCGCTGATGCGAGTTGCGTTCAGGGACAGTTTTTCAGCAAGCAGTCTCTGCATTTACCTCAAACGGCTCCGTTTCGTAACATTCCATTATTATCTCATAGCGTGGTGAATATGCAGCTCACAATTTGTCCACAAAAGCGTTTTGGGATTTTGTATTCGATGAGGGAAACCAAGAAATCCCATGAGCCTCCGTAGCGTAGCTTTGAGCAGCTCACGGCTCTGCTCCGCCGTTCTAAAAATAGCTTGCACCAACAATTAAAGGTAACGAACCTACTGCTATGACTATAGGGATTATGGCAATGGGCCAATTTGCCAAAATGTTGAACTATCCCTTTAAAGATGTCAGGCTACTGGCATCACAATTATTATTTTGACCCTCAGTCACACTTCCAAAAAACTCTTTAATTTACAGTTGGGGACAAAACATCAGCTACTCTAAAAATAGGCCGTATGTGTGTGTATATATCAACAATCAACCTCAGTCAGTTCTTATCAAAAATACTAAATTCTATTTTTTTTATTGTTTACCATTTTTATTGGCAAATAAAGAAGAAACAAAATTACCGACTTTCAATATAGTAAATGATCTGAGGTGGGAAATCTTTTGTATGTGTAAGATTGGTAACTAACAATTTTGTTTTTCTCTAGTTGAGAGAAGAAGACGACATCTGGTTGAAACGTTGCAGGAAAGTATCCAATAAATGGGGGGCTTTAATCAAGTGTGCGATTTTTTTTTTTTTTTTTTTCTTTTTAATATTGGTAAGGCAACAAAACTTATTTTGATGCATTAGGTATTTTGTAGTGTCAGATTTTCACTTTATCTCAATTTATAGTCAGTGGACATTTTTATCCCATTGACCTCCCGTGTGTGTGTGTGTGTGTGTGTGGCACCAGGCATTAAACTGAAGGAATCTCATTCATATTGATTATGTTAATTTTGTTAATAACTTGGATATAAATTATTTTTTTCTTGTGTTTAGACCAAAACTCAGATGGTGTCTCTCACCGAAGCGGGCGAGAGACACCATCAACTGGGACGAGGGGGCGTACACCCTCTCACACACCTGGGATTCCCTGCTCCAGAGACCACCCAGGGTGGAGGGGGAGCAGCCAGCTCGGCAGACCTGTCCGAGGCTAACATTATGTGCTACAGGGGGCTCAGGGGGAAACACCAGGAACATCCAGCGAGAAAGTTGTTATATCCGATTTTTTTCCACCCACATAACTTATGTCATACGAGTTACAAAGTTTGGTTCTCAAATGTAATTTGCATAATGTAATTGTGTTTTCATATTGTTTTTATTCACAGCTGAAGTTCAAGATTCACATTGACATGACTTTTCTTATTGGACACCTACCCTCTTTTTCTGCCTCCTTGTAAAATAAAGGCGCCTTTTCAAATCTTCTCTGGGCTCGTTTTATGTTTGTGATGTTGGTGAAGTGGCTGTAGCAGTCTCTGTGGTAGCCACAGTTAGCTGGAATAGCAGCAGGTTCCTGAAGTTTGAGGTTCACAGTTAACTTATTTGAAAGGACAGATAATGAAAGCACACATAATAAATAAAAAGATATATAGTCAAAGTTAATTTCCATTTTCAGTCTCTTGGCAAGCCAAAGCCAGCCATATAACTACTATATAGTATGACGACAAACCTGGGTTCTAAGATTAAATCTCAGCACTGCCTCTTCTGCCACAGTACTCTCTCTGGTACCAAGGTCTTTCCAGAGAAACAAGGCAGCAATAAATTTCCTCCATCCTGTGTCTGTAAACGGGGTTACAGGACCATCTTTTTCCGAAACATGCATACAGCACTCCATTGTTTGCTAGCTAACGTAGTTTCAACAAGAGAAATGTAGTGTGGCTAATTGCGAAGTCATTTTTGTCGGATTGACAGGTGGAAAGAACTGTACTCCGATGCCGGTACTGACAGCAGTTAAACAAAATATCCCTGGTAACCGCCAGCAAACAAAGAAAAAACTTAAACCCCCGGGAATTTCGAGGCTTGTCATTGGACAATAACTACAATGACATCATACATGTCGGACCCCGAGCATAGCTGCCCGCTCAGTTTGCCGGAACCAGTAACTCAGACAAAGTTACCGATAAACAAAAAATGTGCAAGAGGTAAGAGTGCCAACAATTTTTGTTTAATTTGTTGAAAAATGAAGATGTTGTACACAGAAAATTACGTCCTCCCTCGGTGGGGATCGTCTGAATACACGTAATCTCCCCTTGGCCCACCATCTAGGAGGGGCGAGGGGAGCTCGGCAGGCCTACGGGGCCACCAGGCTCCCGTCATCCCCCGGAGAGCTGACGGCGGAGGACCAGGAGTCCGAGGGGAACGGACCCTCCCCACCGGGGTCCCCGCTGCACACGGGAAGAGGACCCGTCCGGACCGGGTCACCGGAACTTTCCCCCGACACCCCAGAAACCCTCACGGCACCCGAGCAGCTAGATCCCCCGGAGGAGCCGGAGAGTTCCCCGCTCACCGAGTTCTCGGACTTCTTGCCGGGGAGGGGGGAAGGCTCGGCCCGACCCGGCCAGTTTGCCACCGCCCAGCTCCAAGACGAGGCCATGAAACATGCCTGGAGGCACGTATTGGTCCACGACGGACAGACCCGAGACTCGGTGAGTCACCTCCCGCACCCACACTTCAGCACAAAGAGGGAGCAGTTAGTGGTGCCCCACACATACGTCAGCAAGGTGCTGTTCATGGCCCACACCCACCTCCTCGGAGCCCATCTGGGCATGGACAAGACCCGGGAACGGGTCCTCGCGAGATTCTATTGGCCGGGGGTAAAGAGGGATGTCGAGCGTCACTGTCAGGGGTGTCCCGAGTGCCAGAGGGTAGCGCCTCGGGCCACAGTCAGAAACCCCCTTATCCCCATGCCGATCATAGAAACTCCCTTCGAACGAATAACACTGGACATTGTGGGGCCCCTTCCCAAGACCAGCCGGGGACACGATACATCCTGGTACTGGTGGACTACGCCACCCGGTACCCCGAGGCGCTACCCCTGCGCGCAGGCACCGCGGAGGCGGTCGCCCGGGAGCTAATGCTACTGTTTAGTCGGGTAGGGATAGCCAAGGAGGTGTTAACGGATCAGGGCTCCTGCTTCATGTCCTATGTAATGAAAGAATTACTCAGACTCCTGCAGGTAAAGCAGCTTCGGACCTCAGTCTACCATCCCCAGACGGATTGCCTGGTGGAGCGGTTCAACAAGACCCTGAAGCAGATGCTCAAAAAGGCCATGGACCTGGACGGTAAGAACTGGGACCAGCTGTTACCACACATATTGTTTGCCGTATGGGAGGTCCCCCAGGCGTCCACCAGGTTCTCCCCCTTCGAGCTGCTGTACGGACGAAGGCCCCGCGGCATCCTGGAAATAGCCAAGGAGGCATGGGAGAGCCAGCCATCCCCCCACCGCACCACCCTGGACCATGTGGAACAGGTGAGGGACCGCATGGCCCAGGTGTGGCCCATCGTCCAGGTACACCTCCGGCAAGCCCAGCAGGCCCAGGCGAGGGTCTACAACCGGGGAGCCCAGCTGCGAACCTTCCAGCCTGGGGATCTGGTCCTGGTCCTGGTCCCCACGGCGGAATGTAGGTTCCTTGCGAAGTGGCAGGGACCCCATGAGGTGGTTGAAGGTGTGGGGGAGGTAAACTACCGGGTTAGACAACCAGGGAGGCGAAAGCCTACCCAAATATACCACATTAACATTTTGAAGCAGTGAAGGGGGGGGGGGGACCCCTGACCCTGCTCCCCTGGCGCTGGCGGCCCGACGCGAGATCCCGGAGGTCCCGGTGGGAGAGGACCTCAGCCCGGCCCAGAAGCACGACCTCGACGAGGTCGTCATGCAGCACCGGGACGTGTTTTCCGAGCTGCCATGGAGGACCACGATCGCCCACCATGATATCCGGACGGCGCCGGGAGTGAAGGTGAGAGTCCACCCCTATAGGATCCCGGAGGCCCGGAGGGAGGCCATACAGGCCGAGGTACGCCGAATGCTGCAGCTCGGGGTCATCGAGGAGTCGCGCAGTGCCTGGTCCAGCCCGGTAGTCCTCAAACCAGATGGGACCTATAACTTCTGTAATGACTTCCGGAGGCTGAACGAGGCGTCCGAGTTCAATGCCTACCCCATGCCCCGCGTCGACGAGCTAATCGAACGCCTTGGTCCGGCCCGTTATCTCACGACCCTGGACCTGACCAAGGGATATTGGCAGATACCGTTGACCCGGGCGGCCCGGGAGAAGACGGCGTTCTCAACTCCAGGGGGCTTGTACCAGTACACGTCCTCCCCTTCGGAGTACATGGCGCTCCGGCCACCTTCCAGCGCATAATGGACCAGCAGGAATGACATGGGGAAACAGCTCGAAACCCCAATGGACTAGAGGCTCTCGGAGACCCTAGATCAGGGGTGCCCAACCTTTTTTGACCCAAGATCTACTTTTCAAGTAGCCAGCCTCCCGAGATCTACCAGTCTAGTGTCAATATTGCAAACCCACACACATCGTTCCCAGCCTGCAGTAACTAACCTCACAACACTTTTTCTTGTTGTCACACAACCACTAGACATCACATCACAAACCATCCCTCTCTCAAACACACACACAGACAAATTCCTCTCACAGTTGCCAGTTTGGATAGTGTGCTGTAGCGCTCTCTCTCTCTCTCTCTCCCTCTCTCGACACACACATGCCAATCTGCATGATGAGCAATAGCCATAACTGACCTTAATATGAACAGTATATGACAAAACAGAAAAATAACCAGATACAAAACAGGTAGATCTCTTGAGTTAGAAAAAAGGAAATCACTTCCTACCTTAATGGGAGACCTGGCATTGGGAGGAGGAGGCTAACTTCTCGTAGTCAGGAGTGTAGGAGCTGGTTGCAAGGCGTAGGCAGGCTGCAAGATGGTCATCTGTCATTGTTGATCTGTTCTTGGACTTGATGATTTTCATGTGCGAGAAAGCAGACTCGCACAAATAAGTTGATCCAAAAAGAGCTGTCAGGTTCAAATCTTCTGAGATTGGGATACTTCTCATCCACCAGTAGTTTCCAGAACACTGCATGCTCTCCTGGTTGAGCGGATGTTGATCTGGCTTTGATCTCAATGTCATTTTGCAATTTCAGAATCTCATCCTCAAGAGCGGAGCTTTCAAAGTCGAAAAGTGATTTGACTTTGGCGGCAATGTCACCAACATCAATACTTGCAGAGAATGGATAACACAAATAGCTGGCTACAGGCTCGATGGATGCAAAGTCAGTAAAACGCCTCTCAAACTCTGACGAGATGCTCTGAACACGCTCCTCATTACGTGCACGGTCAAGCTGTGTCACACCTTTACCCTGACGTTGTAGTTCTGCTTGCATGTGAGGGAAGTTGCGCAGGTTACCACGCTGCAGCCTGCTTGACATCAGCTGTAGCTTGCTTTTAAACGTGTTTACTGAACTCATCATGTTGATTACATCTTTACCCTTACCCTGCAGCTCTAAATTAAATTCATTGAGCTCGCAAGTGAGATCAGTGAGGAAAGATAAATCTAAAAGCCACTGGTGGTCCTCTAGCTTTGTATGGTAATCCACATGTGTTGAAAGCTTCAGGAAGTCCTTGATTTCAGGCAACAGCTCTGTGAATCTGGCCAAAAATGTTCCTCTACTTAACCACCTAACATCCGTGTGGAGCAGCAGGTCTGTGTGGTCAGCACCATTCTCCTCCAAGTGAGCACGGAAAAGCCTTCTCTGCAGACTCCTGGCCCGAACTGAACACACAATTTTCATTGCAATATCCATCACTTCTTTCATATTTAAAATCTTTCCACACAACGCTTGCTGGTGAATTATACAGTGATAATTCAGGATATCTGGGAAAGATTCACTTTCTTTGCACAGTGCAATGAACCCACTGGTGCGGCCCATCATAGCAGGCGCCCCATCAGTTGTGATGGAGATCAGCTTGAAGAGCATCAGTTTTTTCTCGTTAACGAATCCCATGAAAGCATTAAAGATATCCTCACCTCTGGTGTGTCCTTTTAATGGCAAAATGGTGAGTAGCTCTTCCTTGGTGCTCATGTCTTCAAAAACCATCCTGATGAAAACACACAATTGTGCCACATCCACCATATCAGTCGACTCGTCAAATTGGAGGGAAAAGCACTCACACAAGTCAATGTCCTTCCTTAGCTGCTCCGCTACATCCACCGCCATTCCCTCACATCGCCTTGTGGTAGTATTGCGGGAGAGTTGCACTTCTTTAATGGCCTTCACGATCTCTGCTTTATTTTTAAAGTCTTCAAAAAGGCTATCCGCTGCTTCGAGAAAGGCTTCCTTCACAATATCGCCGTCTTTGAATGGCTTCTTGTGTTTAGCAAGGACGTGACTGACGCGATAGGAAGCAACAGTTGCGGCCTTATTAGCCTGGGTCTTTGGTTTGGTGAAGATTGACTGCCGTGCTGCAAGCTGTGCTTTCAAATCCCGCACTTTTGTGGCACGTAAAGGCGTTTCTGCAGGGCAATCCCTCTCGTACCTCCCGTGTACTGTTTTAAAATGCCGCTCCAGATTTCCTTTCTTTGCCAACGCCACCGTTGCATTGCAGATCAAACAAACAGGCTTTGAATGAGAATAAACAAAAAAATAATCTTCCTCCCACTCAGGGTGAAAATGGTAGGTTTTAGCTTGTTTCCCCTCAGCCATGTCAACGTTTGGGAGTGCGTAACTACTGTTGACAGCTTTCAACTGCTGTTGACAGCGCATGTCATGCGGGAACATAGGACCCTTTTTTTTCTTTTTTTTTTAAGTCCTATGTTCCCCTTTTTTCCCAAAAAGGGTCCTATGTTCCCCTGTATTGATACATACCGGGGAGCATAATACCCTTTTTCTGAAAAAGGGTCCTATGTTCCCCGCAATCTAGCAATCTTTAAAAAATATTTAAACTTTGACGCAACATTCGCGTGATGACAGCCAATCAGCGTTCAACAGCATGGCCACTGAGTGACATGTGTAACATAACAGCCAATCAGCGTTCAACCGGCCAACTCAGTGCATTGCAGTCCGAGGTGAACTGCAGCATCGAGGAGAAAGTGATTGTTGCCGTTTGCGACTCCCGGAGCTCTATATATAACATAATATAATATAATTGAATATATAATATCACGGCCAAAAGCTCAGTGCGCCTCCGGATGGCCGTAGCGCGGGGAGCTCTCATTTTTTTTTTCTAAAAAAAAAATATATATATTTTTTTTTTTTTTTCTTCACCCCTCGCGGTCGACTTGGGATCTGCCGGCGGTCTACTAGTAGACCGCGATCGACTGGTTGGGCACTCCTGCCCTAGATCGAGTACATGTGTTCTCCGTCTTGCTAATAAACGCTGTGTGTGGCTTAAACCCTGACTTCGCAGTGAGATCTATCCTTGACCACGACACAACGGGGAGCGGGTACCGGACACACACACACACACACACACACACACACACACACACACACACACACACACACACACACACACACACACACACACACACAGACCACAGATAACAAGACTCAGGGTGTAGCGTCCTGTATCTCTACGTATCTGGAGATGCAGCGGTGCAAGGGAGGAAATGAAGATCGGTGTGATCTATTCCAGTTTCCCCCAACAGAGCCATACAGCCGAAAACAAACATGTTGCCCTGGCTTGTAAATATTTTACTTTAAATAAAATGAGCATGGACTTAATTGAGAATAGTATTGGTCTACAAGTGTCCATCACAGCTTGCACAACAGCAAAGGTGTGTTTGTGTGTGTGTGTGTGTGTGTGTGTGTGTGTTTATGTGTGTGTGTCAACATCAACTTTATTATGAGGCCTTGTCCCTCGGATAAATACATTTACCATTCACTTGTCCAGGCAGAAAAGGGACTTTTCCAAAAAAAAAAGGTGTCATTTTACAATAGTCATAATTGTTCATGTTGTTTGCGAATGGAGAATGTAGAATTCAGACGAACAAACAGTTGCAATCATTCACACCATGTCAACCACATCACTAAAACAGCCATAACCCTCCTCTCATTCACACCACCTCTGAGCAATAACTGTTTAAATCCTCACTTCTTCTCAATAGACTGATTTCCATCTTTAAACTGTCCAGGATCTCCCATAGACCAGTCCCTCTTCATGGAGACACAGCTGGGTCCAGGGAAGTCTGATCTCTCCTCCTGCTCTGGGCTTTAACGCAACACAACACAGCTGTTTATCAGACTAATGATGGAGTCATGAAATACATCCAAACAGTGTCAACATAGAAATGTTTCGGTACACTTTACAATAAGGTACGCAAAAACGTGGGTAGTTACTGAGGAACAAATGAGTAACAACTGGGGCCCTAACTGGGGCCCTAAGTGACATTTATTCAGTAACTACTGAGGAGTTACTATAAAACATACTAGGGAATACTGTATTAATTAATCATCCTGTGAATTAGCAAACTGATCAATATATTATGAAAGCAACTGTATTTTCCTGGGATATCACAATTAGTTGTTAAATTAACAGGGCACAGATGGGTTCATTGTCATATTTTAATAAAGACTAGAGTTTTCAGCCTCTAGTTGTAGTCAAACCCATAGCAATATTGTGGAAACCCCAGTCGATAATGTAAGAAATTCCTCCAGTAAGTTCATCAGGTTTTCTATGATCTCTTGGAGGTGGGGGAGGGCTTGATGTGGTGGGGACCTGATATGTCAGGTGAACACACTGTTCTTAAAACCTCCAGTAAGTTCATCAGGCCTTCGATGATCTCGTGGAGCCGGGTTATGGTTGGGCTTGGGTGGGGGTGCAGTGGGTGTGGTGGGGACCTGATATGTCAGGTGAACACACAGTTCACACACAGTTATTCTAGATCTGACCAGTAGGGGTGCATTCCGAAAAATACATACACACACAGATACACACACACACACACCCTTAAAATCCGGTGAAACCTACCTGACGAGGACCTATATGGATTTTGAGGGGTACATTGCCAAGCATGTTAAAATTGTGTTTTTTGTCATTTGCAATGCTTGTGCCTCTGGGGACCTGGACTCAGGTCCTCACCGCACACGAGGTCCCCACGGGTTTGGTGTGCAATCAGGTTCAAGTCCCCACCAAGTACACACACACACCCACACACAGACCACAGATAACAAGACTCAGGGTGTAGCGTCCTGTAGCTCTAGGTATCTGGAGACGCAGCGGTGCAAAGGAGGAAATGAAGATCTGAAGATAAATAAGTTTTTTCATTACTATTACCTTATCATAAAGGTTAATGAAGGTTTAATAAAAGAGTTCTCAACAGCTTGATTTTTTATCATCCTTCATTCCTATAACTATATCAGTCTCATTATAAAGGGTAATGATGATAGTTTGATGATATACTCTCGCAAAACAAAATAGCTTGTTGAACAGATCTGGTTCAGATTATCTGGTTCGGTGAGATCTATTCCAGTTTCCCCCAACAGAGCCATACAGCTGAACACAAACATGTTGCCCTGGCTTGCAAGTATTTTACTTTAAATAAAATTAGTTTGGACTGAAATGAGAATAGTGTTGGTCTACAAGTGTCCATCACAGATTGCACAACAGCAAAGGTGTGTGTGTGTGTGTGTGTGTGTGTGTGTGTGTGTGTGTGTGTGCGCGTGCGTGTGTGTGTCAACAATAACTTTTCATGAGGCCTTGTCCCTCGGATAAGTACATTTACCTTTCACTTGTCCAGACACAAAAGTCACTTTTCCGACCAAAAATGCGTCCTTTTACAAAAGTAATAATTTTTCATGTTGTGAAGGGAAAATGCAGAATTCAGACGGACAAACAGTTGCAATAATTCACACCATGTCAACCACATCACTAAAACAGCCATATCCCTCCTCTCAATCACACCACCTGAAGTGGCGAACCCTTTTTTCGCCATATTTGTTCCTGAGGCAGAGATAATCCGACACACATTTCTTGGGAAGCACGCACAGAGAGTGTTTAACTTTGTGTTGATTCATTTATTAAGCATTAACTCTGGTTGACTTTCCAGGAAATAACGAAACATAAAGACTCCAAACAATGTAACTGTTAGGGCCAAAACAGGGTTCTTAGTATTGTACAAAAAGGGACTTTTCCATGTAAAATAATAAGTCAAATAATGCGTCCAATATTGTGTCCAATAATGCAAAATAATGCGTCCAATATTGTGTCCAATAATGCAAAATAATGCGTCCAATATTGTGTCCAATAATGCTAAATAATGCGTCCAATATTGTGTCCGATAATGCAAAATAATGCGTCCAATATTGTATCCAATAATGTGAAATAATGCGGTCAGAAAACTGTTGGCTCCCTGCCTTCCAAACCTGAACAATAGTAGTTAGCCTGCCCTATATGAGGGCCTCCAATAGGATCCAGGTAGATCGTGACACACCTATTTCCCCAGGTGACACAAAGGACTAATCACCACATCATCACAAAATGCATAAATAAACATATGAATGAAAATTAGATTAATATTTCATACACTTTATAAATTATAACTCATACTTTTAGCCTTAGACTCAAAATATATTTACTTAAAAATATTAAACACAAAAGACCTCTAAATGGCTCGCTCACTCACTCACTCACATGCTCATCGCACATAGACAAACACGCTCACACACAGTCTTTCAAAAACACACCTTACACACACACTCTTCCTAATTCCCGATTCCCAATTTAATATTCCCTCTGTGAGCCCAACCCTCTCCCTGTGATTGGACGACACTGTGGATCAGAGTGAGCGTACGTTAACCTGCTGACCACTGATTGGTCAACGAGCAACAGGTGTGCCCTAGTCAACAAATGAGTAACGAATGAGTAACATCCAGGGCCTCCGTTAGGGCCCCAGTTAGGGCCCCAGTTGTTCATCATTCGTTACTCATTCGTTCCTCAGTAACTACCCACGTTTATGCGTACCTTGTTGTAAAGTGTTACCGTAACATCAACTACTGGAACAACCCTAAATGCTTTTAGACCACACACACAATGTCTCTCTCTCTCTCTCTCTCTCTCTCTCTCTCTCTCTCTCTCGCTCGCTCGCTCTCTCTCTCACTCACTCACGCACATATACACACACACACACACACACAATATCTCTCTCTCTCTCTCTCTCTCTCACTCACACACACACACAATGTCTCCCTCTCTATCTCTCTCTCTCTCACGCACGCACGCACGCACACACACACACACACACACACACACACAATGTCTCTCTCTCACTCTCTCTCTCCCTCTCTCTCTCTCTCTCTCTCTCTCGCACGCA
This sequence comes from Pollachius pollachius, assembly GCF_949987615.1. Taxonomy (NCBI): domain Eukaryota; kingdom Metazoa; phylum Chordata; class Actinopteri; order Gadiformes; family Gadidae; genus Pollachius; species Pollachius pollachius. Next base: position 1,098,783 of record NC_136944.1, read on the forward strand.
CGCACGCACGCACGCACGCACGCACGCACGCACGCACGCACGCACGCACGCACACACACACACACACACACACACACACACACACACACACAATGTCTCTCTCTCACTCTCTCTCTCTCTCTCTCTCTCTCTCTCTCTCTCAGTCACTCACTCAAACACACAATATGTCTCTCTCTCTCTCTCTCTCTCTCTCTCTCTCTCACTCACTCACTCACTCACTCACTCACTCACTCACACAATATGGTACTCCCACACACACACACACACACAGACAACGTCAGCAAAATAAACTGATTCTGCCGTTCCCATAATGTGGTGAGTTAAGTTGTATTCAAATATGAATACAAATCTGTAGTGGACTCCTAGACATGTCCACCACGCTATCTGCTATATTGTACCTATGTATGTTGTGTGTTTATATTCAATGAAAAATAATCTTGTGTGTGTGTGTTTGTGTTTGCATGCGTCCGTGAGTCTGTGTGTCAACTGAAGACATTTGATAAGAGTAGAAGGAAAACACTGTCACTTCCTGACACTGATGATATCAGATTGCAGGCTGATGATTGGTCAGAATTAAAACATGTGAGGTGGTTTTTCCAGCTGATATAGCAGAGGTGACTCCTGAGAGCAGACATATTGGAAGCTGTCAGGGAGGAACCATGGTTACCATCTCTGAACCGGACCCTGGAATCTCTGAGGAACCTGAGGACACGTCTTTGGACCGGAGGAAGCGCAGGAAGAGAAGATTTGGTAGGTGCCCTTTTAAGAGGATTTAAAATAAATAATCCAGTACAAAAAACGTGTTTTCATCTGCATATATTTGAAATGTACTTTTAGAAAATGTTTATAGCCAAAGGGACCGACCTGATGAACCAGCGACCGTATAGACAGATTTATTCTCCTAAATAACGACATGTGTGTGTTTGAGACAAAAAGCTCACATTAGCCTTACTTGACTTGTAATTACGCCCATGAGTTATGGACTATTGATAGGCATCTCAAGTAGTTGTGTGTTTCATGATATATGTTTGTTATATACATGGAACAGAGTGCAGATGAACTTTAGGGAGCAGAAAACAAGTTTAGTTTTTTCATTACTTATTATTAATGGTAGTGCAACGTGACATTAGAGTGACAATGGTTTATTTAATCAACAATTTTGTGTTTTAATAAAGGCTGCTCATTTAACTGAAGTGACAACAGGTGTACTTTACTTGTACTCTATTTAACATAATGAATTAAAGTTTGTCATTAATATGAACATATCTCAAATCATCCCACAATACATGTCCTCATATTTTCTGCGTGGGCCGATGTGAAAGACCGTGGTGACACGCAGGCCACATGTTGTCCCCCCTCGATTACTGTGTGTGTACCTATGTATTTCTGTGTGTATTACTGTAAACTATGTATATGTCAATAATGAGGGAATAATAACATGTATGCTAGAGACCAGCACTTGCTCTGCTTAAGTGTGTTCTAAACACGAGAGCCACAGTACCAGTCATCACTTACTGAGGTGTTCTCAGTAGAGGTCTTCAGGTGTTTCTTCAAGACGGGGAGGGATTCTGCAGACCGAAGGGAGTCTGGACTGTGAATGACAGCCACGCAGTATGAATATATCTGTGTGTACATTACTCTGTGTGTCCGTGTGTGTGTGCTTGAGTGAGTCTGTGAGTCTGTATGTAGTAGAAGAAAAACATTTCCTTACACTGATGGTATCAGATTGCAAGCTGATAATTGGTCAGAATGATCACAAGTGACGTTGTTTTTCCAGCTGGTAGAGCGAAGAAGAAGGGTAAGCTCAGAAGCCGTGGAAGACGTCAGGGAGCAACAATGGTCACCATCTCTGAACCGGACCCTGGACTCTCTGAGGAACCTGAGGACACGTCTTTGGACCGGGAGGAGACCAGGAAGAGAAGATTTGGTAGGTGCCCCTTTATAGAGTATTTAAAAGAAATAATAACTCTTTTAGCCAAAGTGACCGTGTGTGTGTGTGTGTGTGTGTGTGTGTGTGTGTGTGTGTGTGTGTGTGTGTGTGTTCTACTCCTGAACAGCTCTATGGTTTCACATCACTGTCATTGTGAGCATCGGACTGCTGAGTATTCTCCTCATCTCCCTGCACTTCAGTGAGTCTAAATCATATCATCCTGAATAGAATTACAATACAGTATAATCATATTAATGACTGTAATAACAGCAATGATAATGATACATATTGTTTTTGTTAGATTCAGTGATAATAATAGGGTTAGCACACATACACCGCACGCACACATACAAACACTGCATACACACACGCACACACAATCCACACACACGCGCACGAACACACACGGACACGGACACACACTGCACACACGTGCACGCTGATGCTGACGTTTCAAGACAAGCGCAGTGCAGGACACCGCATACACACACACCACACACACATGCACACACGCACGCACACACATGCGGATGCAGATGTTTCAAGACAAGGGCAAGATTGAGATAACAGCCCCGCCGTCGACACACTCTCCCACCTGAGCCTTATGTCTATCATAGACACTTTTTTGCAAAACATTATTTTTCTTTACGCATTATCCACCTCCTGAGCCTCCCGACATGTCTTGTGATATAGAAATCCCCCCTCCCCCCCTGCCGACTGTTTTAGTTGTTTTATTTTTCTTATGTTTCATGTGTAGGCTATGTGTGACTGTAGGCTACTGCTGCCTGTCTTGGCCAGATCACTTGAAGAGATGTTTAATCTCAATGAGGCATTCTTCTGTTAACAAAAAATAACATCCCCCACGTCAGGAAGCCAATGTACAATCTGCAATCTTGCCCTCACACCCCCCCCCCCCCCCCCCCCCCCCCCCACACAAGCCCGTGCTTTAGTTCACTATAGTTAGGGAGGTTGCTGCCTTAGCTGTTGTTACATGAACACAATTTTCAGCTGTTTGTTATCATTATTTTCAACTAACCAATAGTAGTTGCCGTGCATTTTTTAAGTATCAATGCACTTTGAGCCCTGAATAACAGTAAAACCTATTGAGTGATTGATTTACATGCATAGTATACTACACTTTCCATTAAACAATTACCCCTGTAACCCAACAGTTAGCTGAACATTATATGGTCCCGTCCTTCCACTCCCTGTTTTCTCACCCTGTTTAAACAAGAAATCAACTGCATTTGTCCCAGTGTTTGTGCTATGGGAAATTAAAGGTCCCATAGAATGCTACATCATGTATGCTTTAATATAGATATTAGTGGGCCCCAAACACAGTATTTGAAGACGTTCCAGAAATTCAGCCGTGGTGCAGAATTACAGCCACTACGAGCCAGTCGCACATTGAGCTTTCCCCAAATATGCCGTTTCTGTGTCAGTCGCTTTAATGCAAATGAGGAGGAGAGAGGCAGGTCAAGGAGGAGGGTGGGGGTGTGGCACTGAGCAGCTTGTGGCCACGGTACCATGCGCTCTGTTTATAGTGGATGTATCGTAATGGTGAGGCGCATACAGCCTTTGGCCGTGTTCTGTAAATATTCTAGAACACTCCGGGTGCTCCGGCAGGAGTCTTGGAGCTCTATATATAAATAATATCACATTGTACATAGATATCTAAATCATATAATATATATTATCAGGGCCAAGAGCTGTGTGCGCCTCCAGAAGATATTATGAATCTCAAACGACTGCGTCGTGAAGGAGCGTTCACACCCAACGCGAAGGGGCGACACGGTTCCGTACAACTTCAACGTAGAGACGAATTTTTCGCTAGAAAAAACCTGCTACAAGTTTTGATTTGTAGCGCCCTGCACCGGCGAGCGTGTTCATGAGGATTTGCAATGCGACACTTTAACTCGAGTTGAAATATTTGAACCTTGCCGCGACATTCGTGCGATGACAGCCAATCAGCGGTCAACAGCGTGGCCACTGAGTGACATAACGTAACAGCCAATCAGCATTCAACAGCGTGGCCACTGAGTGACGTAACGAAACAGCCAATCAGCGTTCAACTGCGTGGCCACTGAGTGACGTAACGTAACAGCCAATCAGCGTTCAACAACGTGGCCAGTGAGTGACATAACGTAACAGCCAATCAGCATTCAACAGCGTGGCCACTGAGTGACGTAGCGTAACAGCCAATCAGCGTTCAACAGCGTGGCCACTGAGGGACGTAACGTAACAGCCAATCAGCGTTCAACAGCGTGGCCACTGAGGGACGTAACGTAACAGCCAATCAGCGTTCAACAGCGTGGCCACTGAGGGACGTAACGTAACAGCCAATCAGCGTTCAACAGCGTGGCCACTGAGGGACGTAACGTAACAGCCAATCAGCGTTCAACAGCGTGGCCACTGAGGGACGTAACGTAACAGCCAATCAGCGTTCAACCGGCCAACCGTTCCCTGCAGTGCAGTCCGGGTTGAACCGCAGCATGGAGGAGAAAGGGATTGTTGCCCTTTGCACTCCCGGAGCTCTATATATAATAGTATATAATATTATATAATTTCATATATAATATCACGGCCAAAAGCTGTGTGAGCCTCCGGATGGCCGTAGCGCATGGGGATTGGGCTTCGAGGTTTTTTTTTACCGGCGTTGCTATGGTTACCGGGCTTGTGTGTTCCAACGGTTTATTCGCTGTGGTATCTAATAAATCTCTGTCTAATCAATTCTTCATCCACTGCCTCTTCTGTGGTCATTACAATATAATGAATCGACTGCGTCGGGTTCTCCACGTCTCTCCCTCTTCCACAACAGGTGAAGACACAGCGGTGGTTATCGACCGTGGAGGACAATGAATTGGCATGAATCTCCATTGGCGGCAAAAGATGTGGCACGACAAATTCGCCTGATAAAACTTTGACGGATTATGATTTGTCGCGCAGTAAAACTTGGGCGACAACGAGAATGGGCGGCAAATGTGTATTTTGGTGTGAAGGCAGCTTATGGCCCCGTTTACACGAGGACGCTTGCGGGTAGAAACGACAAAATATTTTATCGGAAGTGCCTTTTGTTTAGACAGTGACGGCGTTTTTGGGGCTTAAAAACTCAAAATTCTGAAACCACCCAGCAGAGTGGAACACTTGAATCCGCTCCGCCGTAGCGTTTCCGTCTACACTGCCAAGACGTAAAACTCTGCTCAGATCTGCTAACATTGCGTATGCATTTACGTCACATACATGCGCCAGTACAGGGAAATAAAGAGACATGTTGGATTATTTCCATGCGTCGGACCGTCAAGCTGCTCTGGGAGCTCTAATAAACTTACAGGAGTCTTTCCACGAAATGTACAGGATATGTACAGATAGTATTACTGAACAGAGAAGGATCTATAATTATGTTTTGCTTTTCGCGACGCAGATAAGAGAAGAAGGAAGATTCTACACATGCGCTCAGACATGGTGGTGTTGTGTGATGGTGTTCACAGCACCACCTAGCCGCCGGGCATGCACACACTGCATGTGCAAACGCACACGTACACCGCACGCACGCACACACACACACACACATACATCGTATACACACACACACGCTATCGAACACAAACGCTCTCTCTCACACACAAACACACACACACACACACACACACACCACACACAACGCAAACGCGCGCGGACGAAGATGTTGCAAGACAACGGCACGATCGAGATAACAGCCCCGCCGTCGACACGCCCTCCCAGCTGAGACGTTATGTCTACAGACTACACATTTTTGCAAAACATTATTTAATTTTTTAATACTACTCGCCTCCTTGAGCATCGTAATGTCTTGCGATATTGATATCCCAGCTCCGACTGTTTAAACGGCCCCGGGTCGACACCAGTGGCGTCGGAATGATTTCAGTGGTTGGGGGGCCAAATGCGTGTGCATGATGTGTTGAACAGTGCGTGACACCTCATCATCCTAAAGCCGGCCACACACCGGCGCCGAAGCGCCGTGGTGCGCATTTCACGCGCGTCAATTGCCGCCCCTAGCATCAATAGGAAGCGGCGCGCTGCAGCACCGTTGTGATCCAAATAATGTGTTGTGACCGCAAATTAAACACTGAGTCATCATAATAACTTTCTTCATTGTCATCATTATAAACCTTTATTTACCCAGGCAAGTAAATTAAGACCAAAATTCTTATCTTCAAGTGCCGTCTGAAAAGACCTAGAAGCTCTTTAAGGGGAAGTTCGAGGGGAGTGCTAAAAGTGAAAACAAGGTTATATAAATTACACTTAGAAAAATACAATATAGTACAATACAATACAATAAAACAGTTAATCAGTAGGGCATGACAAGAAAGCCTATTAAGCAAGTGCAGGAGTCAACTTTGATTTGTTGCAGATTTTGTTTGAAGACAGAGAGAGAGGTGACAACAGAAAGTTTAAGGGTGTTTTGAAGGCTGTTCCAGTCAAAGTCTGCAGCGAACCGGAAGGCACTGCGTCCGAAGACGGTGCAGACTTTGGGGATGGAGAGGTTGATGAATGCACTGGACCTTAGATTGCGGGGTGGGTGGGAGAGGTGCAGAAGGGAAGAGAGGTAGAGAGGTGTAATGCCAAGAATGGTTTTGTTGGCAAAATTGGGCTGAAATCGTGTAGTCTGGACCAGCCATAAGCAAGCAGCAGCAGCGCCATTGTGCGAATTCCCTACTAAACCAAACAAGCCGCGTAATGGTAGGTAAAAACAATACTTTATTAAAGCATGCAACTGTGCTGTAGAACAAAAGAAAAAGCAAACAAAGTGCTTGCATGATATTGAGGCCTACAGCGATCGTTAGTTAATTAGTGTGGTGGTGCCTTACCATTTGTTTACCCATGGGCCATGGCAACGCGATTGCTACCTGCTGTAGTACTCTCATTAGCTGAATCGATGAGAACATTTTAAACTCAATTAATATAAGGTCGCGGGGAGACAAAGCTGTGCTTGTTTGTATAGTAACAATATTAGGCCAAAACATTACTAAGAAAGTAAATAGTTCATCAATATAAGGCTAAAAAAAAGTTCAAAGAAATTATAATTTTATTTTATTTCAACGAAAAGTGGGGTGGCCATTGGCCCTGTTGCCCCATAGGTTCCGGCGCCTATGGTCGACATACTCTCCCAGGTAAGACGTTCTGTCTATAGACTGTAGAAATCGCGATAAAATAATTGAAGAGACAATTTCTCACGTCGACAACGCAACGGCAGATCGTTCATTTTATCATGGAAAACCGTTAAATTCGAACAACTCGCTAACCGGCTTTTCAACAAATTAGACGCGCAATCTCTGAAAGAGACAGCGTCCCTACAACACAGCGAAATTAAATAAGAACAACTTTCCATTTGTTCACTTGCTTTAATGAACGACAGCAGTGAAATGACAATGACCAAACATGTCATGAGCAGCTGAAAGTGCCGGTAGGTTTACATCTCAACAGAGTCATTAACTTCCTGTTCCGCTATGTGCAACAACATAGAGGTCTGTAGTGCAATATTCCCTATCTCCCCCTGAGCCTTTAACACTCTAACACAAAGGCTGATAAAAATAAAAGAAAAACAGCATCGAACGAACGGTTGTATGCACTTTGGCCATGACAGGCGGGGTCGGCGGCGCCGCGGGCTTAGAGGGCGCCATCCGGTGGCAGTGTTCACAGCCATTCTGAGTGGCGCAGATGTCAGCCGACATGCCTGGCCAGATCACGGACGATTCCGCGCGGGCGGTCATCATGGAGACGCCTTGGTGGGCAGCGTGCAGGGCGCTCAGCACTTCGCCACGGAGTGAGGGTGGTATGACTACCCTATCCTTGTACAGGACCACCCCGTCAGCTGATGTGATGTCCTCGCGGTACTGATGGAAGCCACGAATCGCCACCGGCATCCCAGCCCTTGACTCGGGGAAGCCGTCTGCTGCCATCTTATCCAACGCGCGCTTATCGTCGCTGCTGCTCATGGCCTCCCTGACGAGGGTCCCATGTAACAGACTGCAGCGATTCAAGCCCCGCAGCGCACCAGGCCAGGTCACCTTCCTCAACGTCATCGGCCCTCGGCCCTGCCCACCGTATCAGAGACAGCACATCAGTGTGTGCGCTGGGTGAGAGGTGGGCCACCATGGCGGCATTGTCGTCCGGAAGATCCATGGGCGACGGGCACGGTGTGCCGACCGGCCTGCGCGACATGGCATCTGCAGCCCTGTTCTTCATTCCGGGGACATGTATGATGCGGAAACGATAGCGCAGGGTCTTCTCCTTGAGGTTCCTGAGACGGGGGTTGGGCACGTCGTTGAGTGCCCTGTCGCCATGGAGTTTGAGCGGTGGCTTGTGGTCGACCGCAACAATCAGGTCCCTGCAGCCCAACACGAAGTAGCGTGCTTTGTCCAAGGCGTCAGCGACTGCGAGCGCCTTGCCCTCTACAGGCGCATATCTGGACTCGCCCGCGTGTGTGAATCTGCTGCCAACCAGGGTCACCTTCCATCCATCAGCGCAGCAGAAGGGCCTGACCGGCGCGCACTGACAGTGCTTCTGGAACAGCCAGAAGCCAACGCCCTCTTTTGACCAGTCTGTGGCGAGGCATGTCGGCTTGGACTTACATTTACATTTAGGGCATTTAGCAGACGCTTTTATCCAAAGCGACTTATAATAAGTGCATTTGTTACAATAAGTACATTTGTCATAAGAAGTGAAACAATATATCACTGTCGGTACAGTAAAGATGTTCATAGAACCAAGCGCAAGTATTACAATTGATAGGCTAACCCATTCCCCGTGTAAAGCAAAGATAGCAGCTACTGTAGATGCTACACAATTAAGTACCTTGAATAAGTGCAATGTAAAAGTGCCAGGACGTACAACATTCAATGGTGGCTGTGCAATGGTTTCTAAGCAGAGTCGAGGCAAACTCTGAACAGGTGAGTTTTGAGTCTTTTGCGGGCTTGTCAAAGATGTCGATCTCGATCTCCTGGACGATCTCCTCCTTTGATTCACGGAAAACATTCTCCAATTCCGGAGACCACTCGAAGCGTACCCCATGCAGTAAGAGTTTCCGGAACGGTTGCATGCGCTCGGCCATACTGAAGGCGTAGGCCACTTGGTTGACCAGTCCGAACCAGGACCTGATGTCAGTGACATTGCGGGGTCGTGGGAAGTCTCGGATAGCCTCCAGGTAACGGCTGCATGGCTGTACATCGGACATGGTGATTGTGAAGCCCGCAAAGTCCACCGAGGGTGCGGCGAAGACAAATTTATCCAGGTTGAGGATGATGCCGTTCCTGCCACAAACGTCCAGCCATTGTGCCTCCTGGAAGTAGCTCTCTTCAACTGTATCAGCCCACAGGAGCGTGTCGTCCACACACTTGGTCTTGTTGCCGATGTCCGCAACCACCTCATCGTAGCGCCGTGAGTAACCGTCACCTGACGCCACATACCCTTGTGGCGCTGAAAGGTACTGGTAGCGCCCCCATGTTGTGATGAATGTCGTCTTGTGGCGGTCATCTTCATGCAGCGGGACGCTGTGGTAGCCATTCCAGGCGTCGAATACAGTCTTGCGTTTCCCACTGGGCACCTGTCTCGCTTGGTTGAAGGGAGATTGCGTGTGGTGGGTCTCACGGAGCGCATGCTTGTTTAGTGCTTGGAAATCGACCGTGCGTCGTGGCTTGCCGTTCTTCTTCGCGCAGATCACCATGTGGTGACACCACGTCACTGGCGTGCCAATGGGCACTTCTTCAAGCACTCCGAGACGAACGTCCTGGTCAAGGCCCGCTTTCACCTCACCTTGCCAGTGTATGGCGACTGGGATGGGGGTGTGGCAGGCGGCCGGTGTTGCATTCTCATCGAGCATGAGACGAAGCGGTGGACCAGACATCCTCGGCAAAGGCTGGTGGGGACATGTATTGAACGTGCTCTGAGCGTATAGTCCAAGTAAGTGTCTCCGTAGAGCTTCCCTGTTAGCCTCCGTGGCCGGCATGGGGAGCGTGGTTGGACTGGTTGGTGGTTCCGCACGCCGCGGGCAGTCACATGGCTCTGAGGTCACGAGGTTGACCTCCCCGAGTGTTGGGAACCTGTCTGAGATCATGCCCAGGTCCACACAGGCTGCACGAGACAGGAATATACAGTCTGAGGTGTCAGTCACGTACGCGATCTGGCGTGTCTCCATTCTTCTCCATTGATGACAGCGGCCCCGAGAATCCGTATGCCCTCATTATTCGCGGCCTTCATGGTCATGGATACAGGAATGAGGTCATCTGTGCTCACGCCCATCTGTTGGGCGACCTTGACGCCGATCAGGCAGCTCTGGCACCCCGTGTCAGCCATGGCAGGCAGAGTCACAGTGCGGGTGTGCTTCCGGAGGTCGAGGCCCAATGCTTTGTAATCCTTGTTTTCAACAGTGAGTGTGAGGTGGATGTATGGCTGTGAGTTGGACGGGCGCTTCATCCAGTTGTCGCACATATAATCATACAGGTGGTGAGCGAGGGGGAGTGTGCGTACCATGTCGGCGGTGCTGGTGAGTGTGCACAGTTCGCCGAAGGCGGTCGTCTGCTGTTCGTCGCACACCCCATCAGCCTCCTCCGGTGCGGGCCTAGATGATCGGCCACCCAGGCAGACCTTGTCGAGGTGGTTCTGACGATTGCATTTCCGGCACATCTTGCCGTACGCGGGGGACTCGGCGCTCCTGGCGCGCCACTGAGGTGTTTTGCCGTGGCCTGCCTCGCCGCAGTAGATGCACGTCTCCTCGGCCTTGACCCTGGGTTTCTTCGCTCTGGCACCGGCCCTGGCGCGGACGTCCTGCTGCTTCACACGTCGATAAGAGCTGCTGATAGTGTCTTTGCTCTGAGGGTCAAGCAGGCGTGACGCTGAGCGCTTTCCTGACTCTTTGGCTTCGATGTACTCTATCATGTCCTTTAGTGGCATATCCTGATTCCTTTCGCCAAGCAGATCGAGCTGTATTTCTTGGTCTGTTATGTCGCGGGCGATCACATCACGCAATATTTCTTCTGTGAAGTCGTTGACTTGGTCACACCCCTCCTTAGTGCATGTCATTTCATATTTACACGTGCCTGCCTGCCCCTTTAAGCAAGCATGAAATGATCGATGGGCTCTTCGTGTCCCTGTCGCATGTTAGATAGGGCCACTCAAGCTACCATTGTGTTTTCTGCACAGACAGCGAGTGCCCTCATGGCAGACAGAACGTCCTTTTCATCACTGTCCACTAGGCTTTTGCCGGCAGCACGGGTGAGGTCTTTTCTCAGATCCTCCTCACAGCACTCTAGCAGTTGTGTGACAACATCTGATCCAATTAGTTTAGTGCCCCTCTTGTACTCACCCCAGCGGGTTAGGAAGTATGACCAGGTCTCGGCTGTTCCAGCCAACGCTATGGAGTGGCGCCTGAGTTTCTCTATTTTGGCATTTGGGCGTGGTTCCCTAGGGGCTGCAGCGTGTGTGGTCGCGTGTATGTTCAGCATGGCCACCACCACTGCTGCTTCAGCATGTGTAGCCACATAGTCACACTCCTCGATAGGGCAAGGCACAATCACGTCACTTGTAAATACACTCGCGGTCTGGCCACTCGTATGATCGCATTCTTTCCCGACGTCGGAGATGTCTGCTTGGCTTAATCCAGATGTTTGGTTATAAATAAGAACAACTTTCCATTTGTTCACTTGCTTTAATGAACAACAAGTGAAATGACAATAACCAAACATGTCATGAGCAGCTGAAAGTGCCGGTAGGTTTACATCTCAACAGAGTCATTAACTTCCTGTTCCGCTACGTGCAACAACATAGAGGACCGTAGTGCAATATTCCCTAGAAATAATGTCATTCACACAGTATGGTGAATTATGTGTACAGAGTCCAACACAAGACTACACTTTCTTGCTATAATGTAATATTACTCTACTCCTTGAGACTCCCGAAATGTCTTCACACTTTGTTGCTCAAAATTGTATATGACTGTAGGCTAGTGCTGCGTGTCTTGGCCAGAAGTCTTGAAAAGGATATTTTTAATCTCAATTGCCTATTTTTCCGGTTAAAAAAATTAATTGAAAAAACTCTCACGTCAATGTACAGTCCGCAATCTTGCCCTCACAAACACACACACGCCCGCTGACGCAGACGTTTCAAGAGAAAGGCAGCGCAGAACACCGCATACACACACCCTGCACGCACACACATGCACGCCAAGCGGCCTGAAGCTCACACACACACACAGCATGCGCAAATGCACACATACACCGCATGCACGCATATACAAACCGCATACACACACACACATGCACACACTCACACGCGCACGAACACACACGGACACGCTGAAGCAGACGTTTCAAGACAAAGGCAGCGCAGGACACCGCATACACACACAACGCGTACACACACATACACACGCGCGCATCGAAAGACAACCGCAAGATCGATCCCGCATCCCACAATGTCTTGCATATTGACATCCCCGCTCCCCCCTTCCTTCTGTTTTAACGGCGTCGCCGTCCACAAACTCTCCCAGGTAAGACTGTAGAAATTGCGATAAAAGAAGTGAAGAGACAATTACTCACTTCGACAAGCAACGGCAGGTCGTTCATTTTTTCATAAATAAAAAACTGTTAAATTCAAACATCGCGCCGACCGGCATATCAACACACAAGTCTCGTGATCTTAAAGAGACAGCGTCCCTATAACACAGAACAAAACATGTCAATAACACAGTATGGTGAATTATGTCTATAGAGTCCACCACAAGACTACACTTTGTTCCTCCAATGTAATATTACACTTGAGCAACATAGTTACTTATGCTTTCACACAAAAACGTATGAAAACGGCTTATATGTAGAAAATTAATATGCTTGCTTCATAACTTAAGGAGGAAATTATTATGCTTTCTTCATTACGTAATAGGTGAACCGTAATTTTATACGTTGTAACATTATAGGCAAAATGTTATTAAATTATGCGCTCAGAAATTAAATACAATATCGACTGGGGTTTCCACATTATAGCTATGGGTTTAATTACAACTAGAGGTTAGGCGTGCACTGCGCGCGCTCAACCTCTAGTTGTAATAATAGCAATGATAATGATCATTATTGTTTTTGTTAGAATTTGTGTTACTAATATGAATAATATTAATATAAAAACAATAGCAACGATAATGATATTGATAACTGTAATTATTGCTATTTAAATTAGTATTAATATTATGGACTTTGTGTTTGGTTGGCTGTGGTCCTGTGATGTTTACAGACGATGTCGTTCTGTTTCAAAGCTCATATCTTCTGTATTCCTCTGTCCTGTTCTAGACTCACCGTCACCCTGGAGGGAGGGGAGAGAGCACTTACTGGGTGAACTCGGTGAGGGTTTTATCTAAGTTATTAAATCAATCGCATCATTAACATTCATTTCAAAAACACCCTCTGCTATTGTGATTCATATTGTGGTCTACTAAGGTCAGGTTTCTATTGTCGTCTATTAAGGTCATGCTTCTATGTGGTCTGTTAAGGTCAGGTCTCAGGGTTGTATGTCCGTAACGAAGACCGTAAGATAAGCAGTTCTCTGTTTGTTCAGGGTTTTCTTTTACATTCAACAGATGGATTGACACTTCAGGGCTGGATGTTTCACGACAAGAGTTTCTACCTTATTTCTACTACTAAGAAGGGCTGGAGGGCCAGTAGAGAAGATTGTCTGCAGAGGAAGGCAGACCTGGTGGTCATCGACAGCAGAGAAGAACTGGTGTGTGTGTGTGTGTGTGTGTGTGTGTGTGTGTGTGTGTGTGTGTGTGTGTGTGTGTGTGTGTGTGTCTGTGTGTGTGTGTGTCTGTCTGTGTGTGTGTGTGTGTGTGTTTGTGTGTGTGTGTGTGTTGGAGAGACATATTGTTTGTGTGAGTGAGTAAGTAAGAGAGAGAGAGAGAGAGAGATGGTGTGTGTGTGTGTGTGTGTGTGTGTGTGTGTGTGTACTTTGTGGTCATGACAGCAGATGCTATTACCTTTGGAAACAGGTGTTTGTCAACAGATTGATGGGTCCTTCCTGGATTGGACTGAGTGATCGAGAGACAGAGGGGACCTTCAAGTGGGTGGATGGTACCCCCATGACCTCAAGGTAAGGCTGAAGACTCAATTCAGCAGCATCTCTTCTCTGAGAGTGACAGAGTGACCTCCTCTGTCTCCTCCTCGTGGTTCTCAGTTGGAGACACGTCAAACCACGCGATGACAGCGGAGCAAGAGACTGTGTCGTGGCAGGGGAGGACGGCTGGTCCGAAGAACCGTGTTACACACTGCACCACTGGATCTGTGAGAAGAGCGTAGACCTGGATCATCTGGAGGCTGAGCTGAACAAAGAGGGTCCGCAGACTTTGTTTGTGTTCATGCATGGAGAACGGTTCCTCCTCTCTGTTCTCTGTGCCGTAGATACAGTAAATACACTCTTTAAGAGTTGAAAGGTTTTTGGATGTGTTTACGTCTACTAAGGTCAGGTTTCTATCGTGGTCTACTAAGGTCAGGTTTATATTGTGGTCTACCAAGGTCATGTTTCTATTGTGGTCTACTAAGGAAAGGTTTCTATTGTGGTCTACTAAGGTCAGGTTTCTATTGTGGTCTACTGAGGTCTGGTTTCTATTGTGGTCTATTGAGGTCATGTTTATATTGTGGTCTACTAAGGTCAGGTTTCTATTGTGGTATATTGAGGTCATGTTTCTATTGTGGTCTATTGAGGTCATGTTTCTACTGTGGTCTATTGATGTCAGGTTTCTATTGTGGTCTATTGAGGTCATGTTTAAATTGTGGTCTACTAAGGTCAGGTTCCAATCGTGGTCTATTGAGGTCATGTTTCTATTGTGGTCTCCTCAGGTCAGGTCACAAGGGTCAACCCTTTCTGGGTTCACTTGCACTAGTTTCTATTTGAGCTGCTGAAGGGTTTTGCGTTCTTCTCTGCAAGCTCCGCCCCCGCCTCGTTAATCTCTGCTCTCGAGTGACTTCCCCTCCCTGGGAGATCTTTGTAGACACTGCTGTGATATTCAATCATGTATGAAGAGGCAGGCGAGAATACTGCGGGTGAATCCCCTGGGTCGCCCTCTAGTGGACAGGTGTTACGACAGAGTGAAGGGAGTGTCTGACGCTGCATCTCTAGATCCGTGTAGTAAACGTTCACTCCTCTCCTCCTGCTTTCTTCAGGTTCAGTGATGCCCACGAAGGAGGAGGCCCCCAGCATCACAGAGTTCCACTCCTCTACCCACGTGTTGCCCGTGGGCCAAACGGCCCGCTATACCTGCCACGCCGGCGGCACGCCGGAGCCCACAGTAGAGTGGCTCCACAACAGCAGGCCCCTGGAGAGGGATGGCACAGATGACCAATCAGAGGCCTGGGTGGAGAGGGGCTTCCTCGTCGTCAGAGGGGTGGGGTATGGCGTGAACACGGTCTGCTGCATGGCGAGCAACAGCGCTGGCACGGCCAATCACAGCGCTCAGCTGCTTGTCTTTGGTAAGTCCTGCATCCAAAGAGAGATGTTTGTTGTTGATGTATTCATAACATTGTTGCTGATGTATTCATAACACTGTTGTTGATGTATTCATAACACTGTTGTTGATGTATTCATAACATTGTTGTTGATGTATTCATAACACTGTTGTTGATGTTTTCATAACGTTGTTGTTGAGGTGTGTATATATATTAGGGTGCATCAAATTTGAATGGGAAATTTTAATTTCAAAATATCAATTTGGCTGGCATTGCATTTTGTTCCAATTAACATAAAAATTACTTTTGCAAAGTTTTGAGGAATTCTATTTAGATTTAGGGGTTCCACCTAACACATGAACTTTGGCAAAATTTCGAAAAATGTGCAATTTTTTGTCTAATTGCCAAAAGGTTGACCTGGAAATGTTGAGTACATTGAAATTTTATACAGTAACATGTTCTATAGGGTTATCAAAGAAAAAGTTGTTTGTTTGCCCTTTGGGTAACTTGGGCATTTGTCAGAATTCAACTTTCAAGATTCTTCATTCATTTGTTCTATAGACAAAATTAATGGAGGTCAATGGGACATGTTCACGTGGCCTTACCCTGAATTTTGTGCAGCAGTGATGGATGTTGGACACACATAAAGTTTAATTGACTTTATTGTTAAACACAAGGGGCGATACTGACACGATTAAAAGAACAAACCCTCTCTAGTGGCTAACTCACTGGCAACTAACAGGGCCTAATGGTAAGAGCTGACACTAACTAATCTTCAAACTTAATTGCTCAGTCTGTGCCAGAGTCTGCTCCACTGAGCAACATCACCAGGGAGAAAGAGAGAGGAAATGGAACCTGAACCTAGCCAGTGCGTCTCCCCCCAGAAATGTCTCCCCACCCGCCACCCAAGAGTAACGGTCCTATTCAGGGATTAGCTTGCGTTTGCAGCGACAAAGGTTTGGCTGTTGGTTGCGGTCATGTTCAACTGCCTGCAGCACATTCTGCAGGTGCTGCTCCTTCCTTGCCACTGCGACGAAGTCGGATGTGAGCTTGACGCCACGCTCGGCACAGTCATTGACCACGTTCATTGCACGTACATTGACCTCACTTTTTTTGAATGTAGCATTGGTCGCCCATTCCTTCACATCAAGATACATGAATTCTTGATCAATGTGCAGCTGGTGCATCCCAAACCAGCAATCCTTATTGACAAGGTCAGCCAAGCTGGTGGTTGGCAAGTGGGTGGGGAACTTTGGCTTGCCAAAGCCAGTGCCAAAGCGCTGCTCAGGGATGTGCATGGGGAGATCAGCAGGCTTGTGCTCCAAGATCGCTCTAGCAAGTGCACGCTTGTCATCATTAGGCACCTTGCTGCTGAAGAGAGCCAGGGGTAGCATCTCACCTGTCAGGTATCAGCGATGCCTCTCCAGCACCTTGATCGCTGATGCTGCAATGCCCTCATCTACAGCCTTGTATGCCTGCAGGTGGTGGTAGAGTGTCAGGTCATTCCAGGCAGCATCTTCAGCTTTCTCGCAGGTCAACCACCACTTTGCATAGATGTGTGTAATGAAAATGGCAAATGCCCGAATCTTCGGCACCTGCTGCCGTGTGGTGATTGTGCCCTGGGGAAGCAACGCGATGTGCTGCTCCATCAAAGCCAGCTTGAGAGTATAGAGCAGCTTGGCCATCCATCGTGCCTTGTGGAGCGCTCCCGGTCGTTGGAAGGTCACTGCAGTCTGCTCTTCACCATCTGCATCCAGAAACACAAGACACAGCTGCACAAACTCATGGTAGTCACCTTGCTTGTGGTCTATGACTTCTTTTGTGCACCTGACAAGTTCAGCACGTAAATTGCCCAGGATTGATTGCTCAGTGTTGCCAGGAATGTAGCGGGATCATTGGCTGCTGGATTCTTGTGGTAACAGGTTCCATTTCTCTCTCAGATGTGTGAACAAGGTAACCTCTGGCGAGCGTGATGTCTCCACCTTCAGGTCTGTGAAAACCTGATTCAGGAGGACCTCACCAATGTGGTGCCGGCACCCAGACCAAAGCAGTGGTCAGCCCAGTGAGAGCTGTATGGCAATGCAGGCTGCTGTGAGATGGCCGGTGTTTGACGCAGTGGTGTCAAATGCCATGTTGACAACCTGGTCAGCGCAGCACCAGTCCTGCAGCAACTTGCATGTCAACCGGGCAATGATCACTCCACATGCCTCATTAGTCTGCTTCTTATACGCCGGGACACCAAGCAGTTTCAGCCGCTCTGCATCTCCAACGACCACTGTAAGACGCTCCTCCAACTGGCGCACATTGCTGAGCATCGGTGTTAACTTGCTGTCCCAGTGTAGGGTGCACAATGGAGGTGGTGTCCACTGCTTGTGCTGTTCCTCACTGATTGTCTCCAGCACTTTGCGTCTTGCTCGGTCAGCTGTTGCGTAAGATGCAGAGAGATGTGTACATTCACCGCCTGACTCTGCAACAAGGCCACGCGTGAAGGCAGCCTGTTGCATTGGTGACATCTTCAACCTTATAGCCAGTGACACGACACTTGGTCGGCTAAGGATGTCATGTGGAATGAAGACGTTTGTTCCACTCTTATGCTTGTGGGATGGTTCGCCCTCAGATGGTGGATAGACTGTGTTAGTATCCTCCTCTGACTCCTCATCACTCTCCGACTCCAAGATGGACATTGCCGTCATCTCCTCCAGCTCCTTTTCACAGCGGGACTGCCTGGCTGCTGTGGCAGCTGGACGCTCCTCTCGCCGCTTCACCTTGAGCTGCAGCTTTTTGTCCAATACACCAAATGTGGCCACTCTGTCAATCTTCATGCTGGCCAAGAAAGCTAGGTCTTCTTGGTTATCAATTAGCTTTTCAATATTTGGAGGCCACAGCGAAAATGTGGCATCAAGTCTGCACTCCATTTTCTCCTATTGTTTCGCTGTATTCTCATTGGAGCGCTTGGCCTGGGAGATTTTCCGCAGCTTGTTGTTAGCATTGACTAAGTCTACCATCTTGTGGCACGCACGCTTATTGCTCACCATTGGGATGTCGGCTTTCTGGTAAATTGGCCGCACCTGCTCCAGGACAACCTTGGCTGCCTCGAACTGCGACAACGCTCCATTTGCACCTGGTTTCTTGGCAAGCATGCAGAGTAAGATCTGACGACCAGTTGGCAGTTTGGCACCGGTGATGATGCCATCCCTACTGGTGATACTGGGGCCCAGACCAAAGACCAGGCTGAGACTGCTAGTCTGGCAGGGACCAGTTGGTGAGAGCAGCATCTTAGGAGAGCTGGATCCTGGGGTGGATTATGTTGTGCAGTGCCTGAGAATGAAAAGGATACAAGCTCAAGGATAGTGTTTAAAATCATATCTTACCATACTTAACATCACACAATTATGATAAACCATTCTTGTATAAGCCTCAAATTTTTCTGTACATAGTCTAACTTCATCATAACTTACTGTTACATCACTACCAGAGTAGCTAGCTGTGCTTGCAAATATACTCGTATTTAAAATGTTAATTTACTGTAACAACTACAATGCTACTCTCAATAAACATGAGACATCTTTATTCTGAATATGACATTGTCCACTCTAGAATACTGTTGATGTTAAGCTTAATAGCCTAGCTAACATAGATAGCAAACTGTTGCTAGCTAACGTTACCTAGATGTAATGAGCACCAAAGCCAATAAACATGGCTTAAATGACTTATGATTAAATAACTATACAAAGACACAACTACAGATATGATAGGAATATGTAATAATACATACCCAACACAGAAAGATCACCTCAGTTTTCTTGAGCTGTAGTATTGTTTACCTCAGATCTCCATGGCAACCATTGAGCCCTGTTAACCACTTTATCCAACAAAAACAGATGTGCGGTGGCGCCCCTAAATCATCATGTACTTGAAAAATATTTTGCATGTGTTGTTTCTACATATATTGGAACACTTTTAGCACCCATGTCAAGGGTAGATGTGTTGGAGCGACTTGAACTAGATGACAAAAACACTCAGGAGCAGACGAGGAGTGATGGATAGGATGGGATGTTTTATTTATCCCAATTTAAGGCCCTTAAGGCGATAAAAAAATAGAACAAAAATTAACAAAAAAAACAAAAACATAAAAAAAATCTATATATATACAAAAGGTTGACTCAGCATATCAAATAGGCTTGAGAGTCACAAAAAAAACATAATTCAAAATTTCAGGAAACCGGACCTTTAAACAAGTCCAACATAGGAGAGCAATATACAGGCATAAGTCCTCTCTCTATCAGCTTCCCCGAACCACTGTTGAACGTCGGCCTAAGTAGGCCTAACCCCCACTGCTAATTGGTGCATGCCAATTTTCCCGTTGCGTCAGGGGTGTTTACCAGCGCAGTTACACAACAGCTTTAAAACAGCTTCCGTTCTATCCTCCACTAGCGAGAAACAATTAACCTTTTAAACTGTTTACCATTGCTATATTTTGGCATAGCCAAAATGTAAAAAGACAGCAATAAAATAAAAATAATAACTCGGGGTCACTTCCGGTTTACCCGGAAGATTTCACATAGATATAAACCCTGGTGACGCGGTGCTCCAACCCTCATATAAACATAAGACGAGTGGTTATTACGACAAAACAGGTGACGTTAACGGTAAATGGAAACAAGCAGAAAGAAACAGAAAGTTGTAATGATGGTACTTGCAAGATTGTATTAAACTGTCGTAGTGCATATGATAAATGACATGTTTGATGAATGATTTTAAAACAATATGAAGGTAACAGAATACATAAACAAACAAGACAAACCCACACTCAGTCTCCTGTATGTAGCGTATCGCTACCGTGACGGTAGCTATGCACCCCGTCACACACCCCCCCCTTAAGAAGGAGCGTCCGTCTCACGACGCGACAGAAAGTCTGCAATCACATTGTCTTTACCAGCCCTGTACTTCACTGTGAATTTGTAGGGCTGCAAAGACAGGTGCCAGCGAGTAATCCTGGAGTTAGAGTCCCGCATGCGATGCAGCCACTGCAAGGGCCTGTGGTCTGTCTCTAGGACAAACTCTTTCCCCACTAAATAGTACTTAAGAGTATCAAGGGCCCATTTAATGGCGAGACCCTCCTTCTCAGTGGTGGAGTATCGAGTCTCGCGAGGGAAAAGCTTGCGGCTCACATACTGTACGGGCATCTTGTTCTCCCCGTCACCTTGCAGCAACACAGCCCCTAGGCCTAGGCCTGAAGCGTCCGTCTGCACTGTGAAGGGCAAGGAAAAGTCAGGGCTCTGCAGCACCGGCTCAGAGCACATGCGCTCCTGCAGGTCCCGGAAAGCGACCTCACACTCGGGAGTCCAGACCACCTTGTTGGGACTGGTTTTCCGAGTGAGGTCAGTCAAACACGCAGCTCGGCTGGAGAAGTTGGGGATGAAACGCCTATACCAGCCAACCAGCCCCAAGAAGGATCTCACCCCCTTTTTGGTTGTAGGCGGTTGGCAGCCGTGGATGGCCTCCACCTTGCTGACCTGAGGACGGATGGTGCCACCACCCAGGACATAGCCCAGGTAGCACACTTCGGATCGGGCCAGCTGGCATTTACTGGCGTTGACTACCAGCCCGGCCCGATGGATCCGCTGGAAGATGTCTCTCAGGTGTTGAAGGTGGGCCTCCCAGGAACTGCTGTGGATGACCACGTCGTCGATGTACGCCGCAGCGTATTCTTCAGCGCCGTTAAGCACCTCGTCCATCATGCGCTGGAAGCTCGCTGCTGCGCCGTGTAGGCCAAAAGGCATGACCCGGAACTGGAATAGGCCGGATGGAGCTCTGAAGGCTGTCAGCTCCTGTGCTTGGGGGGAGAGTGGTACCTGCCAGTACCCCTTACACAGGTCGAGGGTGCTGAGGAACTCAGCCTTCCCCAGACGCTCCACCAACTCGTCCACACGGGGCATGGGATACGGGTCAAATGCAGAGATGCTATTCAGCTTAGAGTAGTCGACACAGAAGCAGAGCTCCCCGTCCTTTTTGGGCACAAGGACCACGGGACTGCACCATTCGCTGTGTGACGGCTCGATCACCCCCATTTCCAGCATCGCCTTTACTTCCTGTTTTAGCGCGGGGATCAGTCGCGCCGGAACCCTGGTGTTGGTCTGCCGGATGGGACCTGGAGCTGTCAGGCGGATGTCATGGGTAATGACATCGGTTCGTCCTGGCAGGGCTCTGAACAGGCCTCGGGGAATGATGTTCATCAGGTCCTCCTGCTGATCAGGTGTCAGATGGGTGACGGAGGGGTAGGTCGATTCACTGCCTGCAGTAGGAAAGTACTGCTCTGATGGCTCCTCTTCCTCTTCCACAGTCCGTGCCCACAATTGGTCCTGGATGTCAGACGATGGTCGGTCTCTCCATTCTTTCAGCAGATTGACATGGAAAGTCTGTTTCGAGCGGCGTCTGCCTGGCGTGGCAATTTCATAGGTCACCTCACCAACTCGGCGAAGCACCTCGAACGGACCTTGCCACTTCGCCAGCAGACTGCTCTCGGTTGACGGCAACAACAGCAACACCTTCTGTCCGGAAATAAAGGTGCGGCTACGTGCTGTCCGGTCGTACCATGTCTTCTGCCGTGTCTGGGCCTTGGCCAGTTGTTCGTGTGCCATGGAGCTCAGCTGGTCCAGCTTCTCCCGCATCTTGATGACATAGCCCGCCAGGTTGTTTGGCTGATGAGAGGCGTCCCCCTCCCAGCTCTCACGGAGAATGTCAAGCGGGCCTCTCACCTCCCGTCCATACAGGAGCCCGAAGGGGGAGAACCCGGTGGATGCCTGCGGTACTTCTCTGTAGGAGAATAGCAGATATGGGAGCCACTGATCCCAGTCAGTTCCTGACTCAGACACAAACTTCCGCAGCATCGACTTCAAGGTCTGGTTAAACCTCTCGACCAAGCCGTCAGTCTGCGGGTGATAGGGTGTGGTTTTGATGCCCCGGATACCTAACAGGGAGTATACCTGTCTCAGTGACTTGCTGGTAAAGTTACTACCCTGATCTGTTAGGATCTCTTTCGGGACCCCCACCCGGGAGAAAAGCTGGATCAAACAGTTGGCAACTTGTCTAGCTTTGGTGTTTCTGAGGGGGAATGCCTCTGGGTACCGTGTTGCATAGTCGCAGATGACTAGAATGTAGCGGTGACCTGCCCTACTTCTCTCCAGGAGACCTACCACATCCATGGCAATGCGACTGAATGGAACGTCAATAATGGGAAGGCTAATCAGGGGAACTTTTAACCCTCTCCTGGAGCGAGCTGACAGTTGGCATTCTGGACAAGACCTGCAGTATTCAGCAATATCCTTATGGAACCCTGGCCAGTAAAATAGGTTCAGGATCCTGTTCTCTGTCTTTTCCATACCTAGATGGCCTGCCCAAGGAATACTATGACCCAGATGTAGAACTTTGGCCCGGAGAACTTCCGGAACTACCAACTGCTCGGTGTCTACAGCCACTCTGTAAAGCTTCTCATTATTCTTGACGAAACATGTATTACCCTCTTCCAATGCTTCCCTAGCCTCATCCGGGTTTTTGACAGCGGAGAAACAGGAACTAAGTGTAGGATCCTCTAGTTGCAGCTTTGCAAAATCTTCTACCAACACTTTATTGTGCTCTAGTGGTGGGGAGGGCATACTTTCCTGCACTGAGGTACCTGTCACTTTTTCTCTGCGTCTCTCTGCCTTGGACTTCTTAACTTTGCCACCAGGGCAACAGTCATATGGTAACTCAGACCACAAATCATTTGCTTTCTCCCTAGTCTGAGCTCTAGTTGTCACATATGCCTTCACTGTGTTCACAGTCTGCAATAGGTCCACCAGCACTGGCACATCCTGGCCCAGGATCACGGGATATGGACCTTTATCTAGAACCCCCATGGTTAACAGATACTTTTGGCCACTAATCTCACAGAGAACCTCGCTGGTCTGGTGCTCCGACTCGTCACCGTGGATGCAGCAGACTTTAATTTTGCCCCGGGGTTGGAAATCAGACCCTAAACAAGACTTGAGGATAAAAGACTGACTGCTTCCTGAATCAACTAAAGCTTGAAGGGTCTTTCCCTTCACTTTCACTGGGACAATCACGTCAGCGGAGGTCCCATGCGTGTGCTTGCTAGGACCAGGTAGGTAACACAGTCTAGAATCAGACATTTTCTTTGCTGTACAATTGGGCCTAATGTGACCTTGTTGACCACAACCATGACAAATAATGCCTCTAGGTGTTCTAGCTGGAGTGGAGCTAACACTGGGGCTATTGGGGCTGTAGGAGAGCTTAACCCCACGACCACTATCACCCGCAGGCTTACCAGTAGATGTATTTTCCGGCTCTTGCTGGGCGGCTTGGTATGGTCTTCTCCAGTCATGTTGTAGTGGGCCCAGGAAGTACTTCCTTCTGGAAGGCCTGGCAGTCACAAAGGTTTCCACCAGGTCTGCTGCTTCAGCTGATGAGCGCGGGGTATGTTCTCTCACCCACACCTGTAGGTCGGTGTTCAGCATGCCCAGGAACTGTTCCAGCATCATCTGGTCGCAAATCTGGTCCTTGGTCAGTGTCTCAGGCGCAATCCATTTTCCGAACAAGTCCTTCAGCCGAGCCTGCAACTCCTTCGCCGTCTCATCCTCCAGAATGGTCTTCGAACGGAAACGTTGGCGGTAAGTCTCTGCTTTAATGTTGAACTTATCCAAAATGGCCTGCTTTACTTTTACATAATCCTGGCTGTCATCAAAAGTCATTGCCACATAGGCAGTTCTGGCTTTACCTTTCAACAAGGGCACGAGGTACAATACCCAAGTCTCCAGGGGCCACTGACACGCTGTCGCGAGTCTTTCAAAGGTGGTCAGGTAATGTTCAATATCTTCATGCTCTTCAAAAGGAGCCATCTTAGGGGGTCTCCAGCCCCTATGGAGGTTTGGAGAGGTGGCAAGGCCAAGAGAAGTGGAGTTGCGTGAACTGTGCATCCCGGGCGTTAGTTGTTGCCCTGGACGTGGGAGAGGAGTTGGTATGTCCAGAAAGGGCATGTTGGAGAGTGGATCCGAGGCTGTAGAAGGGCGGGAGCTGGGTGGGTGCACGTGCTGCGGATCGGCAAGTGACTGCCCTGTTGCCTGCGTCGTCGCCGGCTCTCTCGCCAACCTCTGAAGCAGCTGGAACTGATGCTCCATGGCTTTCCATCTCTGTTCCTGACGAAAGGACTCCTCCTCCGCCTGGTCATGTTGCCGCCTCTGATACTCCACCATCGACTTCACGATCCTCTCAAGGCGATCCGTCCGGTCTTCTACCACTGGAGTGGGAGGCTTGGACGTCGCTGCTTTTGGCCTGGTCCCCATCGCTGAGCCATCTCCAGGGGGTGCCGTACCTCTGCCTTTGTCCTCCATCTTGCCTCACTGAGTGCCGCTCGTGACTACTGGTACCCGAAAACCACTGCCACCAAATTGTCAAGGGTAGATGTGTTGGAGCGACTTGAACTAGATGACAAAAACACTCAGGAGCAGACGAGGAGTGATGGATAGGATGGGATGTTTTATTTATCCCAATTTAAGGCCCTTAAGGCGATAAAAAAATAGAACAAAAATTAACAAAAAAAACAAAAACATAAAAAAAATCTATATATATACAAAAGGTTGACTCAGCATATCAAATAGGCTTGAGAGTCACAAAAAAAACATAATTCAAAATTTCAGGAAACCGGACCTTTAAACAAGTCCAACATAGGAGAGCAATATACAGGCATAAGTCCTCTCTCTATCAGCTTCCCCGAACCACTGTTGAACGTCGGCCGAAGTAGGCCTAACCCCCACTGCTAATTGGTGCATACCAATTTTCCCGTTGCGTCAGGGGTGTTTACCAGCGCAGTTACACAACAGCTTTAAAACAGCTTCCGTTCTATCCTCCACTAGCGAGAAACAATTAACCTTTTAAACTGTTTACCATTGCTATATTTTGGCATAGCCAAAATGTAAAAAGACAGCAATAAAATAAAAATAATAACTCGGGGTCACTTCCGGTTTACCCGGAAGATTTCACATAGATATAAACCCTGGTGACGCGGTGCTCCAACCCTCATATAAACATAAGACGAGTGGTTATTACGACAAAACAGGTGACGTTAACGGTAAATGGAAACAAGCAGAAAGAAACAGAAAGTTGTAATGATGGTACTTGCAAGATTGTATTAAACTGTCGTAGTGCATATGATAAATGACATGTTTGATGAATGATTTTAAAACAGTATGAAGGTAACAGAATACATAAACAAACAAGACAAACCCACACTCAGTCTCCTGTATGTAGCGTATCGCTACCGTGACGGTAGCTATGCACCCCGTCACAACCCAGCCATATCAAAATTCAAGAATTGTGTTTTTTGATGCACCCTAATATATATATATATATTTATACATGTATGTGTGTACATATATGTGTGTGTGTGTTTGTCACTACATGTTTATATGTGTACTTTTTTATAGTCACTTGTGTCATCCCCTGCTTTACCCAAAACGTAGCGAACCCAAAACCGTGAGATGAACCGAAACACGAATTCTGTGAACCGTTCCCTAGTTTTTGTGGATGTCATGACGTGAAAGAGGTGTTTTTTAAGTCCATTGACGTTTAGTTTGTACCGGAAGCAGACAACCAGCCATGTTTGTTGTCCAATGGAACCTAGCCTCAAACCACAGACTCGTTCTAAAAAACAAAACAAACTATAACTCAGAGGTGCAAACTTAATCACCAAGTGTAAGGAAAGTCAAACAGTACAGGAATAGGAACTAGAAATTGTACAATTATTGAAGATATTGTACTTGTACTGCCATTACACACACATTGCACATACTGTGTGTATATTAGTATGTTTCTTTACGTATGTGTATGTATGTTTAGGTATGTGTACATATTTATACGTATGTTTACGTATGTGTACCAGTGGCGGCGGTGGTTTTTAAAGTGAGGGAGGAAGGACTGCGCGCTTGGTTGCCATTGGCCTGCTTGCACAGTTAGTGGCGTATGGTGGCATAAGTATGTGAGACTCAAGTTGTTTCAGGGTGTTTTGGTGAACTAAAAAATAGCAGGGAGGGATAATTATGTCAATAAAATGGATACAAATCCACCAGTGGCAGCATTGTACTTGGACTGGTAGGCAGCATGTCTTGGACTACAAGGGCAGAAGGAAAGGATGCAAAGCCAATTGGTCAAATCAGGCCTACTCTTGATTTGTTAAAGTAAATTAAAAAATCTGGGCCTATCATTGGGCATATTTCTGCCCGCAATGACTGAAGCTATTGGTCGTAATTTTGCAATGTTTATTTTCAGCTACAATTGTTTTAAGAAAAATGAAGACACAAGACCAAAAGTGATGCCATTTAAAATGCATCATGCTCTGAATCATTCACTAACATCCTTTCCACAAAATCAAACAGAACGGTCAGAGTAACAAACAATTAAAAGAACAAGAACATTATTTCACAACTATTTACATGGGCTAACATTGACTAACATTGTTTGAGGCAAATGTGGATGTTAATGGATGTTTCAGAATGTTGGTCATGGTGTTAAGCCAATTAAGGTTGAGGGACTTCATGTATAGATCAAGTCACACACACACACACACACACACACACACACACACACACACACACACACACACACACACACACACACACACACACACACACAGACACACACACAAACACACACATATACAAACACACACACACAGATACAAACTATACTGTATATATATAGTGTGTATTTATACTATGTATGCATGTGTATGTGTACTTATGTACACATGAATAAATACATTTCTGATGTATGAACCAGTTCTATGGTTCATCAGTCCATCTCCAGCCTGTCTGTGTGTGTATGATGATATAGATATGAATCCTAGCCAAGTGCCCCCAGTGATGTGTATATGTATGTGTAGGTGAGCAGGTGTATGTCTGAGTACATGTCTATAATAAATGAACCAGTTCTATGGTTCATCAGTCCATCTCCAGCCTGTATGTGAGCTCAGCTCCTTCAGTCTGTTCTTTACACAGGTGTCCCTTTGGAGGTTGAGTGACATGTATGTGTATTGGGAAACCCAAAAGTGGAATATCTTGGAAGATATTATAAATATTGTTTAGATATTTCATGGGTGTAATAAGCTCATCATACCGAACATTTTGATGTATGATATGTTAATAAAGTAAAGTAAATATTGAGGGAGTGAATGCACTTTAAACATTTTTCCTTGTTTCAATGTTTTGATTGGGACAGCCACTCACACACACATGGGATTTCCAATCAACTTTAACTTTAATTATCTTAAACACAATGTGTACTATTGCTAAGAAAATATACAGCACATGATTCCAATATAGTACCTATCATATAATATTTTTTTTGTCTTTCTATGTTAATGTTTGAAGAAGAGAGAGCGATCACAAAAAGAGTCTGAAAGAGAATAAAGAGAAGAAGAGCGCAGGAGAACAGTACTAGTGATGATGATGATGATGATGATGATGATGATGATGATGATGATGATGAGGATGAAGAGCGGTTCAGCAGCTCATCATGTCTGGTTCTCCCTCAGATGCCTGTGAACTCACACTGGACCCCAACACGGCCCACAGACGACTCTCTCTGTCTGAGGACAACAGGAAGGTGACGCTGGTTGGAGAGGACCAGTCGTATCCGGATCACCCAGAGAGATTTGACTACTGGCCCCAGGTGTTGAGTAGAGAGGCTCTGACTGGCCGCTGTTACTGGGAGGTAGAGAGGGAAGGATGGGTTGAGATAGGAGTAACATACAGAGGAATCACAAGGAGAGGAGGGGGTGGTGACAGCGGGCTTGGAGTGAACAACAAGTCCTGGAGTCTTGATTGTTCTGATCGTGGTTACTCTGCCGTGTACAACGGTACAGTAACAGACCTCCCTCTCCCCCCCGCTGGCTCCACCAGAGTAGGAGTGTATCTGGACCGGCCTGCTGGCTCTCTGTCCTTCTACAGAGTGTCCCCAGGTGGAGGAGGGTCCTCAGACACACTGACACACCTCCACACCTTCTGGTCCTCCTTCACCCAGGAGGACCTCCTCCCGGGGATCTGGGTAGGGGAGGGGTCCTCAGTGTCTCTGTGTCGGTTGTAGAAAAAAAAAAACAGGTGCGGGGGAGGAGGACCGTCGGCTGCAGTGCTGCAGTACACACACACACACACACACACACACACACACACACACACACATACACACACACACACACATGCACAGACACACACACACACACACACACATACACACATACACACACACACACACACATGCACAGACACACACACACACACACACATACACATGCACAGACATACACACACACACACACACTGAGAGGACTGATGAATCAGTGTCTCTGTGGCAGTTATAGTCTCTCTCTCTCTCTATCTCTCTCTCTCTATTTTTCTTTCTCTCTCTCTCTCTCTCTCTCTTTCTATTTTTCTTTCCCTCTCTCTCTCTCTCTCTATCTCTCTCTCTCTCTCTATTTTTCTTTCCCTCTCTCTCACACACTCTCACACTCTCTCTCTCTCTCTCTCTCTCTCTCTGTCTCTCTCCCTCCCTCTCTCTCCCTTTTTCTTTCCCTCTCTCTCCCTCTTCTAGACAGTTTAGTATGATAAACCATAAAAAGACTTTTAAGATCTTCCATAGTTAGAGAAGCATATTTATTATTTGAAATGTATATAAAATACCTATTGATGGTAAATGTTTGTATATTTTCGGACGTCACCATTTTTGGTCTTAAGGGCTCTGATATCATCATTTTTGTTATAACCCTGATTTACAACCTGATTTAAAGCAGATTTTACATTTTATTTATAATAACCAAGAGGTCTATGGGATAATGTTGCATGTTGTAAATTACTTTAAACTGAATCATGATTTTTTGTGTTCTGATGGGAACCAAACGGCCGCAGAACATGTTCAGTTAGTAAAGATACGTGCACACCTGTTGATGATTTGTAAAGTCTGCTGCTTCTATTATTTTAGTCCTCCTGTTTATTGTGTACATGAAAGGGACTATTTTTCTGTTGTATTTGTTCATGAAGCATAATTGCAGTAAACAACTCGGTGGATCCAACTGAATGTTCTTGTGTGTTCAGCCGATGATTTCTCGTTTTTTTAGTGAATAATGCTTCAATAAATGCCTTAAGATAAATAATATATTAATTAGGGCTGTCAAATTTAAGCGTTAATTCAGATTAATTAATCACAGAAAAAATAAAATAATTAACGCAGATTAACCGTACTTCTATAGTGCCCTTTGACCCGGTGCGTCATTTGCATTGAAACAAAATGGAGGCAGTCGAGAAGACGCTGCTCGGCCCCGTGCACGGAAAGTTAAAGTTTAAACTCCCGGACGGAAATGTAGATAGGAACACCGTTATCTGCAATCTCTGTAGTAAGGAATTTTCCTATCACCGGAGTTCTTCAACCCTTAAATATCACCTCAACGCAAATCGTTTGGTAGCAAGCTGGCAGGTACGAGCTGCCACCGCCCCTGAAGCTGGCGCTAGCAGCCAGCCTCGTCAAGCCACACTCGACTGAGATGCATTGAATCCTGAGTGAGATGGAAATGTTATTCATTTGATCTTAATATGCACCGTATGTTAATGAAAGACACTCATCTGCCATCATTTACTTGAATTAAATTATTTTTGAAATACCTTCTCGGAAAAATGTAAGTATGAGATTCATTTAGATTAATTAATCACAGAGCCTGTAATTAATTAGATTATGTTTTTTAATCGCTTGACAGACCTAATATTAATCAGAAATTATAAATAAAACCACAATTGTTTTTCCTCCCTGGGTTTTGGTTGGGGGGGTTCTCAGTGTCTCTGTGTCGGTTGTGGAAAGAAACCACAGACAGACGGCCGGACACACTCTGTCTCTCTTTATCCCTCTCCCCCCGTCTCCCTCTCCCTCCCCCCCCCCCCCCGTTTCCCGTGTGTGTGTGTGTGTGTGTCTATGTAAGTTCATGCGTCGAGGGGAAAACAGAGCATCAATCTGGAGCTTCACCAATCGACCTATTGATCCTACACTAACAACAACACAAGCTTGGCTATAATGTGTGATTCAAACACTTTGAAATTGTGTGTATAAACTTTTCGGATTCACATTTTACAGGGTTCACTGAATCTTCTCTTCACTTTATCCAAGACTTCATGTTTTATCTGACGCCACCACTTTAAGTCTGTCTTAGAGGGCTTGGAAGGTCAGGAAAAACAAAGGAAAAGTCAATTATCACTCATCACCTTTTCAGGGGAGTTCCAATGTACCAGAGCGATGCTGTTTAGGGGTTTTAACTGAAGCTTGTAGATGAAAACGTCCTGAAACTAAAGGCGTTGGGTATGTTGGGTGTAATGAGCTCACAGGAGTCCCAGCGTTCTGCTCTCAGCGCTTTATTAAAACATTCCTGGACACGACGCTCAGTGATCATGAGTGATGTGATGATGAGAGTTGATCAGGAGCCCGTCCTCTGGCCGGGTCCCATGGGGCTCCAGGTGGGAGGTCAGAGGTCAGAGCCTGTCCTCTGGCCGGGTCACATGGGGCTCCAGGTGGGAGGTCAGAGGTCAGAGCCCGTCGTCTGGCCGGGTCACATGGGGCTCCAGGTGAGAGGTCAGAGGTCAGAGCCCGTCCTCTGGCCGGGTCACATGGGGCTCCAGGTAGGAGGTCAGAGGTCAGAACACATCCTTCCTATATCTGTGGATCAGCTCTGAGACGTCCTCCTTACACACCTTCACCCAGCCGTCCGCCTTCATGTGGTACACTACACACACAAACGCACACACACACACACACACACACACACACACACGGGCGGGATCTGAAGACCGCACACACATACATATAAACAAATATCTATATATATATATATATATATATATATATATTTATGTACACATATAAACATATGTATAGAGAGAGACACACACAAACACATTTATGCACGCATCCAGACCCATCCATACACATCCTCTCATAAATATTAAATCTTGCACATGAATACAAAATATAGGAATAAAAAGGATCATACTGCAATCTGAGGAATTCATGGGTGAAAAATACATGAACCCCTTTAATGTAACAATTTACAAATATACATATCTATAAAAACATGGTAAAAGCATGCAAGAAGTATTAAAAACACACAGGGAAAAATAAGTGGTCATTCACACATTCAAAAACAATTCACACATTCATACCATCCTTTCACATAAAAGAAGCCTCCATTGTAATAAATGGGGGAGTGAAAGAGGTGGAAGGCCTCAGTTAAATAATGATGCACAGGAAGCACACAGTAAAGATAAAAACATGCAACATATTAAAACACACAGTGGACCCGACGCCATGCAGGGAACCCCCAAGGAGGAGTCCCAGGACCCCCCAGCGCCCCCAGCAGCGTCCCAGCGCGGCCCCTACTCCCTGATGTTCAGGCCCAAGGGGGGAAGGGTCCTAAGCTTGGCTATCCACCTATGCTCCGCCGCCTTCCTCTGTCTGTCCCACCAGCACGCCTTCATCTCCAGCCCGGTGATGAATAGTGAGGTGATGGGGTGTGTTTGGAAGTGTTGGACCGTTTGAGTGTTGAGTGTGCCTATGTGTATAGTATATAACTGCTGTTTAAGTCTGGTGAGTATCCTGGGCTTTGTTTCGCCGACATAAATGATGTGGCATTCGGAGCATGTGATGGCGTAGATGATGTTTTTGTCCTGTATGGTGAGTTTATGTGTAATAGGGCTGGAGGTGGAGGCGTGCTGGTTCCTGAAGACCGCCAGCTGCTGAAAGTGGCTTTGATGTGGAGGGGGGGCTTCTAATATCTGTGGAGAAGCGGCCCGCACCAGGACATCCTGGAGGTCCCAGGACTTTCCTGTAAGCTGATATTATTTTATGATTCTGGAGTGTGGGATTGTTGTGTTGTGCGCGTGTGAATGCGTGTTTCAGTTTGGAGTGTGTGTAATGTTTGGTGTCAATGTGCTGATGAGGGGTATGATGTGTGTGTGGCTGCCCCCCCCCCGATCGTCTCCGCTCCTGATGTCAGGGGTCCCCTCAGGGAACCTGTTGGGGAAGACCACCTGACTCAGGGATCCAGGCCCTCTTAGTGGGGGCCCCCCTCAGCAGGCCTGTGGACGGGGGCGGACCCTAAGTCGGCCCCTCCAGTGTGGGAGGGGAGCCGGTTAAGGTGAGGCGTAGAGGAGGGAAGCTGGTTAGGGTTAGGGAGGTGGTGGGGGTCCGCAGTGGAGGCCACAGGCGGGTTAAGGTGAGACGGAGTGGGTGACGAGGGGTTAAGGTGAGACGGAGTGGGTGACGAGGAGTTAAGGTGAGACGGAGTGGGTGACGAGGGGTTAAGGTGAGACGGAGTGGGTGACGAGGGGTTAAGGTGAGACGGAGTGGGTGACGAGGGGTTAAGGTGAGACGGAGTGGGTGACGAGGGGTTAAGGTGAGACGGAGTGGGTGACGAGGGGTTAAGGTGAGACGGAGTGGGTGACGAGGGGTTAAGGTGAGACGGAGTGGGTGACGAGGGGTTAAGGTGAGACGGAGTGGGTGACGAGGGGTTAATGTGAGACGGAGTGGGTGACGAGGGGTTAAGGTGAGACGGAGTGGGTGACCAGGGGTTAAGGTGAGACGGAGTGGGTGACGAGGGGTTAAGGTGAGACGGAGTGGGTGACCAGGGGTTAAGGTGAGACGGAGTGGGTGACGAGGGGTTAAGGTGAGACGGAGTGGGTGACCAGGGGTTAAGGTGAGACGGAGTGGGTGACCAGGGGTTAAGGTGAGACGGAGTGGGTGACGAGGGGTTAAGGTGAGACGGGGGAGGGAGAGCTGGCTAGGACGGAACCTATGGAGATAGAATGGTTAGGGTGAGACCAGGGGGGGTGAGGGGTGAGGAGGAGGAGACACACGGAGGGACGGTTGGTTACGGTCAAGGCAGGGGGAGGCGGGGTTAAGGTTAGGGCAGGGGGAGGCGGGGTTAAGGTTAGGGCAGGGGGAGGCGGGGTTAAGGTTAGGGCAGTGGGAGGGGGGGGACGAAGACCCAGACGGCGGGGGTCCCCCGAGGAGGCCCCCGGCCCGAGCTCCGCCATTGGCCGGACAAGATGGAGCGCAGGAACCCCTGGTGTACCCCCCGCCCCTCAGGACCCTGAAGAGGGTCCCGGTCGCCCTCCGCATGTCCGTCTCCTCCGGGCAGGGTCTGTGAAACCGGATGATTTGTGATTTAATAATACCCACCAATGTGTGCTTAGGGTGAAAGCTACTTTATGGAGGAGTGTGTGTGTGTCGCTGGGTTTGAAATCAACTTTTGTGTGAAGGACTGTGTGGTGCATTTGTGTCTGGGAAAAAAACAGTTGTGATTAGAAATCGATGTGTTGCGTGTTGTGTATATTTAACCTTAATAGTAGGGTGATGTGTATTGAATATGTGTATGAATTGCACAAAGTGATCTAAGCTATGTGGCCGGAGCCCGAAGATGTCGTCCAGGAACCGACAGTATGAACCCAGCCATGTAGATGTTCTCATAGCTGGGGGGGAACCTCTTGCCCACCGCCGTCCCGTGTGTCTGGAGGTAATGCTTGTTGTTATAAACGAAGTCCTTCCTGCAGGTTGATGGTCAGTGACTCCAACAGGTGACTGGGGGGGCTGTCGGGGGTCTGGGTACCGGAGGAGTGCAGAGCGGACAGCCCGCAGGCCAGAATCCATGTCCATGTTGGTGTAGAATGAATCTAGATCAACTGTAAATAAAAAGGCTTGTGTGTAAACTGGTGTGTTATTCAGTGTTTGGATGAGGTGGTAGGTATCTTTGATAGCTGGGGTGTTTCCGGGAGATGGGCTTGAGGTGGTACTCTATAAACTCAGCTGCTGCAGAGGACTCGCTCCCACAGTGGGAGATGATTGGTCGCCCCGGCGGCACTAAGAAAGGGACCGTCCAGGACTCGGGTGCCTTGTGGGTCTTTGGCAGAGGATAAAACAGGCGTTCGCGTGTCTGGACCGTCTAAGTATATTTTCTGTCTGTGTGATGTATTTACGTTTATGGAGGTCAGTAAATATATTGTGAATTTGATGTTGTGTGGCCAATTGGAGTGAATCCTGTATGGGTCTTGTGGCATCCCGCCGCTGAACCTCGGACCGGGCGGGTCCGAGGACACTCAGTAGACCTGGTTTACCGTCGCCAACCTCCAGCCGGCGACAGAGAGCACCACGTCTCTCCCCCCAATCAGCGCAATTGGGGACACCTGGCCGGAGGAAGGGAAAGGACCAGAAGCCGGGCTTAAAAGGCGCACCAGACCGGGCGAACTAGGAAGTGCCACGGAGAGAGTCCGCACCAACGAGGAAGTGCCACGGAGAGAGTCCGCACCACGAGGAAGTGCCACGGAGGGATTCCGCACAGCGCCGGGCAAGTGACACGGCGGGAGTACTCGCTAGACCGGGAGAAGGGCGAAGCGACACGGAGGGAT
The DNA here is from genome assembly GCF_949987615.1 of Pollachius pollachius. Lineage (NCBI taxonomy): Eukaryota > Metazoa > Chordata > Actinopteri > Gadiformes > Gadidae > Pollachius > Pollachius pollachius. Next base: position 1,133,663 of record NC_136944.1, read on the forward strand.
TTCGCACCACGCCGGCGAGCTAGAGGCTCACGGAGACCCTAGCACGAGTATACAGACTAGTAATTACTCTCGTGAAATAAACGCCGGCTGCGGCTTGAACCCCTGCTTTCTGTGTAATTCCTACCGGGTATCTGACAATCGGGGAAACGGGTTGCCACAGTCTGTAATGTAATGGATTCCCTAACTGTGTGTGTGCTTCTAAGAGGTATTGTTGTGTATCTAAGATGACTATTTTGAGCCCTTTGTCTGCAGGTTTAATGACTATGTGTTTGTAATTAGGCAGGTGTCCAGTGCCGTATACTCTTGTTCAGTAGTGTTGGGTGTTTCTAAAGTGTTGTTGAGTGGTTATGTACGGCTGTGTGTTTATTGGTACGGAAGAGTGTGGTGAGGTTCTCCGACAAGGCGCCCGGCGGTGGTTCCCAGCTGGACGGCCCCTGAAACGGTGGAATGGGCCCACCGGGACGGCCATGGAAGGGTTCTAATCATTTAAGTGACCGGTTGTAATGGTGGACGGGGGGTGGAGATGAAACTAAGGCCCCTCTGCAGCAGCTGAGTCTCAGTTTCTGACAGATGGAAGACGGTGGATAGGTTCAGAATGTTAGATTCCTGGGGACGGGGGGGTCCCTGTTGGGACGTAGCCCCCGCCCGAAGTTTAACTGAGTCAGCCGATGTTGTAGTATGTGTGATGCAGTGTCCGCTGTCCAATGTATGTGGTCGTGAGTTGTGTGGAATTCAGAGTGGTGTATTTCAAAACGTGAGTTGTATTATGTAGTGATGAATGCATGAAGTCGTGTTAATAGGGTCTGATGTGGTGCAGCTAAATGATGTGAGAAATGAATGATGGGGACATAGATGGTGGCCTGCGGGTTTGTCGATGTGTGTTAATGTGTGTGTGTGGAGGTCTATATATTAATTAATATATTGCGGCTGAGCCGATGTGTGTTAATGTGTGTGTGGAGGTGTATATATTAATTAATATATTGCGACTGAGCCGATGTGTGTTAATGTGTGTGTGTGTGGAGGTGTATATATTAATTAATATATTGCGGCTGAGCCGATGTGTGTTGATGTGTGTGTGGAGGTGTATATATTAATCAATATATTGTGGCTGAGCCGATGTGTGTTAATGTGTGTGTGGAGGTGTATGTATTAATTAATATATTGTGGCTGAGCAGATGTGTGTTAATGTGTGTGTGTGGAGGTGTATATATTAATTAATATACTGTGGCTGAGCCGATGTGTGTTAATGTGTGTGTGCACAGCCACCATTGAATGTTGTACGTCCTGGCACTTGTACATTGCACTTATTCAAGGTACTTAATTGTGTAGCATCTACAGTAGCTGCTATCATTGCTTTACACGGGGAGTTTGTTAGCCTAGCGATTGTAATACTTGCACTTGGTTCTATGAACATCTTTACTGTACCGACAGCGATATATTGTTTCACTTCTTATGACAATTGTACTTATTGTAACAAATGCACTTATTGTAAGTTGCTTTGGATAAAAGCGTCTGCTAAATGCCCTAAATGTAAATGTATATGTAAATGTGTGGAGGTGTATACATTAATTAATATATTGTGGCTGAGCCAATGTGTGTTAATGTGTGTGTGGAGATGTATATATTAATTAATATATTGTGGCTGAGCCTATGTGTGTTAATGTGTGTGTGTGGAGGTGTATACATTAATTAATATATTGTGGCTGAGCCAATGTGTGTTAATGTGTGTGTGGAGGTGTATATATTAATTAATATATTGTGGCTGAGCCGATATGTGTTAATGTGTGTGTGTGGAGGTGTATATATTAATTAATATATTGTGGCTGAGCTGATGTGTGTTAATGTGGGTGGAGGTGAATATATTAATTAATATATTGTGGCTGGGCCGATGTGTGTTAATGTGTGTGTGGAGGTCAGTGATGGGCAGTAACGCGTTAGAAGTAAGGCGTTACTGTAATCCAAATACTTTCAAATAAGGAGTAAAGTAAGGGATTACAATTGCAAAAATAGTAATTCGATTACTTTTACTTTCCTGCAAGCAGCCTGCGTTACTACGTTACTAAACCGTGGTTTATTTTTGCCATAGACAGTAAATGAATTCGGGATTTTGCCGTATTTGCTTTGTGAGACTGTCTCGTGACATTGACGTCGCCTATAGCGGCGCGACGTCTAGAAGTAAACAACAGACACGAGTGTGCAAGACATGGCGTGCGGGAGAGAGAGCGAACATGGAGAATTTAATTCATGGAAGTTCAGACATTACTTTGAGTTTGACTCGGTAAAAGATGCAAAAAATATTAACGTCCGCTGTACACTCTGCGTGGGAAGAAAGATTTTGTCTACAGCGAAAAATTCCACTTCAAATCTGAGCAAGCACCTAACAAGCCGGCACAAGAATGTGAAACTCACTGAGACACCCCGAAATCCCGACATGACCGCTGCAGCAACAGAGGGACCCTCTCCTGCTAAACAGGTGAAAATAGACTTAAGAGCGTCAGCGACAGGACTTAGTGCCGCTGAACTGAAGAAGCTTGTCGCTCGCTATATTGTCGAGGACATGTTGCCCATTTCCACTGTAGACTGATTCATTCCGAAGCATCCTAGAAAAAATACCAACCAAAAGCGGTGTCAAGCTGCCACAGAGAAAGTCATTTGCAGGATAGCTTGAGAGAGAATACGACATAATGGAAGGTCATTTTAAGGCTGCACTCGGAGATGTAGACTTTGTTTCCACTACTGCTGACATTTGGACGAATAATAAAAGTTTTATGGGAGTGACGGTTCACTGGATTAATTCCACTTTACAGCGCAACAAGGCCGCGCTAGCATGTAAGAGAATTAGAGGAAGGCACACCTATGATGTAATTGGAGCAGAGATCGAAGAAATTCATTCATCATATTAACTTCATAGCAAAGTTGTTGCCACTGTAACGGATAATGCATTAAATTTTGCCAAAGCATTCAGAGTATGTCAGCCCTGTAATTTGGAGTCTGAATCTGAAAATGATGAAGCAGGTGGACGAGGAGCAGATGACGAGGAACCGACTTTTACAGATGTAGTAGAAGTTCTTTCATCTGGTGATGGACAGTTTAGCCTCCCTCCACACTACAGATGTGCATCACACACAATTAATCTGATTTCAACAAGCGATGTTGACAAACATCTAAATTCCTGTGCAGACACCAAGGCTGTAAATAGGAGTAGTATTGCAAAATGCACCGCTCTCTGGACTAAAGCAAGTCGATCAACATTGGCCTCTGAACAGGTGGAGGAAGTCAGCCGCAGGAAGCTAATGGTACCCACATCCGTAAGGTGGAATTCCCTGTATGAGGCCATTTCCAGAATCATCACAATTCCAATGAACGAGCTGAATCCCCTGTGTGTAAAACTGGGAATCAAGTGCCTTAATGAAAGGGAGTACCTATTTTTGCAAGAATACTGCACTGTGATGAAGCCCTTGACAGTAGCACTCGACATCTTACAAGGGGATGAGTGGACCAATGGGACTTTACTACCAACGCTCACAAGCCTGATGTCAAAGACACTTGCCCTCAAAGATGACCTCTCCAGAACGACAGCCAGCCTTCCAGATGCCATTGTAAAGGTAAGATTATTGTTTAATAATTGATTTGGGTGGTTTTGTTAAATTTATTATACCATTCATGGTGGGCAGATGTTCCACTGTGTTTGTTTTAAGCAGTGAGTACTATTACTAAAATGATAAAAGTTAACTGGAGTTAACTAAAAGTTAAATCCACTGACAGGATGGGGCTGGCGGGGCCCCGGACCCTGACCGACGGCGAGGCAGGTGGAGGGGGGGAGGAGGAGGCGGAGCTAGTGTCTGGCCCCCCCGGTGCCCCTCCCAGAGTCGTGGTGGGCCAATGGGAGGGCCTGGCCTTGATTGGGAGCGCCAGGGTGTTGGCATGGCGACTCCTACCTCGGGGGGCTCTGGGGGGCAGACCGGGGGGGGGGGGCTCCTCCTGGGGGGATTGGTGAGGGGAGGGGCAGTGTTTAACAGCTCTAGGTCGGGGAGGGGGAGGAGGAGTATGGGAGGGGAGGGGAGAGGAAGAGCGGGGGTCCGGAGCTGTAGGGGGGGGGGGCTGGGGGTGTTGAGAGGAATAGGGGTATGGAAAGCCAAGAAGGCCATAATACGGCCCTAGAATGGAGCGGTAAAAGGGCTAAACCGGCCGGACGCCGGCCAGAATCCGTACGGAAACCGGCCGCTTTAAACGCTCTAAGCCGCGGCTTCGACGTATTTACGGCAGGGGTAGTTGTGGTTGGTTGTGGTCTTAGTGAAACATCCTAGCCTTGGAGTTGGAGTAGTTGGAGTGATTGTGTGATTGTGCGAGAGTCAGTCGTGGTGATTATCTAGATCCCTGGTGCAACATGGGGACCAAACAAGAATAGAAAGCCAAGAGCAAAATAAAAAGGGATAAAAACAATCCGATGAATCAAAGCAGAAGAGAACAGTGGATCTGGTGATAAAAACAGGTTAAACCAGGGGGGTTAGAAGTGGGCTGCCCCCCAGCAATGGGGGGTGGTGAGTGGAGGGTCCTTAGTATGGATTGGTGAGTCTCTGCCTCCGTTTGTGTCCCCCAGGTGGTGATAGTCCGGGGGCCCTTTTCCTGAGGCCTGCTGGGGCTCAGTGGGGGCCCGTGATTGGCTTCTCCAACCAACAGGGAAGAGTTTTTCTGTGGTTCTGCTGTGTTCTGGAAGTCTCCTGGGAGCTGGTTCACATGCCCTACGTAAAACACCCAAGGTAAGAGCTTACCAAAGAATACTAAAAGGAATAAAAGGAATAAAAACATAAAAACATAAAACAGCTCTGCCCCGCTAAGGTATTTGTTGGGTGGTCACTTAACTTGACAAGCTAGCTCTTAAAAATGGAATAAAAGTAATAAAACCCCCAATGGCATAAAAGGATTGGCCTTGGACAAACTGGGGATGACACAATGAATAAAAAAGGTAAAAAGAGAGGTACCTGACGTTTGAGTGTTACCTGACCCAACTTCTTCAGAACCTAGGTAAGGTAACACTCGCAGGTCAGGGTGAGGGTGAGGGTGAGGGTCAGGGTTAGGGTCAGGGTTAGGGTCAGGGTCAGGGTGAGGGTCAGGGTTAGGGATAGAAGATCAGTCCGTTGACCCCATCTGGTGGTGCAAGGGAAGATAGGCACAGGCTGGGCCGGCGCTAGCCATTTGGGTGCCCTAAGCACAAATGCATTGTGGTGCCCCCCAAAAATGGACATCAATTCAGTAATTGTCAGTACGTTTCTCTTTATTTCCAAAATAACTTCAACATGTAATGTTTGCAAATAAATAAGAGAAATTAAAATCTTGATAAAAGACTACACTAATTGTGCATTAACAATAGCACCAAACATTTAAATAAATAAAATAATACAGTGCCTACAGAGGGACACGTCTGCATTTCCTGGCTGCAAAATCAGCAATCAGTTCATCATATGACAGTTTCTGAGCCACGTCTCGATTGATGCTGATGACGGCCAGTCCACTTAAACGCTCCTGCCCCATTGATGAATGCAGGTATGTTTTAATGAGCTTGAGTTTTGAAAAGCTTCGCTCAGCAGAGGCAACTGTGACGGGGAGAGTCAGTGCAATTCACAAAGCAATCCACAGATTGGGATACACCTCTTGGAGCTGATTGTCATGAAGAAATGTCAGCATTTCCAAGGCAGATGTCTTGGTGGTAGCTGAAGAAGGTTGATGATTTCCTGCAGCATCTCAGGTCCATCAACGTCAGCTGTTCCCTTTTCCGTAAGTGTCTTGTGTACTTCATTGCAGTGTTTCTTTAAGTCCTCCTTGGACATTCCATTAACTTTGCTGAAATCAAGCAGCACTCCATATTTTTCTTTGACTTGGTTCATGGTCTCAAACCTCTCCTGCAGTTAAAGAAGAGTCCAGGACACTATTGAAAAATGTGACCTCAAGCTTTTTAAGGGCATCATTGAAGGGCTCTTCAACAGCATCATACGCAAACTGCCTTTTTGTGCTCCTGAGTCTTTTCTGCTTAAGCTCTGGTTCTATATTCAGGGCCTCACAGAGTTCCTTAGCAGTTGACACAGCCTAGTCAAACCCAGACTGTCTGTATTTGGTGAGGTTACTTTTGGCACTGTCAATGAGCCTAACAGCAATATCAAGCAGCATGGAACTTGATTGAAGTAGCTTGTTCACCTGGTTTGTGATGGTAAGAAGTTCACACCACACAACAGAGCAAATCAAAAATCGAAATGAGGCTACTTCCTCAGCAAGAGCTTGAGCCTCCACTTTTGCCACTGGATCCTTTACAGCCTCCCTAGCCTCCAGGAGAGCATCTCTCACTTCCTTTGTTTGATTCCGGACAGCTGTTACACTCTTAAGCCTGCTCTCCCATCTAACATCACTCCAAGATTTCAGTGTCAGTTGGACATGCTTTGTCAAAATGGTCCATCGCTGGGTGGCCCCTGAAAAGAAATTGAATAACTTTTGCAAATAGCCAAAGTAGCCAGTGGAATCTTGGGAGGACTTGGCAGCATCAGCTATGATGAGATTCATGGTGTGAGCTCCACAAGGAACAAACAATGCTCTTGTGTTTAATTGTAGAAGTCTAGCCTGAACACCTTGCTTCTTCCCCTTCATGTTGACTCTATTGTCATAGGCCTGTCCTCGACAAATTTCGAATGGAATACCAAGCTCCTTCAACTTCTCTAGGATAACATTTGACAGGCTAAGGCCAGTAGTTTCCTCCACATCAATATATCCCAGGAAGTATTCTTTAATGTCTGGTTGTAGCTGGAGATGGACAATGCACACTATGACTGACATCTGTTCCTTGTGACTCAAATCTGGGGTACAGTCAAGAATGATAGAAAAATATTTTGCTGACTGGATATGTCTCACTATAGTGCTTACTGTTTCTGAAGAGATTATCTGAATGAGTTCGTTCTGTGTCTCATGACTGAGGTAGTGTGTGCGGCAAATTTTAGCCAGGTGAATCTCCATTACAGGATCATATGTTGCCATAAACTCCACTTCCTTCAGAAAGTTGCCATTGTCTGGCTCATGAAGACGGTCAGAAGAGCTGTGATGACGCGGCTATTGGCGCGTCCTCACGCGTCCGTATTGAGGCCGCACCGGGGCATTTATCTTGCATGCGAGAGTAATCAAGTTTCTGCATTATGTTTAGGATTTGATGTATTATGCGATTGTGGGGCGGGTTTGCGTATTGAGTGGTAAAAAAACAACAACTGCTCACCGCCGTTGTCAGCTGTGCGTTCAATGCGGCTTCTAAGAAGCGCGCGCCCGGCTGGGGACAGCTATATGGGGCGGGGGCGTGCGCGAGTGACGCCGTTGCGTCTCCATGAAATCAACTATCTGTATTTGAACATGTGCTTTGTAAGTAGTGGCGTGTGTCCACGCAAAAATAATAGCTAAGGTCTGATGTAGTTTAATTTATTATAGGTACGTTTGTTTTGACCAGTGTGATGCATATTTAGTTGATTGATATGTAAACACCCCCGGCGATATTTCATGGATTGGTATGTACCAATCTCGGGTGACCTGACGAGCAGATATAAGGGAGGCGTGTCAGTCCCGAGGGGGGAAGTAGAAGGCGGAAGCTATGCCATGTGCTGCCTGTGTATTTTCAGTTTTTTGAAAGAAAAAATGGATTAAAATGGATTCAAAGTAATTTTTACTTCATTGCTGCCTTTTTGTGCTGAACCTAAGACCCTCGACATTCTACCCTTTGACAAGAGCCTCTAAAAGACATATTTCTTGAAGCCAGTGAGAAAGTGATTGAGAGCAGGCGTTTCAGAACATCTCGCCACTTTTTCCTTTCTGCCTCCAGTAATGTCAACTCCTGTTGGTCTAGTGCCATGCCCTTTTTAAGCCGTGTGTCCAGTTCTCTTCACTTAACCATGCACTGTGTATGGTTTGGGCTACACTCATGACCTCTCAAACTGGTGTTGATGTTCGACGAATCACTGTGGCCCTCTGCAGTCACCTTTATGTCCTTCACACTAAAAAGTTTACATGCAAAGCAGATCACAGCATTGTTCTGTGGAGAGTACACTACCCAGCTTCTGTTAACCTTCTCTCCATTTGGTAAGGTTTTGAACTGGAGGCTGGAATGAAATGCTCTTCCATCGGGTCCCTTTGGAAAACTAAAATCAGGGCTGACTTTGAATGGCCCTCTGTGCACAATTTCAACCCGATCAGCATCTAAAATGTGTGCTGGCCATAGAGCAGGATCAGTTGGAGGGGGCACATATGTCTCTACAATGTCACTTGCTGATGGCCTCTCAGTGACAGGACTCCGGTGGTTGTGGGCTGGGTTGTATCTGTACCTGAACTAGTAGTTGATGGTTGTTGGTCAGGGCTGGGTGCTATTGCAGAGTTTGCAGAGATTGGTGGTTGATGATGTGTGCTTGAACTGCTGGTGGATGGTTGATCATCTAAATCTTCCTCCTGGTCTTGAGGAACTCCTTGCACATATCTAAGCATTGACCCTGCATTCAGAAATACAAGAAGAAATACTCAGGGATTGTATACTGAAATACAGTTTTGCACCTTGATTTAAAAACAATATTAAATAATAATTACAGGTTTATGTAAGCCTATGTGTGTAAAAAAAAAAAAAAAAAAAAAGGCACCGTTACGAGGCACCGAAATGTGCGTTCTTATTCGATCTCGTTACAACCGTTTACGTCGGAACCGGTTCCCTACTGGAACAGAGTTTCGGTGCTCAACCCTAGTTACCAAGAGCCGTTCTCCATTCATCAACTCATTACTTTAAAGTATCATCTGTAGCATTACTTTTTCCACTACAGTACACAATTGCATACTCGTTGGTTCACAGTACACATGCTAGCATAACGTAGGCTACATAACAAACGCCAAATAAACGTCCTGAAATGCAGTAGGCCTATAAAAGTAAACTTGGCTGACGACTTCTGATGGCTAAAAGAATATAGGAGCTAACGTTAGTTTGTTGACGTTAACGGTAACGTTAACCCTGGCATGAGCATAGACATTCATACAAGGACTAAATGTTACAGAATTAGACATTTTTATTTAAAACATTGTCTTACCTGCCATCGACGCGTGTGCATCATCTCAATGTCTCTTCTTCTTTCTCTTATCCGCCCCAGACTCTTGATGCCTTTTCGAGGCCATGTCCATACACAGGTGTCTGCCGAACTTGAGAATGATGTCGAACATACCACTGGGATGTGGTATGTTCGACATAGTATGTTCAATAACCCCTTGACCTACGTCCTGTCGACAGCCAAGCTCAACGCCACAGGTCACAGGTGGGTTGCTGAACTGGCAGATTTCAACTTTTCCATAAAGTAAAGACCTGGCAAAAACAATGCTGATGCGGACGGCCTCTCTCGTATGCCACTGGACATAAAATAATTCATGCAACAGTGTACGGAGGAAGTGAACCAAGAGGTGATCAGTGCGTCTGTTCAGGGGGTTATAGTGCAGAAATACACTCCGCCAGCCTGGGTAACTACAGCTCACATAAACACATTGGACTTGGTGAGTGATGCAGGTTTACCTACCTTAACTAAACCATTAACATCAGAGCAGATTAAAGAGAGTCGAGACAGACCCTGTCGTTGGTCGAGCTCTGCAGTACAAAAAGAACAACCAGCGCCCTTCCAGAAATTCTCTCAAAAGTGAATCTGCAGATGTAAGAGTCTTACTGAGACAGTGGCAAAAACTGTGTGTTAATGATGGAATCCTTTACAGAAAGGCAGGAGACAAATGTCAGCTTGTCCTACCAAAAGAGCATCATCAAACAGTGTTTCATGAGTTACACAAAGAAATGGGACATCTGGGGGTTGAGAGGACTCTAAACCTGATATGTGACCGATTTTATTGGGCTAGGATGTACAGTGACACTGAACATTTTGTGACCCAAGTGTGTGAGTGCCTTAAAGCAAAGCGGCCGCACAAAGCCACCAGAGCCCCTATGACATCCATTGTCACCACCCGCCCCTTTGAACTAGTGTCCATCGCCTTTTTGCATTTGGAGACCTGTAAGCAAGGATTTGAGTATATTCTTGTTGTAGTGGATCACTACACTCGTTTTGCCCATGCCTACGCCACTAAAAACAAATCTGCAAAAACTGTGGTTGAGAAACTGTTCAACGATTTTGCTCTTCGCTTTGGGTTCCCAGAGAAAATCCACCACGACATGGGCAGAGAGTTTGAAAATCACCTGATGGACCAGCTGCAAAAGTCTTGTGCTGTTCGAGGCTCTCACACCACCTGCTATCACCCACAAGGAAATGGGCAGGTGGAGCGCTTCAATAGGACTCTACTGTCAATGCTACGCACCCTCACACACACACAAAAGGCTGACTGGAAAAGCTCATTACCCAAGATGGTGCATGCTTACAACTACCCGTAGTGGCACCACTGGTTTTTCCCCCTATTACCTGCTTTATGGCCATTCTCCGCGTCTACCAATAGACCTGCTCTTCAACCTGCAGCCCACTGAGAAAAAAGAAAGTTATGCAGAGTATGTTCGGAACTGGCAAAACAGAATGCAGCAAGCCTACGAAATTGCTTCAAAAACAGCGGCACAAGAAGCGGCTTGAGGAAAAAGGGGGTATGATAAAAGAGTTCACGGATCTGACTTACAACCAGGTGGGCGACTTGTTCGTAACCTGTCAGAAAGAGGGGGGCCGGGAAAACTGAGAGCCTATTGGGAAAATAAAGACCATGTCATTGTGAAGAGAAGGAGCAGTGATAGTCCAGTCTATGAGGTGATACCAGAGGGAGGAGGCAAGAGTCGTGTGTTACATCGAAACCTCATACTCCCATGTGATAGTCTGCCTCTAGACAGATCTGAAACTGGCTCAAAACAGGACAAAAAGAGAAACCAGACACAAACAAGAACGAGGAAACGTCACACAAGCAGGCAAGGGGAGAAGTCAGACGGTGGAAGCAGCAGAGGTGGGACCAAGTCATTGTTTTGCACGTCACAAGTTAGTCTCAAGTCTTTGCCTTCAAGTCACAAGTTAGTCTCAAGTCTTTGCCTTCAAGTCACAAGTTAGTCTCAAGTCTTTGCCTTCAAGTCACAAGTTAGTCTCAAGTCTTTGCCTTCAAGTCCCGAGTCAAGTCCCGAGTCAAGCCAGTCAAGTCCCGAGTCAAGACAGGCAAGTCCCGAGTCAAGTCCCGAGTCAAGTCCCGAGTCAAGACAGGCAAGTCCCGAGTCAAGTCCCGAGTCAAGTCCCGAGTCAAGTCCCGAGTCAAGACCGACAAGTCTCAAGTCGAGTCCCAAGTCCTATCGTTTGAGTTTCGAGTCCTTTCGAGTCCTTTTAACAACAGAGAAATAATATTTAAACAGATCATGTATGCCTTTAAGATTTGTATATATTTATTAAACCTTTTTTTGCAAGAACATTGTTCAAACACTCATTTGACTCAACCATGTCACCACTTTATAAAAAATATCCTCACACTCAAAATTAAATAAAATAAAAAGAAAATTCAATAAAATTAAATTAAATAATCTACATGAAATACATTCATGCCTCTATCAGTTCAGGTTGCTCCCTTGATAAACAATTGGCATGCATCAATAGGTGTGTGACTGGTGTGTGTGTGTGTGAGTGTGTGTGTGTGAGAGAGAGAGAGAGAGACTGTGTGTGTGTGTGAGAGAGTGTGTGAGAGTGTGTGTGAGAGAGAGAGAGAGAAAGAGAGAGATAGATTGTGTGTGTGAGAGTGTGAGTGTGTGAGAGTGAGTGGGTGTGTTTGAGAGTGTGTGAGAGAGAGAGTGAGAGAGTGTGTGTGTGTATGTGTGTGTGTGTGTGAGAGTGAGAGAGAGAGTGTGTGTGTGTGAGAGAGAGTGAGTGAGAGAGAGCGAGAGATAGATTGTGTGTGTGTGAGTGAGTGTGTGTGTGAGAGAGAGAGAGAGAGAGTGTGTGGGTGAGAGAGAGAGTGAGAGAGAAAGTGAGAGTGTGTGTGTGTGAGAGTGAGTGTGTGTGAGTGAGTGAGTGTGTATGTGAGAGAGAGTGTGTGTGTGTGTGTGTGTGTGTGTGTGTGTGTGTGTGTGTGTGTGTGTGAGAGAGAGAAAGAGAGATAGATTGTGTGTGTGTGTGTGTGAGAGTGAGTGTGTGTTTGAGAGTGTGTGAGAGAGAGAGAGTGTGTGTGTGTGTGTGTGTTGTGTGTGTGTGAGAGGGAGAGAGAGAGTGTGTTTGTGTGTGTGTGTGAGAGAGTGTGTGTGTGTGTGAGAGAGTGAGTGAGAGAGCGAGAGATAGATTGGGTGTGTGAGTGAGTGTGTGTGTGTTAGAGAGAGAGAGTGAGAGAGAAAGTGAGAGTGTGTGTGTGTGTGTGAGAGAGAGAGAGAGCGAGAGAGAGAGAGATTGGAAGGGGACTGGATTGGAAGTGTCATGAACATAACAATGAACAGAGTTGTGCTTTTCTATGCCAGGGCCCTATGCTGCATTGCATTTGCAAAAGATCAAATTGGCCAAAAGTCTGTCAGTCATTTGTGGACGATGGGGGTGTAGAATGATGCCACCATGGCTGAAAACTCGCTCCACTGGAGCACTAGAGGCAGGCACTGCTAACACTCTGATGGCCACTCGGAAGAGTGAAGGAAGAGTCTTCATGTTCAGTGCCCAGAACAAAAGGGCGTTCTGTCCATCGGCTATGTCTAGGTAGTGACTTAGCTGTAGTGCTGGAGAGGTCCCAACATCCTTCTTCTGCCTCTTATGGTATGCAGCAAACAGCCCTTCTCCTTCTCCAAGGTCCTCTTCCTCTTCATCAACAAGAAGCACCGGTTGCCCAGTCTCTGCAGCATCTTGCAGGATCAATTCTGGAAAAACATTTAACAGCAGCAGCAGAAACAAAATAGCCCTTATTACCATTGGTGTTGGTGATACAGTGTTGGACTGAAAAAGGCAATTATTGATGCTGTCAATTAGACCAGACTATGAGGAAAAAAGTTGCATTGAAGTCAATAGTATTTACCTTAACCTCGCTGTGCCACCTCTGCCTTGATGTCACGATTGATCAGCACATGAGGCTCCACCTACAGCAGAGAAAAGGCTGGATCCAAGGCGGCTGCTTTCAGGTAGACTGGGTCTGAAAAGGGGGCAGTGATCCCATCTTGAGTCCTGGCCATTTTCACGTTAATGAATATCCCAAGAAATCTTTTGTTCAGGGATGCCTGGAGAATTCTGACCAGGCCGCTCAGGAAACGAACTTGAGGCTTCAGCTTCTCAAGGTGGTGATTGAGGGACAAGACGGATGGAACAACTGCACTGATTGTGACGACCTTATCACCCTGTGTCAGATCAGTTGCTTCTCCAAACGGCTTCAAAATGTCCACCAACTCCTTCAACAGATTCCACTCTCGTGGCGTGAATGACAACTCCTTATGCCCAGCCTTTTCTAGAACAGCACAGAGCCTTAGATGATCACAGTGGAGAACTGCCTTTACTTGCCTCAGTGTTGACTTCCATCTAGTGTTTACTGCAGCAGGGATGCCTTTCTGTTCCCCATATTCACTATCAAACACATCTTTGAATGTTGTGCTTGTGTGGAGCAGTGAGCTAAGTTTTGATAACTTGGAAAGAGAAGGACATGCCACTTTTGTTTCTTTCAAACCGTCTCCCACCACCAGCTGAAGCGTATGCTCAAAACACTGCAGGCACTGTTTCTTTGCCATAGCAGCATCTACCGTTTGCTGTTCTTCCAGGGTTAAGTCACACCAGTGATCAGGATCATCAAGATGATCTCCATCATCATCCTCTTGTTCACTGGGGAAGCACACAGTGAATGCCTTTCGCATGTTAGCAGCATTGTCACTAATAATGTAGTCCAATTTATCTTTGATGCTGTATTCATTGCATATTGCCTCAAATTGGTCACAGATTCGTTCAGCTGTGTGTGAGCCTTTGAGCAATTGCAGGCCAAGAGATTAGTCTTTAGCTGTATCCTCTCTGTCTCTCTCTCTATCCAGTGGACAGTGATACCAAGGAATCCCCTCATCTTTCGGTCAGACCAAATGTCCACAGTGACTGAAACATGCTCAGTGTTGCTCAATTGAGTTTTAAATCTTGAACGTCTCTCCACAGCGATGCTCTCTGTTTTTGATGTCAACGTTCTGCGACACACTGGGCTGTACTTACTGTCAACTACTGTCAGAAAGTGCCGAAAACTCTTGTTTTCCACAATAGACAGGGGAAGGTTGCAATCAATAATCAACTCGGACAGTATTGCATTAGTGATAGCTTTCTGCTGTGGATGACTCTTGCTGTAATGCCCTACACAAATGTCCAAGAATTGTGAGATTGAAGGCTGTTGTGGTTCATCTATGATGCTTTTATTCATCTGGTATTCTTCAAATCTGTAACAGGTAAGCATATCAAACAGATGTCAGAAAATGCTAACATTGTGTTAATATTATTTTTTGGGGTTAATATTAATTGTATTGTATACTGTAAGAGTGTATGTTTTAACATTACATTGATAAAATAAATTTCATTTTCAGTGTACCTTTTCTTATTGATAATATTTTTACTGCTGTACCTTGCCATCAAACAGCCCTTTCCAACAGGAAACTGAAGTATGCTTGTCAATTCACTCTCTCCGACATACCAGATTCCATTGGCAAAAACAGCAATTTTACCTGCATCATACAGAAATTGTTGGTCTACTGCTGGCTCAATGATTAAGTCTAATTGTGCAATTCTATGTCTTCGGTGATAATTCAGCTTAGTCGTGAATTACCTAAATTACATAAACAACCTTAAGGAGGCAGCAGTAGACTAGCAGCAAGCAACTCCAATGTGCTGCAAAGTAAAATTGCCATTTATATCAATGGAATCTGGTGTGCTGGAGAGAGTGAGATACTTAGTTTTCCTGTCGGAAAAAATCGTCTGGCAGCAAGCTAAAATGGTACACATATTTGTAATATAGGCTAAAGTACATTAAACTGACCTTGATTTGATTAGGCTTGCCTAAGTTTTGCTGCTGGCAGCAGTCTACTGTGTATGATCCACTGACTAGCTAAACTATCCAGTCTCAAGCTTTTGGTTAATTTATAATCACCCCCGTGATTCAGATACGGGCATTCATAAAGCGGTCCTAGTTAAATCAACCCTAAACGTTCGTTTTCAAAGATGTGCAACTCACCGAGTGGTTAGTGGTGTTTGCTGATGTTCCAAAACGAGTGTCTTAGCGAAATACAGTTTCTGTCGTGTTTAATTTTGCCATTTTGTATTCCAAATATCAAGCAGAAGTTAAAGAATGTTTAGCTTGGGTTGATTTAAGGATAATTTTATGAATGCTGACCATTCTGACGCAGGGGGTGATTCCAAATTAGCCAAAAGCTCGAGACTGGACCATTTATCAACATTTTGATGTCAAAAACTCTTTCATCCAAGACAACCCATAAAGGGAGCTTAACGTGCAAAATAGTGAACTTATACATACATGAACCCACAGGAGATACAGTTTACCATGTTTTTAAGTCAAGGTGGTGTTAACAGTGAGTTTACAGTCTCGTTGATATGTAGCTAGCTAGCAATTCAGTTACTCAGCCAACAAGCTAGTGTTCAAAACTTACCGTTCTTTGTGTAACTTCAAATGTCGGACGAAGTTCGAAGTTGTCGCGTCTCCGTCTGTAATCTTGCTCCCGCATGTTTTACAAACTGCAATTCTTTTTTTGTTTATCACCTCATAGTTTTTGTACCCAAACGAAACTACCTTTGGTATCATTTTTGCCTACTGTTGCGCGCGTTTAGTTTGTTCCTCTTTATTGGTTGTCTCGTACTTTGATTGGTTGGATGCTGTCAGGTCAAAACAACGTGGATCTAATTTGATTGGATGTCTTGCCATACACACTTCACGCTGCGTGAATCACGCACACAGATGCACACAGGTGCAAAGGGAGAAAGAGCGATCAGTGTCGTGTGAACATACTTTTTAATCTTTGGGTTTGAGGAAAGTAGCAAGTCTTTTCAAGTCAAAAGGGTCAAGTCCAAGTGAAATCACGAGTCACTGATGTTAAAGTCCAAGTCGAGTTGCAAGTCTTTTAAGATTTTGTCAAGTCGAGTCTAAAGTCATCAAATTTATGACTCGAGTCTGACTCGAGTCCAAGTCATGTGACTCGAGTCCACAACTCTGGGAAGCAGTGAAGACGGCGAGCTGGTATGCCGATTTCCATGCCACCAACAACCAAGTCAGAGAACTCCAAGCATGAATCCACATTCAGAGCCATTCTTTCCAGACCTGGACATACAAGAGAGAGAACAAGAACAAGAGGCAAGAGAGGAAGACATAATGGACATCATTCCAGGAGCAGATGATGACAACGCGGTTGAGCCTGGAGAGAGCCTGCAAGAGTCATCAGAGGAAGCAGCATCGGAGGACGATGATCCGGATCCCCCGCCTGCAGTCAACTACCGGCAACGAGAGAGATGGCGACCAAAGAGGTTGACCTACGGAGTCCTGGGTGAACCATCGCTGGTGGAAGTTGTTGTCGAGAAGCTGCAAGTGAGTATGTCTCCAGCCTGCAGAAGACTGTGGCGGCCCTGGGACAGTGCCAGAGATTGAGGTAAAGAGTTGGCTGCACTGAGTCGTTATACTGCATACAGACACTTGAAAGGAAATGTGAAATGGTCATTGAGAAGTTAACTGATTTCTTGGAGAACAATGGTCTAAGGCAGGGGTTCCCAAACTTTTCAACCCGCGACCCCCAAAATAACGGTACCAGAGACTGGCGACCCCCACTATCCCCGGATGTAACTGAAAAAATAAAATAAAATGTGCGCACAGGCCATACACACTAGGCTTATCCAAACACGGGCTTAACGACAACACAAAATAACAGAGCAGCCTGATATGAGTTTACATATAGAAATTTACTGTTTGATAAAAAGCAAAATACCTCAGTCAAAATAATATCCATGTAACATGAGTGCACAGTATTGCTGTCATGTGCAAACTTAACTTTGAAACATTACTTTCATTTCCATTTGAACAGAAGAATATCTCAGTCAGGATAATATCCACAAACTGTTGTAAACATATGTACATTGTTGCTGGCAACTATGTTTCAGCGTTAATCTCATCTAATGAGATGGATGCGCGCAATGCGCGGAACACAGCAAGTCCATTCTCGGTTTAATTGTTGAGACGGCCGCACGGAGATCATCGTCCACATTTAGACGTGATCTGTATTTATTTTTAATATGTGTCAGTGCAGAGAAAGTTTTTTCGCACAGGTATGTGGAGCCAAACGGCGTCAGTACGTCCATCGCGGCCTTGGACAGCTGTGGATATTCCCTCTCGACTGAAATCCAGAACTCAGCAAGCATCTTGGAATTAAAATCTATCTTTAAAGTGCGGTCACATGACAGCTCAATCAGTGCGTCCTCCATGCCGGCTGACAGATGACTTGCGGTGGTTACAGTGAATGGTGATTTTATCCAGTCATATTGTTCCGGAGCCGTTTCCTCAGGGAAATACTTGTCAAAGTGTTCCAGGAGGGCTTGAAGGTGGGTAGTTATAGACGTCTTCACAATGTGAACACTCAGATAATTTTCTTCCATGAATTCGTCCAGCTCATTAAACATGTCAATCCTGCCCATTTCAACTCGTGCAGTCCAGCGATCCACTTTTCTCTTGAATGCGCAGATTTTATCACTCATTGACATGATGCTTGTGTTTTCACCTTGCAATGACAGGTTAAGTCCATTCAGTCTGTCAAAAATGCAAGACAGATACGCTAGCCTTGTTAACCAGTCAGGGTCAGTCAGGTGGTCAGCGAGCTGGGACCCATGCTCCATCAGAAATAAGCGCACCTCGTCCCGCAGCTCAAACAGGCGGCTGAGAACATTTCCCCGCGAAAGCCGTCTGACTTCTGTGTGGAACACAGAAGTCAGTCTGGGATCGCAGCCCTCATGCTGCGATCCCAGTTTGTTGCAGAGTGGCAAACAGCCTGGTGTTGATTGGACGCGATTTAATGTGGTTGACAATTTTTATTGCAGTCTCAAGAACACTTTTCAGCTCTGGGCCGAGCGTTTTACTCGCAAGAGCCTCTCTGTGGATAATACAGTGCGTGAATTTTATGTGGGGCGCCACTTGTAAGACTCTTGCTTTAAGTCCTTTCTTTTTCCCCAGCATTGCTGCAGCACCGTCTGTACATATACCGATGCATTCATCCCAAGACAGTCCCACTTCTTTCAGTTTGTTGTCAAGTTTTGTGAAAATGTCCTCGCCTGTGCTTGTTCCCTCCAGCGGGGTGCAAAATAGCAGGTCCTCGTTAAGTTTTCCATCAAAACTATATATAACGAAAACAAGCAGCTGGGCACAGTTTGATACATCCGTGGATTCATCTAACTGTAAAGCATATTTTCCTTTCTTCACTCTGTCAATCAGCTGACTCTTATGTCCTGGGCCATATCGGTGATGTGCCGGGAAATGGTCCCGTCAGACAGCGGCACTGATTCCAGCTCACGGACCAGTTTATGCCCATGCATTGCGCGACTCATAGCGATGGCAGCTGGTTTTATTAGTGTTTCCCCGATTGTGTGTGGCTTTTTTGCCTGTGCAGTTAAATATGCCACCTTATATGAAGCCCTTTGAGCTTTGTTTGGGATTGTTGTTTGGTTAATTAGGATTTTCTTTTGGCCTTGCAACTTTTTCCTTTCTGCGGAAAAAATCTAGCGGTTTAGCGGCAAGAGAGGGCTGCTTAGTTTTCATGTGTCTGAGCATTTTTACGGGCTTTAGGCTCTCATGTGCAAGCACCTCTGTACACACTACACATTGGTGATGTTGTATTTCGTTGACAACGACGAATGTGAATCCATACTGTAAATATCCCTCTCGATACTTGCGACACTTGGAGGAAGGCTGATCCAACTGCTTATGGACCCCCTTATGGCGGGCGCCTCTTCCCGTGCCAGAGTTCGATGGCCAAGGCGATTCTCCGTTCCCCTCTGCTACCCTCTCCGCTGGTTCCTCTGCCTCCTCCGCTGACCTCTCTGCCCTCTCCGCTAGCTTCTCTGCCCTCTCCGCTAGCTTCTCTGCCTCCTCTGCTGGCTTTTCTGCCTCCTCCGCTGACCTCTCTGCCCTCTCCGCTAGCTTCTCTGCCTCCTCTGCTGGCCTCTCTGCCTCCTCCGCTGGCCTCTCTGTCTTTTCTTTGCTCGGTATTAACCAACGTTTCATTTTGAAAAATCATCAATGAGCTAGTTCAGAGAAAATCTACTGGTACGCTTTGTGATGTTTACTGTGGAGCCGTAAAGTGACCTGACACCTGCAAATGATGCCATCGTTAATCTGTCGTAATCACCTCAGGAGGAAAATCTGTAGTTTTATTTTAATGTTAATGTTTCATAATTTTGACAACTATGGCAGAATTTTTCTGTATTTTATTTTTTCCAAATTTATTTTATTATTATTATTATTTTATTATTTTTTTTTTATTATTTGATTCATGGAAATCATTCCCAGCCCAGCCCGCGGCACTTTGGGAACCCCTGGTCTAAGGGATAGATAATCCCGTTACAACATATTGGATTTAAACGGTAAATCAAAGGGACTGGTAACAGACTAAAAGAACTGTGGCCGAAATTGGAGTTCTGTTACACTTGATTGTTAATCTGAATAGATTTGAGATTTACTGTAACTGGAAATGTGTGGTATAACCTATGGGTAACGTACCCAGGGTAAAATTGGCACCATCATAATGGTATATATTAGATTACAACTGTAATTATGGTCAAATTTGAAGTGCTGAGTGAGGGTAATATCACGAAAATTCAGTAAAGAATAGTCAGTATGTGTGTGAAGTGAAACACTCAAGTGACGAAATGTTCAGAGACTTTTAAAATTCAGGGGGAGAGTGTGGCGCAATGAGTCTGTTGACGCTCATTAAATGAGTATCTCTTTAATTTAACTCTTTAATTCAAATTTTCCACCTGTTCATATGTGAACATATGTGTTTACGGATAGAGAGTCATTATTTTGAGTTCAAATACAGTGTACAGTATTCATATTTGTTAGTGTAATTGTGAAGGTGTACTACCCATAAATCGCCAGTAGGTGGCAAATGCGCTACAGTAGCAGCAGAGTTGCTGGAAAGTAACAGGGTGAAAATCTCGCGTGATTACGTCAGACAATGAGATTCCCTGCAGATGAGTACAACTGAAGTACTGTGTAGTCATTGTCACTGACAAGTTCATTTTCTTGCATTTTGCAGGTAAGCTGGTGATATTAGGCTAGAACGGGGAGTGGAGAGAATGGTTGCACTGTATGATGATATCACTGTGTTATGTTATAAGGTGTTTATAAGTGGCTCACCGCATCACCGTCTTGATTAGCCAGTTAGCAGCTAATGTGGTGTTGCGCCCGCCATGTTAGGATGGTGGTACGGGCACGTGGCGGATGCCTTGACAATGAGCCCTTGCGAGGGAGCCCGCTGCTCATGTTATGATTCTGGGAACTGTTATGGCCGCTTGTGAAGGTTCATTAAGAAACTGGTGTTTTACTGTTATAATATCTGTCTGTAAATACGAAGGGGTCCAAACTGCATTTCACCATTGTGTCCTATTGTACTGATTTTGTGGGCAATAGTATAATGTTATGGATTTATTTTTATGCATTGTTATTTTTGTTATTTTGATTACGTCAGACAATGAGATTCCCTGCAGATGAGTACAACTGAAGTACTGTGTAGTCATTGTCACTGACAAGTTCATTTTCTTGCATTTTGCAGAAACCCAAATAATAAATGTGTAGCACCAGACTGAGCCTTTGGGTTTGCATTCTGTGCCACGCTACACAGGCAGGCCAAATATCTGCATCTCTTAGGATGGCCTAGTGCAAACCAACCTATTGTTCAGCTGTCTCATTAAGCAAAGCTTCAGGTATTCATAGTAGAGATGTACTTTTTAGAACAATAAGGGGATGTAGCTCAGTGGTAGAGCGTATGCTTCGCATGTATGAGGCCACGGGTTTAATCCCCTGCATCTCCATTTGGTTGCCCAAGAAAGGTCTGGCGAGTGACATTTTGATCAAAATTAGGTCATGCAATGCTTTACCTACCAAAAATTGTTGCAGAATGCTAACGTTCGAACAAGATAGAGAATTAAAACTGTTGAAACTGTGTTGTCGTGGCTGAGTGGTTAAGGTGATGGACTAGAAATCCATTGGGGTCTCCCCGCGTAGGTTCGAATCCTGCCGTCAATGTTACAGGTTAATCAGTGCATGGCTTTTCAAAAGCTAGTGCTGGTCAACACATTAATATGAGTACGGTATGTTTAGGCACTTGACAGCCACAGAATAGAAAAACATTGTTGTGTCACGACAAAGATTGAGGCCTGCCAACAACCGTTGGCCAGTTCTGCCATCTGTACGCAGACTATTTCTCTGTGAAATGTATGGCACCGTACTGCCAATGATTAAGCAAATTTTCATGTATCGGTTGCACACATGTACAATTGAAGTACACATCAGCTCATCTCTAAAGCTTCTCATGTAGGAGTGCTGAGGTCCGATCACTAAGATGTGGTCAAGAGTGTAGGACTATTTCAAAATTTGATCACACAACCTCAAACGTTGCAGTCTGTTACTGTTCTAACAACTGATAGACTTTAGGTCGATAAGCACCATTGTCCTGGCCAAGCGGTTAAGCTGATGCACTAGAAATCCATTGAATCCCCCTCTCCATGTTTGAAATCTGCCGCACCAGTTTATCAACTCTGCTTTTAGCAGGCAGGCCAAATATCTGCATCTCTTAGGATGGCCTAGTGCAAATCAACCTATTGTTTAGCTGTCTCATTAAGCAAAGCTTCAGGTATTCATTGTAGAGATGAGGGCTGGGAATCGATCCGAATTTCCTGGATCGATCCGATTCCGATTCATAAGGTCACGATCCGATTCGATCCACGATTCGATCCCATTCGATTCGCTATCGATCTATTTACAGACATAATGCAAATAAATACTGTCCCATAGACAAAACAGCTCCATGTGTTTGTGATTGTATCTGTGTACGTGTAAGAGGGACACAGAGAGAGAAGAGTCAAGAATCAAGTATTTATTTTAGACAAAAATCCAAGTATTATTTGAAATTTAAGTAATATATCCATGGCAGAATTAAAACAATGACCAGAACTAAACAACAATGACCAAATAAAATATAAACACATTAAAATTAAGTGGCCCTCTATATTAGAAAACTACAAGAACCCCTGTACCCAGTCTTTGACAACCAGAGACTTGTGAAATGTCATACAGGTTGAGAGAGAGAGAGAGAGAGAGAGAGAGAGAGAGAGAGGCCTGCCTTGGGCTGAATGTATGTAAAAGTGTGCTAGATGGTAATAACATAGGCCTACCCATGGCAGGAGTAAAACAATAGACAGGAACTAATCAACCAGCTCAGCCACAAGAACAAAGTGAAAAAAGTATGCCTGACTGAGAAGAGTCCTAGTCTTCAGGAATTGTGTAATTTTTCTGGAGAAAAAGGAGCTGGTCAACATGCTGTGGAGTGAGGCAGCTCCTTTGAGCACTAACAATGTCTCCAGCTGTTGAGAAAACTCGTTCAGATGGGACACTGGTCCCAGGTATGCAAAGATATTGCTTTGCAAGGCCTGCCAAAAGAGGGAAATCCTCTGCATGCACCTGCCACCATGTCAGTGGATTTTGTGAAAGAGGAATAGCTGGCACTTTCCTGTAGGTGGCGATCTCTTCCCCTGCCCTTTCAGTTGTTGTTTTCTTCTGTAGTGGAGTTGGTGGTGTGTACGCCGACTCCAGTAAAGCCATCAGAGCAGAGTCTTTGGGCCTCTTTGGTTGAGTTGGTGCAGGTGCAGGTGCAGCCACATCCATTGAACCATGGGTGTTCTCTTGCTCTGGTGTAGTGTTCTGATGCAGAATAATATTACAAAAGAAAATAATACACAAATTAACCTGAATTCAGTCTTTTGCAGCTCAATTAAGAAAAAATATTCTAAATATTCAAATGGTCAAACTATATAATCTGCAAACTTACGTCGGTTGATGGGTTTGGATGAGCAGCTTCAGAGGTCAATTTCAAGAAGACAGCATCACTTGCCTCATCAGACAGGAATGGTAGGGTCTTGAAACGTGGATCCAAGGATGATGCTACACACAAGGTCTCCTTCAGGCCTTCATATCTATATAGAGGAACATATATCACTTTAGATAGATAGCAGGGTAGGTCTACAGTAAATGCAGGAACAGTCATGCAAACACTATTATGACTAGTACAGTTTTAAAAAATCACTGCTCTATTCTATGAGAAGATGAGAACAAAATCAGAGACAAATCTATTTAAAAACTACCTATGCATTTCAGTGCTGCGTACTACTACACAGCCATGTTAAATGAACATACCTTGAACTCAAGTTCTGGTGGACAGCAGTTTTGAGCTCCTTAATGATGGACGTGTCTTCGGCAGTGCATGCCATCTGATTAAGCAGTTGAAATTGCAGCGGGTCAACCATTGACATGGTAGGGGACTCCTCCTCAGAGATGGCTAGGGTGGCGGTCTTCATGGGTCCGAGGCATCTAACCACGTCCTCTGCAGTGGTGATGTCCGTCTCAGTCAATGTGCAGAGGTCATTCTCCCTCCTGCGGACGTCGGGGGACAGCAGCGCTGCTGAGATGGCTGGCTGCTGCTCGAGGAAACGGCCCAGCATATCCAGCGAGCTGTTCCACCGGGTCGTGACATCCATCACGAGTTTATGTTGCGGCAGTTGAAGTAGCTGTTGCTTATCTTTCAGTGAGTGGCTCGCAGTGGGACTTCGGTGGAAGAACCCAACAATCCGCCGTACCCGCCCCAGTAAGCGTGCGATAGCAGGAGTTTTTAGTCCTGCTTGGGATGCCAGGTTGAGGAGGTGGGCGAAACAGCCCATGTGAAAATGACCCATCAAATGCACCGCTTTCACGATGTTGGCTGCATTATCCGTAACAAGAGCGGGGTTTTTGTCGGAAATTCCCCACTCTTCTATGGCTTCAGCGAGCAGGTCTGCGAGATTGCTTGCAGTGTGGCTCGTTTCAACTGCTCTGGTCTGAAGGACGCTAGCGGCTAGTCTCCACTCCTTGTCGATGTGATGGCAAGTGATTGTCAGGTAGGACACAGTATTTCTCGAGGTCCAGCAGTCACATGTCAACGCCACCCTCTCGGCAGATTTCAGTGAATGCACAAGGGCATCTTTTGTTTTCGCATACATTCGTGGAATCACGTTTCGCTCAGATGTTTGCGACTGGGCAGGACATAGCGTGGTTCAAGCCTCTTGATCAGTAGTTTAAATCCAGCATTTTCCACTACGCTGTAGGGTCGGAGGTCTTTACTAATAAATATTCCGACACCCTCGGTTATGCTCAAGGCACGCGTAGAATTCGAGGGAAACTTAACCCCAAATGCCTTTTCCAGTGCTGTTTGGTTCCGGAAGATTTAGCTAGGTCGCCGTGGTGCCTGGATAAGTGGTTGCGGAGATTCGTGGTATTGCCACTATATTTTACCTCTGTCTGACACAGTTTGCACACTGCTTTTGTTCTGTCTAGTTCGTCTTTGTCCTCGTAACGTCTGAATCCGAAGTTTTGCCAAACATCAGCCTTCATTCCAGAAGGTGATTTTAGTGGTGCCGCTTCAGCCATCTCGTTAGCTTAAGTTTCGGTTTCGTTTAGCCGGCACTCGCTTTTTATAGTGCGCCTCGCGCGTCAAAGAAAATAGTGCCTTTAGTCACCTGGAAAAGATCGATCCAGACATTTTTGGATCGATATCGTGCTTTTTGAGCGTGAATCGATATCGGATCGCGGATCGATTTTTTGAACACAGCCCTAATAACAACCCTAACCCTAACCGGGTCAGCCAAACCTCCCTAGAAACAATAACAACCCTAACCCTAACCGGGTCAGCCAAACCTCCCTAGACACAATAACAACCCTCACCCTAACCCTAACTGGGTCAGCCAAACCTCCCTAGAAACAATAACAAGGGGGTTGTTACGACAAGTTCACAAATCATCACACTTCATCAAACCTGCATCACCCACAGACACCACATTACAAAAAATTAATGACAACACCAACACTTGGATGCACAATATTATGGTGGTCCTAAAAGAACACTACACACACACACAGTAGACGAATTCACACAAACACCCCAGCCCACCAACACACTCTCACTTAAGATCGCTACCAACTGGGCACATAAGAGATTCGGCCACAGACTATTACCCACCACCTTACATAAACTAGAACAGACACTACTCCATACACGGTCCGCCCCTCACTCACCACTCATTACCAACCCACACCCCCTGGACCTACTCCCCCACTCCCCCACACCGACCAGTCCCCATACCACCCCACCCCGAGCCTGGACCTTCCCCTCACTGACATCTCCACAACCCACACTCAGCCACACAGATTTCCCCCTCCTCCCCCCTACCTCGACTCTCCCAACCAGCACCCACACACACTCTAGATCACTTTATTTAGGCCCTCGCCCCACACTGACTGATGTCACAACTATCCACGCAACTGTGATGCCCATGAGAGATCACATTGATTTCAAATATATTTGAATGAATTGAGGTTGGAAAACCGGTTCATGGTGTTGCGAGCACAGTAGTAATTTAGCGTTACGAGCAGCAGGGGGCAGTATGAGGCGGGGCGCCGGTTGCCGACCGAAAGTTTGCGACGGAGTGGGTTGCGTTGCGGTCGTCCTCTTTCCACGTGCTGTCGGAGAGGAAGGAAGTTATGTGCCCGTGTCTCTGTTTGTTATATGTATTTCAGGACGGTACAACACTGAAAGAGCACCATTTACACCCTGCTACGCGGCCCGGTTCACGGGACCCGTAACAGATTTTGGAGGCCCCGCTGGGATTGGTGTCTTCAGAGTCAAGTGATGCCAATCCCAAAAGAAAAATCACCAGCCCAGGATTGATGCCACCAGCCAGCCGGTGGGCGTGGAACCCTGAGGAGACGTTCCAGCAGTGAGGATCCACGAGGAGCAGCGTCAGACCGGAGGAGCCGTGGGAACCAGGAGGAATCGTGTGAACTGTGAGGAGCAGGGAGGAGACGAGTGTGCTACGAGGGGTTGTGTCTACAGCCTCAGCAACCGTTCCAGTAGCCTACAGCTGCAGCGAATGCTTCATTGGTACGACGGCGGGATCTCTGCAGTCCCCGTATGTTTTTGAGTGTTCTTCAAATGGAACAACAAGTGAAGGTACGGTGAAACACTCAACATGTCGGTCAAGAGGAAGAAGCTCGTATGGGAAATAAAGAAGGAGCTACACGCTTTAACAGTACGCAAACTGTTTGAACTGACACGGCATATCGAGTTACCAGGTCTTGACTCATCTGCAGTAAATGAAAGTGATGAATAAAGTTGTTTTAACTACATCTGTTCATACATGCAAGGTGAAACCTTGTTGGGCGAAGAAGACGAGGGATTCGTTCAGCTGCTAGAGTTGAGAGATGTGGTTTTTGATCTCAGAGCTGTTAAAGAAATTGCTAAAAAGAAGTTGTCTGTGAAGGATGATGTTGAATATTCACCTGTGATTGCTGATACTGAGAACTTGCCTGTAGAGTCCCAGGTTGAAACTAAAAGGTCAATGCATTCTGTTTTAAGCGGTACTCACCCAGGTGTAACACACAGTGACACAACTAGTACAGAGTTACGGGCTGAAACACTAACCGAGTATCAAAAGTTACGGTCGGGTTATGAAGAGTTGGGTAGGAAGTTAGCAGCATGTCAGAATTCACCTGCTTCTACCACACATAATCAACCGTCCTCCACAGAGCCGCGTTACATGACACCCACACAGCACACCCACACATACCAACCTGCTAGTGCAGCACACAGTAGGGCTGATGCTATGTTCTCCTTAAGAGACTTGTCATTATTGCAGCGCAGGGAGTTCAAAATCCATGGGGGTCAGGTAGGTGACCATGCATCCGACATCAGCTACAGCAGTCTGTGTAAGCAGATTGAAGAGGGCCTAATGAGTAACCACACAGAAAGTGAAATTATTCAAGGCATCTTCCGTATCATCAAGCCCGGACAATTAAAAGACATGCTCATCAATATGGATAAAATGACACTGACTGAGCTGAAAAGTTTTATTCAGTCTCACCTGAGTGAGAGAAACAGTACGGAGCTCTTCCAAGAGTTAATGAGCACCCGTCAGCATGACAATGAAACCCCTCAACAGTTTCTCTATCGAGCAATCGGACTGAAACAAAAAGTGTTGTTTGCATCACGACATGTGAATGCCGACATTGAATATGATCCACGCAATGTCCAAACTGTCTTTCTTCGAACCATTCACCAAGGCCTTTCTCCAAAGTACAGTGAAATGAGAACCGAACTGAGACCTCTCCTTGCTGACCCAAGTGTTTCAGATGAGATGTTGTTGAAACAAGTGATCAAGGTTATGACTGAGGAGAATGAGCGACAACGACGGTTGGGTCATACTACACGTCAAAAGGGGACAGCAGTCCGAAGTGCTCAGGTTGATGTGACTCAAGACAGAGAACAATCCACCCCTGATTCCAAAACCAAAGGTAAAACCAAAACAATCCAAGATTTAACAACTCAAATCGAGACCTTAACCAGCCTTGTTGAGTCTCTTGCTAGGTCAAGGTCCACTGAGTCCTCAATCCACTCCACTGGGCCCAAACCACGATTCTGCCGAGAAGACGGACCCCGTGGATGTATACGATGTCGAGAGCAGGGGGACACCGACTGCCCACATTGTTTTAAATGCGGAGAAGCTGGACACAGGGCCGTGGGTTGTCTGAGGGGACGAACGCAAGGAGACGGTCCCCGGTCCTCGGCATTGAGATCACCAAGTGCTCACACGCACATGCAATCCAAAGACGAGACCATGACAAAACAAACCGAGGTCAGTAACGTGAATGCGACCTGTGCCACCCCAAATCAAGTGACTCAACCTGCACAGGCCCGCGTAGCTGAACTGGTGGGGAAGAAATGCTTGCTGAAGTGCTACCTGAATGGATATGCTACCACTGCACTCTTTGACACAGGCTCACAAGTGAGTATTGTTGACCACAATTGGAGGAAAACATACTTACCTGGACACCAAGTCCGACCTCTGGATGAGCTCCTGGGAACCAATCCTCTCAATGTCTTGGCTGTGACTGGAACACCTGTACCTTATGACGGATGGTTGGAGATGACCGTGAACTTACCGGAAAACAGTGACCCCAACTTGTCCATCGAAGTGCCATTCCTGGTAGTAAACGTGTTCCTTGAACGTCCTCTTTTAGGATACAATGTGGTTGAGCACATTGTAAAAGCACAGAAGAACGGAGGATGTGTGGTCTCCACCATTGTCAGTCTACTCTGTAGTGCTATGGAGATTGAGGAGGACAAGGCAACCACAATTGTTAACCTCATCCAAACGCAACCGGTCACTAGACTGGGCGAAGCCATGGTCAACGTTGGACTACGTGATGTTGTTATCCGTGCTGGGCAGGTGGCCCATGTCAAATGTAAAGTTCCATCCCATCTCGACTCCCTTGAGGCTGTTTGGCTGTTTGAAACCAACCAAGAAGAATCACAGTTACAACAACTTGATATTGGAGATGGTTTGGTGGAGGTCTGTAATACAGAAAGCCCCTCTGTCAGCATCCCCATCGCAAATTACACCAGTAAAGATGTGGTCCTGCGTCGGAAGACTGTGCTGGGGAATATTTAATCTGTTGAAAAAATAATGAAGACAGACCAATCTGAAGTGACAAATCACACAGAGGTTAACAACATTAACACCCAGACTCACCCAAGAACCAGCCAGAGTGAGACAGTTGAAAAGTGGGATCCCCCAGTTGTTCTAGCTCACCTTGAAGAGGCGCAGCAGAGAATTGTGAGGAAGATGCTGTTTGAGGAATCATTGGCATTTGCTCGCAGTGACAACGACATGGGATCCATCCCGAGCCTACAGATGTCTATAACGCTCAAGGAATACATCCAAGATCTCCTGGCAAAAGGCTGGATTGTTAAATCCAAATCCCCGTACTCAGCTCCAGTGGTGTGCTTCCGAAAGAAGGATGGCACACTGAGGCTGTGTATAGACTATAGACTTCTCAATCAGAAGACTGTCTCTGACAGGCATCCCCTGCCTAGAATTCAGGACCTCATGGACAAACTTGGTGGCTATGGCTGGTTCTCAATTCTCGATCAGGGGAAGGCATACCATCAAGGCTTCATGGCGGAAGGCTCACGTCACGTGACAGCATTTATCACACCTTGGGGGCTCTACGAGTGGGTGAGGATACCCTTCGGCCTGACCAACGCCCCAGCCGCATTTCAACGAAGTATGGAGGAAATGCTGGACTCCCTTAGGGATGAATGTTGTCTGCCATACTTGGACGATGTCCTCTGCTATGCCCGAACCTTTGAGGAACATGTGGAAGGATTGAGGAAAGTCCTTCAAGCCCTCCAAAGGCATGGCGTCAAGCTACGACCAACCAAGTGTGAGCTGTTCAAGCCAGAGGTCCGCTATGTGGGTCGGCTAGTGTCTGCTGATGGTGTCCGGATTGATCCGAAAGATTTGGATGCTGTGCGTGTTCTGAGGGACAAGACACCGGCCACGATTGGAGATCTCCGTCGTGTACTGGGCTTCCTGAGTTATTACAGAGCCTATATCCAAGACTTTTCCAGGATCGCCAAGCCACTTTATGAGTTGCTGCAGGTAAAATATGCTATCACTGAGACCCCACACAACAAATTCAAAGCAGGGAAGAAGAAAGGTGCACAGCTGCCTTCACGAACCCCTGTGATGTGGAAGGAGGAACATCAGCAAGTGCTATGCAAATTGATTGGGGCCCTGATGACTCCCCCAATTCTCGCTTACCCAGACTTCAACTCCCCCTTCACATTGCATACAGATGCCTCGGAGGAAGGGTTGGGAGCGGTCCTGTACCAGCGGCAGGACGGGAGGATTATGGCTCCCGAACACTTACTGCTGCGGAGAAGAATTACAGACTTCATTCCGGGAAACTGGAATTCCTCGCTCTCAAGTGGTCCATCTGTGAAAAATTCAGAGACTATCTGTTTTACGCGCCACATTTCACGGTGTATACAGATAATAATCCCTTGACGTATGTGCTCAGCACCGCCAAGCTGAATGCTGTGGGTCACAGATGGGTGGGAGAACTGGCCGACTTCAGGTTCAACATTAAGTATCGGCCAGGGAAAAGTAATGTGGATGCGGACACACTCTCGCACTGCCCGCTGGACGTTGACCAGTACATCAGTCAGTGCACGGAGGAGTTGCCCCAAGAAGTCGTCACTGCCGCCTGGGAAGGTAGCAGGGCAGCGGAGATGCAGGAGGTTGCTTGGGCTGCAGCCCTGGGTGCGGCACATGGAGTGGTTGAGTGTGGTACTCCCGATCCCTTGCCAGCTTTTGACCATGATGAATTGGTTAAGGCTCAGCGAACTGATTCAACCATTGGACCTATCTTCAAACTCAAGGAGACCAATGGGACATTGGCCGATGAAATTAGACAAAGTGCTGAGGGGACAACCAAAAAGATGATGCATGAGTGGAGAAAACTCCAAATCGAAGACGGGCTCCTGTACAGGAAGACAAGCCAAAGACGTCAGCTTGTCCTACCTGCTCAGTACAAGTCGCTTGTCCTACATCAACTCCATAACGACATGGGTCATGTGGGTGTGGAGAGGGTCCTGAACCTGCTTCGAGAACGCTTCTATTGGCCATATATGAAACAAGAAGTGGAAGATTATGTGACCAAAAGATGTCCCTGCCTAAAACAGAAGAAACCGGCCACTCAGGTCAGGGCTCCAATGGGCAGCATCACTACGACTTCGCCCTTGGAGTTAGTTTCCATTGACTTCTTGCACCTTGAATCCAGCAAAGGGGGTTATGAGTACATTCTTGTCGTAGTTGATCACTTCACGAGATTTGCCCAAGCCTATGCAACTAAAAATAAGTCTGGAAAAACGGCAGCGGAAAGAATATTCAATGACTTCATCCCTCGGTTTGGCTATCCAGCAAGACTGCATCACGACCAAGGCAGAGAGTTTGAAAACTAACTGTTCCATACTCTGCAGAAGTTGAGTGGGGTGGGACGCTCCAGGACCACACCATATCATCCTCAGGGCAATCCAGCAGAACGTTTCAACAGAACTCTACTACAGATGCTGAGAACCTTGGCAGAAGATAAGAAGGACAGGTGGAAGGAACAGCTCCCACAAATAGTCCACGCGTACAACTGCACGCGCCATGAGTCAACTGGATATTCACCATTATTCCTGTTGTATGGCCGTAATCCGCGCTTGCCAGTGGATCTGTTGTTTCAACTGAACAACAACGAGGAAGCACAGACCCCGAGAGGCTACGCAGAGAGATGGGCCAAGACAATGACTGAAGCTTATCGTATCGCCTCAGAAAACTCCAAACAGTCAAGTGCAAAAGGAAAGAAATATTATGACCAGCACACACGAGGTGTCGTCCTGAAACCAGGTGACAGAGTCATGGTATGGAACTTGGGAGAGAGAGGTGGACCGGGGAAGCTAAGAGCTTACTGGGAAAAGACTATCTATGTTGTGCAAGATCAAATTCATGATGGCCCAGTGTACAAAGTTGTTTCAGAGACTGATGCGTCGAGGACCCGTGTCCTTCATCGAAACCTTTTGCATGTGGTAAATGATTTGCCTGCAGACCTACCTCCAGCAACAACCAAGGCGTTGGAACCTACAAGAGGGGGAGGAAAGAGAAGGTCGTCAACTATCCGGATGGAGAAACAATCTGATCAGGCACGAATAAGGGAGACAGATTCTGAAGAAGAGGAAGACCCCCAGTATCGGTACTGGCTGAGAGTGCGACGTCGGAATGACCAGTGTTCTATTGATAAAACGCCCACTCAGAAACCTCATTGCAAACCTGTTGGGACAACACCGACCCGTGACTCTTACCAGAACCCTGTGGTCAAAATACTTACCCACAATCCACGACCAAGTATTCTCCATGAGGAACCTGAAAGAGCAGAGGGAGTTATGGTGGAGACATCTGGAAGTGAGATGGAAGAGCCCAAAGAGTTTGAGGGAGGAGTGGAAGAGTATGACTCGCTGGAAGAGGATGAAACGGTTGTACCTGAAAAAGAACGTGAACCAGGTGCTTCTCCATCACTAAACCTGACCCCCACCACTGACAATCAAACACACACACTTAGGAGATCAGTCAGGGGAAAGAGACCCACACACATGTTCACCTACTCAGAGTTAGGTCAGCCTTCATTCAATCCTCACACTGGCGTCAATACACTCACGGTCCCCACTGTACCTCCTGTGTACGTCCCATTTTGCTATTGTTCAAACCCCCACCAAACGTTCACTTACCCCACTTTCATGCCTTGCATACAGTACCTGCCTTTAGTGTAGGATAAAGGGGAGTATTTCAGAGTTTATGTTGTATTTCCATTGTATATATAGTGTATCTGTAGTGTGTTGGGTTATATAAATGTCAGGAGCCATTCTTTTTGTCAGGGAGCGTGTGATGCCCATGAGAGATCACATTGATTTCAAATATATTTGAAAGAATTGAGGTTGGAAAACCGGTTCATGGTGTTGCGAGCACAGTAGTAATTTAGCGTTACGAGCAGCAGGGGGCAGTATGAGGCGGGGCGCCGGTTGCCGACCGAAAGTTTGCGACGGAGTGGGTTGCGTTGCGGTCGTCCTCTTTCCACGTGCTGTCGGAGAGGAAGGAAGTGATGTGCCCGTGTCTCTGTTTGTTATATGTATTTCAGGTCGGTACAACACTGAAAGAGCACCATTTACACCCTGCTACGCGGCCCGGTTCACGGGACCCGTAACACAACCACACACACACAACAGACCTACCCCTCACACAACCGGCCCTCCCCCTCCACCTGCCCGCAAGGATAAGGGGTAGGGGTAGGGCTCGCACCTTCCCTACCTGCAACAGGAGCCAGGACACCAACAGAACCACACACCCTTCACATCACCTCAGATCAATTACCCCCCCAACTCAACCAACCCCCCACCCACACATCCCCACCCTCCCCCCACTCCAGTCAGAAATCCTCACATCAGATTAACCCCCATAGCAGAGGACCAAGCAACAACCAACACACCATCATACACCACACTCTCTCCCGAATCCCCCCTCACTCCATCCAGCCACTTGCATCCAACCTCTCCCACTCCCAACCCCCGCAAGGATAAAATCATTCAGATAGACGCACGGGTCATTCACACCCATAACTCCCAACCAGATTCCACCACACCCCACACACCACCACCCACCAGACCTCTCCTCAGATCACACACACACACCAACCTCACTGTGGACCTTGTGGACTCCATCTCACCCATATCCTTTTCCCCCCTCCCCTTTCCCCCACAGGTGTCACCAGTGGCCTGGCAAAAAATCTAAGAGCAATGATGAAGGGGCCTACTAAGGTCAACATGACCACAACAAACCCAACTGAAAAACTCTTCCCCCCTCCCCCCACAACCCTGTTGCCAGGCCACTGTTGACACCAACCCTCCGGCCCCCACTGCCCCCCCACACCACCTGCTTCAGATATCAAACCTCAGTCTATCCCCTCCTCGACCAATCCTGCAGTCCTAAACTACTATCGACCCACCTACTATAAGGCTAGGGTGGGCAACAAGCTGCAGGATTGGTCATACCTAGGACACACACCCACACTCATCATCGGCGACTCCAATCTCAACAGAATTCCCCCACATACACACACACACATACAAATAGACAGTTATCCCGGAGCCACCATAGGCCATATGTTACACATCCTACAGAAACACCAACACACTCACACACAAACAGTCATCCTTTCAATTGGTATAAACAACATGAATCACAACCCCGAACTCACATCCATCAAACAAATATCGGGACTTAATAAACAGGCACTTACCACATTCCCCAACGCCACCATCCACTTCCCAGTCATCAACCACTCACCGGCACTCACACCGAAACAACAACACAACCTACGCAAACTCAACAGCTACATAGTCACTCATCTCAGTCCCCTACTGGAAATTCCCCACGACACCTTCATCACTCAACCTGACAACATATACTGGACACCCAACACAGCACAACACATCCTCGCCCACTGGTGTACACAGTTGAATTTCCACTAGCACATAACCTCACCCAGGACACTCCCACTACACCACCATCCACCACACCAAGACACGACACATCCACTCCCCCTACCCCCAACCTCCCACGCAGACAGAATCAGACACATCCAGTACATCCACACGGCCCCCTCCAACATCCTCAATCTATCATCATCCAGCACATCCACACGGCCCCCTCCAACATCCTCAATCTATCATCATCCAGCACATCCACACGGCCCCCTCCAACATCCTCAATCTATCATCATCCAGCACATCCACACGGCCCCCTCCAACATCCTCAATCTATCCACTTCCATCATCCTCACACCAGCACAAACGTCACCCCTAGAAAAAGGTCTCACTTTCATTCCACGCCCCACCACACTAGACCGGGAGGAGCTTCAAAGGGATCTGTCCAAGTATCACAGACGACTCACATTACTTGACCACTTTCAATACACACCATACACAAACTTCACCCCATTCACACAACCCTCCCACCGGCAACCCCTATCCGCACAGCGTCACCCACACATCACCAGACTAATCAAGATGGACCTGGACTCATTTCATCACCTACAACCCACTTCAGACACCCCGGACAACATCACCACACAACAGAGGCAAGCAATACAACAACTCAAGTCACATCCACACATAATCATCAAACCAGCAGACAAAGGCTCAAAGATCGGAATATTAGACACCCACCGATATCTTTTTGAAGCCAACCGACAACTCACTAACACATCACACTACCTACCCATTCCTACCAACATCCAACCCACAACACAAATCAAACTCAGACACATAATCAGTTCACTGTACACCCATAAATTTATCACTGCCAAACAACGCAACTTCCTCTTCGGACCAGACAACCCCAGACCCCGCAAATTCTACATACTCCCCAAAATCCACAAGGACCCAGATGCTTGGACGGTTCCCTTTGAGGTCCCTCCCGGCAGACCAATATTCTCAGACTGCAACAGCACCACCTATCCCATTGCACACTACATCGAACACCACCTCAACCCTCTCTCCACCACCCACCCCAGTTACCTCAGGGACACCACACACTTCCTCAATAAAATCAGCTCCATACAGGTTCCCCCTCACACACACCTCTTCACTATTGACAAAGTCAGCTTATACACCAATATAGACATCACTTTAGGTTTAGATGCAATAAAGAAAACCTTCAACAATAACCCGGACCCAGTCAGACCCGACACCCACCTCCTCCAACTCCTACACTGCCTCACCACTAATAACTTCACCTTCGACAGTAAAGAATATTTACAAATACAGGGAACCGCCATGGGCCAAAGATTTGCACCATCGTACGCCAACATCTACATGAGCGAGTGGGAGCGGGGAGCACTACACAAATGCACACACAAACCACTTTTTTATTTCCGATTTTTAGATGATATTATAGGTGCATGGACACACGACATCTCACTTTTTCCACAATTCAATCACACACTCAACACGACACAATTAAAGTAAAATACATAATAGACACAACACAGGTACACTTTTTGAACACCAGAGTCACACTACAGCCCCACTCAGATCTCACACACAAAACACTCACCACCAGGGTGTATTTCAAACCCACGGACACACGGACACTAACTCTATCTCTTCACAAGCACAGTTATCACCCAAAACACACCTTCAGGGGCATCATCAAGTCACAAATCACCCGCTATCACAGAATCTGCACCTACCACATTGACCTCCATCACGCCATAAGCACACTCTTCACAGCACTCAGGACACGGGGTTACAATAAAAGGTTTCTTAGGTCAATCAAAACAAGCACACTATCACAACTCGCTGCTACTCGCTCCCCACCCTCCCCACACACCGTTTCGTACACTACACCCGATTCCACACCAGCTACCCCACTATCATCCTCTATCAGACATCCCATACAACACACACACAATACCAACCAACCTCTAGGCGCTCATCCCAGCCCCAATCATCCTTCCCCTTCCCTCCTTCCCCACCCAAACCCCCTCTCTTTCCCCAGACCCAACCCTAACCCTTACCCTAGCCTTAACCCCTCCCCTTCTCCTAACCCTAACCTCTACCCCTTCACTAACCCTAACCTTAACCCTAATCCTAACCCCTCCCCATCTCCTAACCCTAACCTCTACCCCTTCACTAACCCTAACCTTAACCCCTCCCCTTACCCTAACCTCTGCCCCTTCCCTAACCCTAACCTCTGCCCCTTCCCTAACCCTAACCCTAACCCTAACCTTAACCCCTCACCCTCTCCTAACCCTAACCTCTATCCCTTCCCAACACCTAACCCCAACCCCTCCCTTTCCACTAACCCTAACCTCTACCCTTTCACTAACCCTAACCTCTACCCCTCCCCTAACCCTAACCTTAACCCTAATCCTAACCCCTCCCCCTCTCCTAACTTTAATCCTAACCCCTCCCCCTCTCCTAACCATAACCTCTGACCCCTCCACACACCTAACCCTAACCCTAACCCCTCCCCCTCTCCTAACCATAACCTCTGACCCCTCCACACACCTAACCCTGACCTTAACCCCTCCCCCTCTCCTAACCATAACCTCTGACCCCTCCACACACCTAACCCTAACCCACTGATTCCCCTCACCACCATCCTACCCTTCATCACCTTTTCCCATAAAACCCTCTCCATACACCGCAGCATCAAATCCCACTTCACCACCATACAGCAACAACATTTACCACTACAACATTACAAAATCATCTCTGCATACAGGAAAAACAAAAATCTCAAAGATCTCCTGGTCACCTCCACCTTCTCCCCCAAACCCACACAACCACCACCGTCTGTAACACACCACTTCAAACCACACAAATCCATCACCAACCCACATAGCCACACCACTCTACCCATTCTCCACCCCCCATGTATTGATTCCCCCAACACAGTCTACATAATCACATGC
The DNA here is from genome assembly GCF_949987615.1 of Pollachius pollachius. Classification (NCBI taxonomy): domain Eukaryota; kingdom Metazoa; phylum Chordata; class Actinopteri; order Gadiformes; family Gadidae; genus Pollachius; species Pollachius pollachius. The sequence continues at coordinate 1,170,797 of NC_136944.1, forward strand.
ACACACTGCCATAAACACTACATCGGGGAAACAAAACACACTATGATCATCCGACTAAAACAACACCTCCGCAACATCAAACACCAGCATCTACAAACCACTCTGGTCAAACATTTCGCACAACACCCCGTCACCCACCTCACCTTGACTGGATTAGAGTCAGACCCCAGATGGACTACCACACAACGCAGACACATAGAACACCAAAGGATCACCCGTTTACATACACTTACACCCACAGGCATGGGCATCGAGCATCGATTGGAACCAGGACTAACATTCCGGTTCTCCCGGAATAGTTCAAATTTTAAAATTTCGATTCCTAGTTTCGATGCCCAGTCCGCCGACCGGAAGAAGAAGCCGCCGAAAACTAACGAAGAAGAAGCTTCCGGAGAAGCCGCGAAACTGTTTATGCTCGCGTAAACATGGAAACTGTGCGGCGGCGCTCAAAAGTGTGGCTTAACTTTAATAAAATAAATAACAAGTCGGCTCGGTGCAACACTTGCAAAACTATTATATCGTGCAAAGGAGGGTGTACAACCAACATGATTAAACATCTCCGGGGTCACGGTGTAGAGGTAACAGCGTGCCCCGTCTTTGACGCGCTGCGCCGGCCTTCCTCCGTTGCTCCATCCTCCGGATCCGACTCTCACCCTAGCACCGCACTAGCGGGTAAGTAACGAATATGTTTTATGCCAACATTGAGGCAGCTAACAAGTTATACTCGACCTAAACGGTTGGTCAACTCAAATGCAAATACTCAGCTAACATTAGCCCATGTATTTTTTCATAGCCAAACGACCTGAAATTGCTACCGTTAGCCAGGCAGTTACTCCATTCACCATAGCGTCCAAGGGAAAGATGTCTGTGCAACAAGTTGAAGAGTGCCACAGAACGGTTACAGCCTTCATTGTAAAAAGGTTGCATCCCTTTTCAGATGTGGAATCACCAACATTTAGGTTAGTTAAACAGCATCGATAGAGCTAACTTAATTAATAGTCCACACTGAGCTAAAGTTAAAGTAACAGTGATCTTATATGTTTGTTTATTTAGGGACATGGTGAAAGCCATCAACCCCAAGTACACACCACCTACCAGGGACTACTTGGCAAATAAATTAATACCATCTTGGTATAAGATCGAGAAGTCAAATGTCATTACAGAGCTCAGTGACGTCTGCTCTGTTGCACTCACATGTGATGGCTGGAGTAGCATCACACAGGACCATTACCTCACCATCACAGCACACTATATAGTGGAGGGCAAAATGCAAAAAAAGGGCTAAAAACAAAAGCTGTGTACAAAGCACAGACTGGCTGTGTTGTGGCAGAGGAAATAAGTGATGTTCTGTCAGAGTTTGGCATTTCTGGCAAAATTAAAGCAATCACTGTAGATAATGCTGCCAATATGGATGTGGCTATTAAGCACCTTCAATTGGTGAAACTGGGCTGTTTTGCCCACACACTTAATCTAGGAGCACAAAGTCTGTACTCCCTAAATTCAGTGAGTCAGTGGGTGGCCAAGGTCCGAACCATTGTTGTGTGGATGAAGAGATGCTTGATGGGGAAGGTGGTCCTCCAGGAGAAGCAAGAACTTCTACGTAAGAAACATGAAGTTCACTTTATTTAACCATATTTCTGATCTTATTATTTATGAGCTCTGCGGAGTACTACAGTATTTGAGTACTTATTTAAAATACAATTATTGTTTGTCTCCTAGGATGAAAAGCCTCTGCTAAATGCCCTAAAAGTAGTTTCTTGTTTATATCAGAGCTGCCCGGACATGCACTCATTCTTGATGTGAGAACACGCTAGAACTCTCTTTACCTAATGCTGGAGAGATTCACAGAGCAGTACCCTGCAATTCAGGCAGCCAGCTTGGATCCACGGCTGAGAAAAAATATGGAAAGGGACAGGTAGAAATAGATAGACGAGATGGATAAGATATTTGTTCCTGATGTATGAAGCATGGACACAAAAAATACCAATAAACAAAATATGAAGGAATACACTTGACTTACTACGAAGAGCTGTCACTATGATAGACTGTGCTAAAGTAGGCAGTGCATAAGTTAGGTGTTTTGTTAAGAAAGGATATTTCTAACACTGATCTATGTGTTCTGTATTCTTTTTCGTACAGGCTTGCTCGGCTGACTGAGGCAGATTTTCGGAAAGCAGAAGACTTCATCAAGCTCATGAAAGTTTTCTACACATCCACACTCTGCGTGTCTTCAGAAAAGAGCCCCACATGCGGACAGATACCAGCCATTCTCCAAAAGCTCGAGGCACGTCTGACTGTGAAAGAGAGAGACACAGTGTTTGTATCAAACCTTAAAAAACAGGTTTGGGCAAACCTATCCAAGCGCTACCAGGTAAGTGACTGAGGCAGGCAGCTCGAAAGAATCTGATGATAAATAGAAATATCTTTATTCCTGTGGCTTGCTAAAACATATAACGAATATGTGTTTTGCAGAATGATGAGACCAGGAACTTTCTCCAAGTGGCCACTGCATTGGATCCGCGCTTTAAACATAAGTTGGAGGATGACACCGTCTGGGACCAGATCCAGAGAAAGCTTATTAAGCAGGTGAAATGTCATTCATGCACAACTGTCCTTTTCAGCTATTAAAATCTAAGGACTAAATGCTAGTTATGTTCTTTGTAGTCAACAGAAGAAGACTGGGGAGGTGATGGGGACACCATGCAGTCTGAGGAAAGGCCTGAGAATGAGGGAGTGAAAAATGAGGATGAGGAGGAGAGTGTAAGTGTAAGATAGCTGATATTATATAGATTTTCAATCTTAATTAAGATCACGCCTTTAATGGATCATGCCTTTTAATTTTCCTTTTTAGTGATAATACTGATGAACATTTTGTTTGTTTAGCAACGGCCTCCCTGCAAACTGTCCAGGAAGACTCCACTGGAGGAGCTGTTCGCTGAGGAAGAGACACAGAACATAGTGTCACAGCAGAGCTCCAAGTCCATCAAGGAAATAGTGGAGAGCTGCAGACATACCAGGAAATTCCACCGGCCATTATGTCTGAGGACCCTGCTGCATGGTGGTGGAACCAACGAAAGACTTATCCTTTGCTGGCAGGTCTTGCTTTCTCATATTTATGCGTTCAAGCTTCATCTACACCCAGCAAACGTGTGTTCTCCACTGCAGGAGACATCTGTCCAGAACGCTCACGCATACTGCCTGAGAAGGCAGATATGATCATTTTCCTCAACAAGAACTGTTTCTGAATTTATACTGTACCTGCTGCTAATCTGGGCTAGGTTGTACAAGTTGCTCCTCTTTGTTTGTTCGATATTCTGCACCAGGTTAGCCCATCAGTGGGAGCTCAGTTACATGTTTAAGTACCTGCAGGATGTCTAAATGTGAAGTTTTCAAAAATGAATTAAACTATCTTGTGAAAAGTATACCTCTGTGAAAAGAAAATTCGTAACATTTATATTCATTTCATAGATTTGATATTTATATACTAGTTGAAAACAGCCCTGTGAGAAATTCAAAATGAAGTTCATAAAAAGTAAAAATTTCATAGAATTAAAATTCATGGAGAAGTTCAGACTATTTAATCCAGAAAGACCTCTGGTGAGCTAGCTCATTTAAAACATGTAAACTTTTTTGACCCTGCCTCTTAAGAGAATCGGAATCGAGAATCGTTAGGAACCGGAATCGAAACGAGGAATCTGAATCGGAACCATTCAAATTCAAACAATGCCCAACCCTAACCATAACCAGCATACACCCATCCCCTATTACATATCTACTATACCCACTCTTTACACCCATTTTATACACATCCATCATTCACCATAACCAGCATACACTCATCACCCATTACACATCTACTATACCCACTCTATACACTCATTTTATATACATCATCATTCACCATCCATTACACTTTCATCACCCAGTATCCATATCACATCCAGCTAACACATCTATCATACACCCATTACACATTCATCATTCATAATAAACTTGTTACACATTCATTACACGTACATTACAACCACCAAATACGCTCCCCAACTACCACACTCCCACACTACAACCACCACCTATTACACATTATTACACATCCCTCTTTCACATTACATCCATCTATCTCTTACACCTACTACACTCTCCATCCACCATCCCCATACATCTCACACCCATTACACCTCTGGCACATCCATTATTCACAATACACCTATTACACATTCATCACCCATTACATATTCATTACACCCACTCCTCATTCACGACACACACAACCACCATCAAATACACATTCATTACACATCCACCCTACACATACATCCACCAGTTACCACCCCTTACACAGTCATCCTACACTTATTTACATTCATCACACATTTCACCCACACCTAGACCTCACCTCACACACGGTACAATAGGCCAGTTGCAACTGCGACCACACAGTCCTCCCCAATCATCACCCATTTCACCTAACCCTAACCCTAACCCCCAGGCCATCCACTACGCTGTGTGACCGCCAAACAGGGTTAGGGTTAGGGTTACTAACCCTAACCCTAACCCCCAGGCCATCCACTACGCTGTGTGACCGCCAAACAGCTTGCTACTCCCTCACTGCGAGGGGACATGTTCATATGGTTGAGCAGAAGAGAGGGATTGTTGGCTCCATTGACATCAGAGCAGCAGGAACCCCACACATCCTCCGTCAAAGATTCACTTGCACACTGACGCTGACGAAATACTCCTGGTTGGCTGTTGATGAAGGGCTGGCCATGCTGAACCGTAATACAAACTGTGTTTTGTTTTACGTTTGTTCTAAAGCTACAAAACAGACAGTAAGCTACGTACAGTAGCATAACATAAAACAGTCAGTAAGCTCAGTCAATCAGCATAAAGTAAGCTACGTACACAGTAGCATATCATGAAACAGACAGCTAGCTAAGTAAAGTAGCATGTCATAAAAGAGACAATAAACTAAGTAAAGTAGCATGTCATTGAACAGACGCAAACCTAAGTAACGTAGCATGTCATAAAACAGTGATAGGCTAAGTACAGTAGCATTTCATGAAACAGACAGTAAGCTTAAGTAAAGTAGCATGTCATAAAACAGAAAATAAACTAAGTAAAGTAGCATGTCATTGAACAGACTGAAACCTAAGTAAAGTAGCATGACATAAAACAGACAGTAATATGAAAGGAACGACAGTTGAGCAGATGGATTCAGTCTTTATTGTAATGGCGTTGGTTTGATCCCAGATGACGCCACTGAGCTGGTATGGAGATATGCGCACACACTGCTTTTACTGGAACCCCAAGAGACTTCTGAAAACCTCAGCCATATATTTCCTCTGACTTTCTATCACTCAAGAGACACAGTGCACATCTGCTAAAACTGTATATAATTTGAATAGCTACAGTTCGCTGCTCACAGAATATGTTTAATTAAACACATCTTAGTGATCTCTGTTTGGTCTTTGACTCATAGACAGACATTAGGAATATGTTACTGTTTCCACCACTCACTATGCTCTGGTTCCTTTGTCTTGGTGTGAGATACTCAATGTATTTTTAGACATACTTTTACATGTTTCTAAGTTTGTATCTGCAGAAACCTTTACATCTCTCTGAACTACTATTTTATGAAGTGACAGGAAGTCAGGCTGACACACATGGTTCATTTCAGCAGCAGTGGCTCTTTGACTGACCCTGGTCCACTGCATACAGTGAACACACTTTACAAGGACATCCACACAACCAACACTTTGCTCATTCAGAGATGCACACAATAGTTTTAACCCATCTTTCATAATGGTTTTGAAGTTTGTTTAATAAAGACAACAGAGGTGTTATACACTCATTAGAAGCAACGTTAATTTGAAAATACAAAAAATAAACAATAGTAAATGATGACAGGAAAGAATTTATTCTTTAGATATTTATTAAATATTCAGCATGTTACATCCCCAAGAAAGGGATAAAAAACAGAAAGCATAATGTTAATGGATCAAAGACATGTTATATGATTGTAAATCATCCAAAGCTGCAGTGCCACCTTAGACAGAGCGATAAGAAACAGACGTGTCAGATGAGATCTGTATTCTCCAAGCTGGAGCCTCTCTACTCTGAACACTGGCCAGGATTCAGTGTTTGAGTGACAGCCGTCTGGCCATTCTTACTGGCCTCACAGCTCACTGAGCCCGCCTTCCTCCACTGGTCTGCAGGGAGGGTCAAGGTGCTGGTCCAGCTGTAGTGGCCATCTTTCCCCAGGACCCCCAGGCTACTAGACACCCCCCCAGACCTGCTGCTTCCCCCCACCTTCCAGCCAAGCTTCCAGTCTGAGGGGAAGCCCCCACTGGCCACACACAGCAGTGTAGCACTGCCCTGATCAGGCTCCACCCTGGAGGGAGGGAGGACGCTCAGCGTGGGCTGCACCACTCCCACTGGAGGAGAGAGAGAGGAGACAAGTGGACAACAGGCTCAGTTAACATCAGCCCTCATAGGAGCACAGAGAGAAGGGACAAGTTCCTGTTCACCAGCAGTTGGTGACATTAAAGAGGAAGGAAGCCGTTTAGCAGTTTTTACTTCATTATCCAGTTTACCAGTTTAAACCAAAATATATTTATGTTTATTTTTGTTTAAATGATTCTATCTTTATTTATTTTTCCTTAAAGCATGTCACACAGGGCTCAATGGCCATGAAAAATATTAGCGAAATATCTTGACTACTATTTCAAGGACATGAATTCATTTGAATATGTTTCGAGTAATAAGCTGACTTTTTATAAGAACCACTGAACTAAAATTGCACTTCTTTGCCCATAATGCTAAATATATATTTATTTATTTTAAATCATCAATTATACTACAGCTATAGCCTAAAGTAATATTTTGGAAAACACATAATGAACAAGGACATATATGAAACAAATGTAGCTAATAACACCTAAAATACAAAACTCTATACAACAGTATATATTTAAACTGTGTACTCAATTTATCTAGCGAGCAAATGACAATAAATAAAAAGTATAAATAACTTGAATTAGTTTCAAATCATCCAAGCTAATTTATTCTACAACAGTTAAATATGTCAAAAAAAATGGCAAATGCAAAGAAAAGTGTCCTTCTACTTACGGTCAACGATGAGTTTGGTGCCTCCACCAAAAGTGTACCACAGTGATACAAACGCATTGAGAGGCTGTACAAAAACCTCGCGCACATTAAAGACTCATCTTACTGACACACAAACGTCATGCTTTTCAGCAAAATGCATGAATTAGTCGATAATTGATTCACTGGAAACATTATTATTTATATATATTAATTGTTTGAATGCAAATTGATTTAATGAAATACATTTATCTTACATTTATTTTCATGACCTTTTTTAAGGCAGACTTATAAACGGTTGTATGGTTGAACAGTATTCCAATAATTTGACTAAATAAAAAACATTTAAGAAGATGATATAACCATTGCTTTATAATAAACATAACAATATTTTTTTATCTATTATTATAGTCTTATATTATAATGTTATGAGAATGTTTTTCGTACAAAATAGAAATTTAAAAGATTTCATACAAACCAAGATAGTATTCATCCAGATAAAATGTTCTAAACTATAAATTCCAATTGTTTACACAAAATACATTTTTGTATTTCAAAAGTGTGAATGTAGAGGAGCGGTACCCCGAGAATGTCTGCAGTCACTCTCACCCCCAGACTGATGAGTGGAAACAGGTCATTTACATATCGAGGAAGCTTTGCATGTTCAGCTGAAACTGGGGTTCTGAGAGGGGTTAAAGTCCTCTGAGTTCAACACTGCAGGACTCTGAGCTGTCACTCAACACCCCAGAAACCGTGGACACCATGAATCACCTCACCCTCCTTTTCTGGACAGTGCTCTGTGGATCCTTAACAGGTTGGTTCATTCCACTCAATCAAAATGTGGACAACACTTCTTTGTTGGCGTGTGTTTTCTATTGGATAACTCATTGTTTGTTTGTTTTCTATAGGAACCAGCAGTCAGGTGACGGTGACTCAGACACCAGTAGTGTCTTTTACTCCAGGATCAACAGTCACTCTGACCTGTAAAACAAACCCAGCCATTTATAGCACTTATCTACAATGGTACCAACAGAAACCTGGAGAAGCCCCGAAGCTCATCATAAAATATAAAAATACACTTGTATCACCAACACCAGCTCGGTTTAGTGGCAGTGGAAGCGGCACTGACTTCTCTCTGACCATCAACGGCGCCCAGCGTGAAGACGCAGCAGTTTATCACTGTCAGAGTCTCCACTATCCTAACCGTGTCTGGGTGTTCACACAGTGATTGAGAGCCGTACAAAAAACCTCCCTCAGTCACACTGCGTAGACACTGAGCTGTTACAGCAGGAACCTGCTGCAGCTGCTGAGGGGGAAGAGACTCTGACACAGAGCGCTGAGCTCAGAGCTGGCTCTAACCAGGGGCCTCAACCAAGAGCCAGCATTAGATTCATCAGCATTATTAAATCAACAACTACTACCTCAACTACCACGTATTACATACAGCTGCTACCTCAACTACCACGTATTACATACATACAACTACTACCACATAGTACATACATGCAACTACTACCACATAGTACATACAAATACTACCTCAAGTACAACATATTACATACAACTACTACCTCAACTACCATATTGTACATACCACTACTACCTCAACTACTAACAGGGTTAGCATACCTAACAATTAACCAGACTCTGACCAGGGTTAGCACACCCATCAATAAACAGGACTCTTACCAGCGTTACCATACCAATACGTAGAACAATAATGAAGACAATCCAAACCCCATTGTCCCCACACCTCCCCGGTGTCTTTGCTGTCATGTCAGAGAGCACACATTCAATAAGGAAATTTAAAATAGGGTTGGTGTGATTTATCTATGAACTAAGGCTCAATACTTATTTAACCTATGCAAACTACTCAGGAATTTTAAAGTCATTGTTAAACAGGTGAACCGAGTTGAGCTCAACGAATCAGTCTTTAGTGTTATGGAAATGGTTTGACAAAAGAGGACGCCACCAAGCTGGTATGAAGTCATGTACATATACTGCTTTCACTGGAATCTCCAGAGACTCTTCTGAGAACCTCAGCCCTACGTTTCCACTGACTTTCTGTCACTCAAGAGACCCAGGTGTACTTCTGCTTACACTGGACATAATTTGAACAGCTACAGTTCACTGCTTACAGAATACGTTTAATGAAACACATCTTAGTGATCTCTGTTTGGTCTTTGACTCATAGACAGACATTAGGAATATGTTACTGTTTCCACCACTCACTATGCTCTGGTTCCTTTGTATTTGTGTGAGATACTCACTGTATTTTAAGACATACTTTTACATGTTTCTAAGTTTGTACCTGCAGAAACCTTTACATCTCTCTGAACTACTATTTTATGAAGTGACAGGAAGTCCGGCTGACTGTCAGGATTCTCGTATGGACTGTTGTTTTTGTCTCCCCCTACCTGTTGGAGTGTGATAACTCTGGACTTTGTCTATGTTTGTAGCCATGTGTTGGTCATGTGCCCGTAGTAACACCCATGTCCTTATTTTGGCAACTTCCTGCCTTTGTTTGTTTCCCTCCATTTTCTCTGTTCACCTGTCTCTCTTTGGGTATTGATTGGTGGAGTATTTAAACACTGCCCTTTCTGTTCAATTTATCAGATCGTCACGGTACTGTTTGCTACCTGACTGCCACGTGAGTGAGACTAGCGTGAAGCTTTTTAAAGAGAAGCTATAGTTTACTGTTCTTCCCGGTTCTGAACCCTGACTGTTTTGGACTAAGTCTTCTGCCTATCGGTTTTGGATCTCTTGCCCGTACCTGTCCGTCTGTATCTGTCTGCCTGCCTGCCTGTTTACAAACCCTGCCTGTACCTGGAACCTGATTTGCCTGCTGGACTGTTTGGGAATAAATCCTGTTTGATCTGCAATGATTCCCGTTCTGAGTCGTGACAGTGACACACATGGGTCATTTCAGCAGCATTGGCTCTATGACTGACCCTGGTCCACTGAATACAGTGAACACACTTTACAAGGACATCCACACAACCAACACTTTGCTCACTCAGAGATGCACACCATAACCTCAACCCTACATTCAAAATGGTGGTGAAACTTGTTTAATAAAGATAGCAGATGTTTTATATACTTATTAGAAGAAAGATTATACAAAAAAGAGAATATACATTTGGAAATTATGACAACAAATCATATATTCTTTCTATTTTTATTTAATGTTAATCATGTGACATACACAGAAAACTGGATAAAAAATAGAAAGCATAATGTTATTGGATCAAAGACATGTTATATGATTGTAAATCATCCAAAGCTGCAGTGCCACCTTAGACAGAGATAAGAAGCAGACGTGTCAGAGGAGATCTGTATTCTCCAAGCTGGAGCCTCTCTACTCTGAACACTGGCCAGGATTCAGTGTTTGAGTGACAGCCGTCTGGCCATTCTTAGTGGCCTCACAGCTCATTGAGCCCGCCTTCCTCCACTGGTCTGCAGGGAGGGTCAAGGTGCTGGTCCAGCTGTAGTGGCCATCTTTCCCCAGGGCCCCCAGGCTACTAGACACCCCCCCAGACCTGCTGCTGCCCCCCACCTTCCAGCCAAGCTTCCAGTCTGAGGGGAAGCCCCCACTGGCCACACACAGCAGTGTAGCACTGCCCTGATCAGGCTCCACTCTGGAGGGAGGGAGGACGCTCAGCGTGGGCTGCACCACTCCCACTGGAGGAGAGAGAGAGGAGACAAGTGGACAACAGGCTCAGTTAACATCAGCCCTCATAGGAGCACAGAGAGAAGGGACAGGTTCCTGTTCACCAGCAGTTGGTGACATTAAAGAGGAAGGAAGTCGTTTTGTTGTGCCTCACTTCATTATCCAGTAAACCAGTTTAAACCAAAAGATATTTATGTTTATTTTTGTTTAAATGATTCTATCTTTATTTATTTTTCCTTAAAGCATGTCACACAGGGCTCAATGGCCATGAAAAATATTAGCGAAATATCTTGACTACTATTTCAAGGACATGAATTCATTTGAATATGTTTCGAGTAATAAGCTGACTTTTTATAAGAACCACTGAACTAAAATTGCACTTCTTTGCCCATAATGCTAAATATATATTTATTTATTTTAAATCATCAATTATACTACAGCTATAGCCTAAAGTAATATTTTGGAAAACACATAATGAACAAGGACATATATGAAACAAATGTAGCTAATAACACCTAAAATACAAAACTCTATACAACAGTATATATTTAAACTGTGTACTCAATTTATCTAGCGAGCAAATGACAATAAATAAAAAGTATAAATAACTTGAATTAGTTTCAAATCATCCAAGCTAATTTATTCTACAACAGTTAAATATGTCAAAAAAAATGGCAAATGCAAAGAAAAGTGTCCTTCTACTTACGGTCAACGATGAGTTTGGTGCCTCCACCAAAAGTGTACCACAGTGATACAAACGCATTGAGAGGCTGTACAAAAACCTCGCGCACATTAAAGACTCATCTTACTGACACACAAACGTCATGCTTTTCAGCAAAATGCATGAATTAGTCGATAATTGATTCACTGGAAACATTATTATTTATATATATTAATTGTTTGAATGCAAATTGATTTAATGAAATACATTTATCTTACATTTATTTTCATGACCTTTTTTAAGGCAGACTTATAAACGGTTGTATGGTTGAACAGTATTCCAATAATTTGACTAAATAAAAAACATTTAAGAAGATGATATAACCATTGCTTTATAATAAACATAACAATATTTTTTTATCTATTATTATAGTCTTATATTATAATGTTATGAGAATGTTTTTCGTACAAAATAGAAATTTAAAAGATTTCATACAAACCAAGATAGTATTCATCCAGATAAAATGTTCTAAACTATAAATTCCAATTGTTTACACAAAATACATTTTTGTATTTCAAAAGTGTGAATGTAGAGGAGCGGTACCCCGAGAATGTCTGCAGTCACTCTCACCCCCAGACTGATGAGTGGAAACAGGTCATTTACATATCGAGGAAGCTTTGCATGTTCAGCTGAAACTGGGGTTCTGAGAGGGGTTAAAGTCCTCTGAGTTCAACACTGCAGGACTCTGAGCTGTCACTCAACACCCCAGAAACCGTGGACACCATGAATCACCTCACCCTCCTTTTCTGGACAGTGCTCTGTGGATCCTTAACAGGTTGGTTCATTCCACTCAATCAAAATGTGGACAACACTTCTTTGTTGGCGTGTGTTTTCTATTGGATAACTCATTGTTTGTTTGTTTTCTATAGGAACCAGCAGTCAGGTGACGGTGACTCAGACACCAGTAGTGTCTTTTACTCCAGGATCAACAGTCACTCTGACCTGTAAAACAAACCCAGCCATTTATAGCACTTATCTACAATGGTACCAACAGAAACCTGGAGAAGCCCCGAAGCTCATCATAAAATATAAAAATACACTTGTATCACCAACACCAGCTCGGTTTAGTGGCAGTGGAAGCAGCACTGACTTCTCTCTGACCATCAACGGCGCCCAGCGTGAAGACGCAGCAGTTTATCACTGTCAGAGTCTCCACTATCCTAACAGTGTCTGGGTGTTCACACAGTGATTGAGAGCCGTACAAAAACCTCCTTTAGTCACACTGCGTAGACACTGAGCTGTTACAGCAGGAACCTGCTGCAGCTGCTGAGGGGGAAGAGACTCTGACACAGAGCGCTGAGCTCAGAGCTGGCTCTAACCAGGGGCCTCAACCAAGAGGCAGCATTAGATTCATCAGCATTATTAAATCAACAACTACTACCTCAACTACCACGTATTACATACAGCTGCTACCTCAACTACCACGTATTACATACAACTACTACCTCAACTACCACGTATTACATACATGCAACTACTACCACATAGTACATACAAATACTACCTCAAGTACAACATATTACATACAACTACTACCTCAACTACTAACAGGGTTAGCATACCTAACAATTAACCAGACTCTGACCAGGGTTAGCACACCCATCAATAAACAGGACTCTTACCAGCGTTACCATACCAATACGTAGAACAATAATAAATACAATCCAAACCCCATTGTCCCCACACCTCCCCAGTGTCTTTGCTGTCACGTCAGAGTGCACACATTCAATAAGGAGATTTAAAATAGGGTTGGTGTGATTTATCTATGAAGCAAGGATCAATCAGCAAAATCTACCACAAAAAGTCTACAGCTTGTACAGAATGCTGCAGCTAGACTGCTGACCAGAACAAGAAGGTTTGATCATATCACACCTATTCTCGCCTCTCTGCACTGGCTACCAATAACTTTCAGATCGGACTTTGAGGTGCTACTGCTAACCTATAAAGCCGTGCATGGATCTTCTCCATCCTACCTGAAGGACCTGATCATTCCTTATAGTCCTTCTCGGTCCCTCCGGTCTTCGGGAGCTGGCCTTCTTTCCCTGCCGAAGGTTAAAAAGAAATCGGCCGGACAGAGAGCGTTTGCCTATCGAGCCCCCTTCCTATGGAATAGGCTGCCACAAGTGATCAGGGAAGCTGACTCTGTGGAGCTATTCAAAGGAAAGCTCAAAACGCACCTCTACGATCTTGCATTTGGAACATAGGATTGTGAAAACGATTGTGAAAATACGAAGTGAAGACCACTCTGGTTGTTTGTGTTTTGTTAATGAAGTATACATTCCCGCTATGTACTGTTCCGTTCTAATTCACTATTCTGTCTGTTCTAGCATGTTGCAGTGACTGGACTGGATGGCTGGACTCTCCTCATGTTCAACCGGCCAGCACCACATCACCATTTTTGTGCATGTATTTACCTGTATGTCAATTATGGCACCCATTGCACTTCTGACCATCCCTGGAAGAAGGATCCCCCACTATGCGTTTCTTCTCAAAATTTCTTCCTTGCTAATTTCAAGGGAGTTTTTTCTTACCCTTGTGGGGGCTTGGGTAAAAGGGGGTGTCATAAATATTTGACTTGTTAAGCCCTTTGAGACTGTAATGGTGATTAAGGGCTATAGAAATAAAATTTAATTGAATTGAATTGAATCAATACTTATTCAACCTATGCAAACTACTCAGGAATTTTAAAGTTATTGTTAAAGAGGTAAACGGAGTTGAGCTCAACGAATAAGTCTTTAGTGTTATGGAAATAGTTTGACAAAATTGGACGCCACCGAGCTGGTATGAAGACATGTACATATACTGCTTTCACTGGAATCTCCAGAGACTCTTCTGAGAACCTCAGCCCTACGTTTCCACTGACTTTCTGTCACTCAAGAGACCCAGGTGTACTTCTGCTTACACTGGACATAATTTGAATAGCTACAGTTCACTGCTTACAGAATACTCTGAAAGAAACACATCTCAGTATTCTCTGTTTGGTCTTTGACTCATAGACAGACATCAGGGATATGTTACTGTTTCCGCCACTCACTATGCTCTGGTTCCTTTATCTTGGTGTGAGATACTCAATGTATTTTAAGACATACTTTTACATGTTTTTTAAGTTTGGATCTGCAGAAACCTTTACATCTCTCTGAACTACTATTTTATGAAGTGACAGGAAGTCAAGCTGACACACATGGGTCATTTCAGCAGCAGTGGCTCTATGACTGACCCTGGTCCACTGAATACAGTGAACACACTTTACAAGGACATCCACACAACCAACACTTTGCTCACTCACAGATGCACACCATAACCCCAACCCTACATTCAAAATGGTGGTGAAACTTGTTTATTTAAGATAGCAGATGTTTTATTTACTTATTGGAAGAAAGATTATTCAAAAAAGAGAATATACATTTGGAAATTATCACTACAAATAATATATTCTTTCTATTTTTATTTAATGTTAATCATTTGACAAACACAGGAAACTGGATAAAAAACAGAAAGCATAATGTTATTGGATCAAAGACATGTTATATGATTGTAAATCATCCAAAGCTGCAGTGCCACCTTAGACAGAGATAAGAAGCAGACGTGTCAGAGGAGATGTGTATTCTCCAAGCTGGAGCCTCTCTACTCTGAACACTGGCCAGGATTCAGTGTTTGAGTGACAGCCGTCTGACCATTCTTAGTGGCCTCACAGCTCATTGAGCCCGCCTTCCTCCACTGGTCTGCAGGGAGGGTCAAGGTGCTGGTCCAGCTGTAGTGGCCATCTTTCCCCAGGGCCCCCAGGCTACTAGACACCCCCCCAGACCTGCTGCTGCCTCCCACCTTCCAGCCAAGCTTCCAGTCTGAGGGGAAGCCCCCACTGGCCACACACAGCAGTGTAGCACTGCCCTGATCAGGCTCCACTCTGGAGGGAGGGAGGACGCTCAGCGTGGGCTGCACCACTCCCACTGGAGGAGAGAGAGAGGAGACAAGTGGACAACAGGCTCAGTTAACATCAGCCCTCATAGGAGCACAGAGAGAAGGGACAGGTTCCTGTTCACCAGCAGTTGGTGACATTAAAGAGGAAGGAAGCCGTTTAGCAGTTTTTACTTCATTATACAGTTAACCAGTTTAAACGAAAATATATTTATGTTTATTTTTGTTTAAATGATTCTATCTTTATTTCTTTTTCCTTAAAGCATGTCACACAGGGCTCAATGGCCATGAAAAATATTAGCGAAATATCTTGACTACTAATTCAAGGACATGAATTCATTTGAATATGTTTCGAGTAATAAGTTGACTTTTTATAAGAACCACTGAACTTAAATTGCACTTCTATGCCCATAATACTAAATATAGATATATATATATATATATATATATATATATATATATATATATATATATATATATATATATATATATATATATATATATAAATCATCAATTATACTACAGCAAAAGCCTAAAGTTATATTTTGGAAAACACATAATGAACAAGGACATATATGAAACAAATGTAGCTAATTATACCTAAAATACAAAACTCTGTACAAGAGTATATATTTTAACTGTGTACTCAATTTATCTAGCGAACAAATAACAATAAATAAAAAGGATAAATAACTTGAATTAGTTTCAAATCATCCAAGCTAATTCATTCTACAACAGTTAAATATGTCCAAAAAAATTGCAAATGCAAAGAAAAGTGTCCTTCTACTTACGGTCAACCATGAGTTTGGTGCCTCCACCAAAAGTCCACCACAGTGATACAAACGCATTGAGAGGCTGTACAAAAACCTCGCCCACATTAAAGACTCATCTTACTGACACACAAACGTCTTGCTTTTCACCCAAATGCATGAATTAGTCGATAATTGATTCACTGGAAACATAATTATTTATATATATATTAATTGTTTGAATGCAAATTGAGTTAATGAAATACATTTATCCTACATTTATTTTCATAACTTTTTTTAAGGCACACTTACAAATGGTTGAATGGTTGAACAGCATTCCAATAATTGGAGTGAATAAAAAACCTTTAAGAAGATGTTGTAATCATGCATTTATAATAAACATAACAATACGATTTTATCTATTATTCTAGTTTTACGTTATAATGTTACGAAAATGTTTATCGTACAAATTAGAAATTTAAAAGATTTCATACAAACCAAGATAGAATTCATCCAGATAAAATGTTATAAACTATAAATTCCAATTGTTTACACAAAATACATTTTTGTATTTCAAAAGTGTGAATGTAGAAGAGTGGTCCCCCGAGAATGTCTGCAGTCACTCTCACCCCCAGACTGATGAGTGGAAACAGGTCATTTCCATATAGAGGATGCTTTGCATGCTCAGCTGAAACTGGGGTTCTGAGAGGGGTTAAAGTCCTCTGAGTTCAACACTGCAGGACTCTGAGCTGTCACTCAACACCCCAGAAACCGTGGACACCATGAATCACCTCACCCTCCTTTTCTGGACAGTGCTCTGTGGATCCTTAACAGGTTGGTTCATTCCACTCAATCAAAATGTGGACAACACTTCTTTGTTGGCGTGTGTTTTCTATTGGATAACTCATTGTTTGTTTGTTTTCTATAGGAACCAGCAGTCAGGTGACGGTGACTCAGACACCAGTAGTGTCTTTTACTCCAGGATCAACAGTCACTCTGACCTGTAAAACAAACCCAGCCATTTATAGCACTTATCTACAATGGTACCAACAGAAACCTGGAGAAGCCCCGAAGCTCATCATAAAATATACAAATACACTTGTATCACCAACACCAGCTCGGTTTAGTGGCAGTGGAAGCAGCACTGACTTCTCTCTGACCATCAACGGCGCCCAGCGTGAAGATGCAGCAGTTTACCACTGTCAGAGTTTCCACTATCCTAACAGTGTTCATGTGTTCACACAGTGATTGAGAGCCGTACAAAAACCTCCCTCAGTCACACTGCGTAGACACTGAGCTGTTACAGCAGGAACCTGCTGCAGCTGCTGAGGGGGAAGAGACTCTGACACAGTGCGCTGAGCTCAGAGCTGGCTCTAACCAGGGGCCTCAACCAAGAGGCAGCATTAGATTCATCAGCATTATTAAATCAACAACTACTACCTCAACTACCACGTATTACATACAGCTACTACCTCAACTACCACACATTACATACATACAACTACTACCACATAGTACATACAAATACTACCTCAAGTACAACATATTACATACAACTACTACCCCAACTCCCATATTGTACATGCCACTAAACCAGACTCTGACCAGGGTTAGCACACCCATCAATAAACAGGACTCTTACCAGCGTCACCATACCAATACGTAGAACAATAATAAATACAATCCAAACCCCATTGTCCCCACACCTCCCCGGTGTCTTTGCTGTCATGTCAGAGAGCACACATTCAATAAGGAAATTTAAAATAGGGTTGGTGTGATTTATCTATGAACTAAGGCTCAATACTTATTTAACCTATGCAAACTACTCAGGAATTTTAAAGTCATTGTTAAACAGGTGAACCGAGTTGAGCTCAACGAATCAGTCTTTAGTGTTATGGAAATGGTTTGACAAAAGAGGACGCCACCAAGCTGGTATGAAGTCATGTACATATACTGCTTTCACTGGAATCTCCAGAGACTCTTCTGAGAACCTCAGCCCTACGTTTCCACTGACTTTCTGTCACTCAAGAGACCCAGGTGTACTTCTGCTTACACTGGACATAATTTGAACAGCTACAGTTCACTGCTTACAGAATACGTTTAATGAAACACATCTTAGTGATCTCTGTTTGGTCTTTGACTCATAGACAGACATTAGGAATATGTTACTGTTTCCACCACTCACTATGCTCTGGTTCCTTTGTATTTGTGTGAGATACTCACTGTATTTTAAGACATACTTTTACATGTTTCTAAGTTTGTACCTGCAGAAACCTTTACATCTCTCTGAACTACTATTTTATGAAGTGACAGGAAGTCCGGCTGACTGTCAGGATTCTCGTATGGACTGTTGTTTTTGTCTCCCCCTACCTGTTGGAGTGTGATAACTCTGGACTTTGTCTATGTTTGTAGCCATGTGTTGGTCATGTGCCCGTAGTAACACCCATGTCCTTATTTTGGCAACTTCCTGCCTTTGTTTGTTTCCCTCCATTTTCTCTGTTCACCTGTCTCTCTTTGGGTATTGATTGGTGGAGTATTTAAACACTGCCCTTTCTGTTCAATTTATCAGATCGTCACGGTACTGTTTGCTACCTGACTGCCACGTGAGTGAGACTAGCGTGAAGCTTTTTAAAGAGAAGCTATAGTTTACTGTTCTTCCCGGTTCTGAACCCTGACTGTTTTGGACTAAGTCTTCTGCCTATCGGTTTTGGATCTCTTGCCCGTACCTGTCCGTCTGTATCTGTCTGCCTGCCTGCCTGTTTACGAACCCTGCCTGTACCTGGAACCTGATTTGCCTGCTGGACTGTTTGGGAATAAATCCTGTTTGATCTGCAATGATTCCCGTTCTGAGTCGTGACAGTGACACACATGGGTCATTTCAGCAGCAGTGGCTCTATGACTGACCCTGGTCCACTGAATACAGTGAACACACTTTACAAGGACATCCACACAACCAACACTTTGCTCACTCAGAGATGCACACCATAACCTCAACCCTACATTCAAAATGGTGGTGAAACTTGTTTAATAAAGATAGCAGATGTTTTATATACTTATTAGAAGAAAGATTATACAAAAAAGAGAATATACATTTGGAAATTATGACAACAAATCATATATTCTTTCTATTTTTATTTAATGTTAATCATGTGACATACACAGAAAACTGGATAAAAAATAGAAAGCATAATGTTATTGGATCAAAGACATGTTATATGATTGTAAATCATCCAAAGCTGCAGTGCCACCTTAGACAGAGATAAGAAGCAGACATGTCAGAGGAGATGTGTATTCTCCAAGCTGGAGCCTCTCTACTCTGAACACTGGCCAGGATTCAGTGTTTGAGTGACAGCCGTCTGGCCATTCTTACTGGCCTCACAGCTCACTGAGCCCGCCTTCCTCCACTGGTCTGCAGGGAGGGTCAAGGTGCTGGTCCAGCTGTAGAGGCCATCTTTCCCCAGGGCCCCCAGGCTACTAGACACCCCCCCAGACCTGCTGCTGCCTCCCACCTTCCAGCCAAGCTTCCAGTCTGAGGGGAAGCCCCCACTGGCCACGCACAGCAGTGTAGCACTGCCCTGATCAGGCTCCACTCTGGAGGGAGGGAGGACGCTCAGCGTGGGCTGCACCACTCCCACTGGAGGAGAGAGAGAGGAGACAAGTGGACAACAGGCTCAGTTAACATCAGCCCTCATAGGAGCACAGAGAGAAGGGACAGGTTCCTGTTCACCAGCAGTTGGTGACATTAAAGAGGAAGGAAGCCGTTTTGTTGTGCCTCACTTCATTATCCAGTAAAACAGTTTAAACCAAAAGATATTTATGTTTATTTTTGTTTAAATGATTCTATCTTTATTTCTTTTTCCTTAAAGCATGTCACACAGGGCTCAATGGCCATGAAAAATATTAGCGAAATATCTTGACTACTATTTCAAGGACATGAATTCATTTGAATATGTTTTAAGTAATAAGCTGACTTTTTAGAAGATCCACTGAACTTAAATTGCACTTCTTTGGCCATAACACTAAATATATATTTTAAATCATCAATTATACTACAGCAATAGGCTAAAGTAATATTTTGGAAAACACATAACGAACAAGGACATATATGAAACAAATGTAGCTAATTATACCTAAAATACAGAACTCTGTACAACAGTATATATTTAAACTCTGTACTCAATTTATCTAGCGAACAAATAACAATAAATAAAAAGTATAAATAACTTGAATTAGTTTCAAATCATCCAAGCTAATTTATTCTACAACAGTTAAATATGTCAAAAAAAATTGCAAATCCAAAGAAAAGTGTCCTTGTACTTACGGTCAACGATGAGTTTGGTGCCTCCACCAAAAGTGTACCACAGTGATACAAACGCATTGAGAGGCTGTACAAAAACCTCGCGCACATTAAAGACTCATCTTACTGACACACAAACGTCTTGCTTTTCACCCAGATGCATGAATTAGTCGATATTTGATTCACTGGAAATATTATTTTTGATATATATTAATTGTTTGAATGCAAATTGATTTAATGAAATACATTTATCCTACATTTATTTTCATAACATTTTTCAAGGCACACTTATAAACGGTTGTATGGTTGAACAGTATTCCAATAATTTGACTGAATATAAAAACATTTAAGAAGATGTTATAATCATGCATTCATAATAAACATAACAATATGTTTTGTATCTTTTATTCTAGTCTTATATTCTAATGTTATGAGAATGTTTTTCGTACAAATTAGAAATTTAAAAGATTTCATACAAACCAAGATAAAATTCAGCCAGATAAAATGTTATGAATTATAAATTCCAATTGTTTACACAAAATACATTTTTGTATTCCAAAAGTGTGAATGTGGAAGAGTGGTCCCCCGAGAATGTCTGCAGTAACTCTCACCCCCAGTCTGATGAGTGGAAATAGGTCATTTACATATAGAGGAAGCTTTGCATGCTCAGCTGAAACTGGGGTTCTGAGAGGGGTTAAAGTCCTCTGAGTTCAACACTGCAGGACTCTGAGCTGTCACTCAACACCCCAGAAACCGTGGACACCATGAATCACCTCACCCTCCTTTTCTGGACAGTGCTCTGTGGATCCTTAACAGGTTGGTTCATTCCACTCTATCAAAATGTGGACAACCCTTCTTTGTTTGCGTGTGTTTTCTATTGGATAACTCATTGTTTGTTTGTTTTCTATAGGAACCAGCAGTCAGGTGACGGTGACTCAGACACCAGTAGTGTCTTTTACTCCAGGATCCACAGTCACTCTTACCTGTAAAACAAACCCAGCCATTTATAGCATTCTTCTAAACTGGTACCAACAGAAACCTGGAGAAGCCCCAAAGCTCATCATAAAATATACAAATACACTTGTATCACCAACACCAGCTCGGTTTAGTGGCAGTGGAAGCAGCACTGACTTCTCTCTGACCATCAACGGCGCCCAGCGTGAAGATGCAGCAGTTTATCACTGTCAGAGTGTCCACTATCCTAACAGTGTCTGGGTGTTCACACAGTGATTGAGAGCCGTACAAAAACCTCCCTCAGTCACACTGCGTAGACACTGAGCTGTTACAGCAGGAACCTGCTGCAGCTGCTGAGGGGGAAGAGACTCTGACACAGAGCGCTGAGCACAGAGCTGGCTCTAACCAGGGGCCTCAACCAACAGCCAGTGTTAGATTCATCAGCATTATTAAATCAACAACTACTACCTCAACTACCACGTATTACATACAACTACTACCTCAACTACCACGTATTACATACATACAACTACTACCACATAGTACATACAAATACTACCTCAATTACAACATATTACATACAACTACTACCTCAACTACCACGTATTACATACATACAACTACTACCTCAACTAACACGCATTACATACAACTACTACCTCAATTTCGGCCTACGCGTCCCTCAATACCCTCCATTTCCTGGCCCTGACAGAGACCTGGATCACTCCAGAGAACTCTGCCACTCCTGCTGCCCTTTCCACTGTTTACTCTTTCTCACACACCCCTAGACCTTCGGGGCGAGGAGGAGGGACCGGACTCCTCATCTCTCCGTTGTGGACCTATCAGGTCCTTCCACTAGAACACTTGGCCAGATCTGCATTTGAACTCCACGCTGTCACTGTCACCCTTCCTATTAATCTCTTCATTGTGGTAATCTACCATCCCCCTGGTCCCCTTCGTGACTTCTATGACGAAATGGATGCCCTTCTCAGCTGCTTTCCTGAAAATGGCACACCACTCGTTATACTTGGCGACTTTAACATCCTGCCAGAGAAGTTGCACTCACCTGAATTAACCAACTTTTTTGCCACCTTTGACTTAACACTATCCCCTTATCCTCCCACACACAGGGCAGGGAACCAGCTTGACCTGATATTCACAAGGTCCTGTGGCACCTCTGCTCTCTCTGATACCCCACTCCCCGTGTCTGACCATCATTTTGTTGCTTTTTCTCTCCTCTCAAAGTCCTCTCCCCCCCTCCTTTCTAGTCCCCACATTGTCACCACCCGCCGCAACCTCAAAACTCTCTCTCCCTCTACGTTTGCCTCAACTGTTCTGTCTTCACTACCTTCTATTGAACAATTCTCTCAACTATCCACAGAGGAATCCTCTGACACCCTGCTATCCTCCCTCTCCTCCTGTTTGGACTCCCTCTGTCCCTTCCACTCCAGACCGGCACGATCTTCACCCCCCCCCCTCCTTGGCTGTCTGAATCTCTGCGGACCCATAGAGCAGAGTTGCGGGCAGCTGAGAGGAAATGGAAGAGATCAGACTGTCCTAATGATCTATCTCACTATCTCCTTCTTCTCTCAGGTTTCACCTCCACTGTGTCAACAGCCAAATCTGCCTTCTACCGGACCAAAATTAACTCCTCCGCCTCAAACCCCAGGAAACTGATTTCCTTGTTCTCTTCCCTCCTCAACCCTCCCTCCCCTCCTCCTCCTTCCTGCCTCACTGCTGATGACTTTGTTACCTACTTTACCCAGAAAGTAAAGGACAT
Source organism: Pollachius pollachius (assembly GCF_949987615.1). Taxonomy (NCBI): domain Eukaryota; kingdom Metazoa; phylum Chordata; class Actinopteri; order Gadiformes; family Gadidae; genus Pollachius; species Pollachius pollachius. The sequence continues at coordinate 1,193,987 of NC_136944.1, forward strand.
TAGCTCCTCTTTTATCACTGCCACCATCCTCCCTCCCCCGACCCCCACCTCTGTCTTTACCCAATTCATCCCTCTCACCTCAGACGAGGTCAACAGAATTATAACATCTAACCATGCCACCACCTGCCCCCTTGACACTATCCCTTCCTCCCTCCTCCAGGCTGTGTCAAACGACATCCTGCCATTTCTAACCGCACTTATTAACTCCTCCCTCACTTCTGGCATTGTTCCAACGTCTTTCAAGACTGCCAGAATAAAGCCTCTCCTCAAAAAACCAACGCTTGATACCACTGACATCCAGAATTACAGACCGGTATCTCTTCTTTCATTCCTCTAAAACATTGGAACGTGCCGTCGCTAACCAACTGTCCTCCTATCTCTCATCTAGCAACCTGCTTGACCCTCACCAGTCAGGCTTCAAAAAAGCACACTCCACTGAGACGGCTCTCCTCGCGGTGACTGAGTCCCTCCGGGCGGCCAGAGCCTTGTCCCTCTCATCGGTTCTCATTCTCCTTGACTTGTCTGCAGCATTTGACACTGTGAACCACCAGATCCTCCTCGCCACTCTCGCCGAGCTTGGCATAGCTGAATCTGCCCTTTCCTGGTTCACGTCCTACCTGATGAATTGCACTTATCAGGTAACATGTAATGGCTCCTTGTCCAAACCTTGCACGCTTGATACAGGTGTCCCTCAAGGCTCTGTACTGGGGCCTCTTCTGTTCTCCCTCTACACCAGATCTCTGGGCTCTGTAATTACATCCCACAGCTTTTCCTATCACTGCTATGCTGACGACACTCAGCTATTTCTCTCCTTTCCCTCATCTGACAAAGCCCTGATTGCAACACGCATATCTGAATGTCTGGCAGAAGTCAGCACCTGGACAACTGCACATCACCTGAAGCTTAACCTCAACAAAACTGAGCTCCTCCTAATACCAGGGAAAGATTGCCCACACATGGACTTACTGGTCACTGTAGAGAACATCAATGTATCTCCTTCTCCAACTGCCAAAAACCTTGGTGTTGTGTTGGACAATCAGTTATGCTGCACCGCAAACATCACTGCGGTGGCCCAATCTTGCAGATTTGCACTTTACAACATCCGCAGGATCCGGCCCTTCCTCACAAGGGAAGCAGCTCAGCTTCTAGTCCAATCACTGGTCATCTCCCGCCTCGACTACTGCAACTCGCTCCTGGCTGGACTCCCTGCCTCTGCGATTAAACCCTTGCAGCGCATCCAGAATGCGGCAGCGCGCCTCATGTTCAACCTACCAAAGTTCTCACATGTAACCCCCCTCTTCCGAGACCTCCACTGGCTCCCTGTAATAGCTCGCATCAGATTCAAGATGATGGTACTGGCATACAAGGCAGTCGATGGAACTGCCCTTGCCTACCTCCAAGCATTAGTAAAGCCACACACCCCAGCTCGATCCCTCCGCTCAACTACCTCAGCTGGACGTCTGGTACCGCCATCGCTAAGAGCAAGCAAAGGTCGATCAGCAAAGTCACAACTTTTCTCTGTTTTGGGACCTCAGTGGTGGAACGAGCTCCCTACCGATGTCAGGACCGCAGAGTCGCTCACCAGCTTCCGCAAAATACTTAAAACTCACCTGTTCAGAGTTCATCTCGACTCTGCATAGAAACCAATGCACAGCCACCATTGAATGTTGTACGTCCTGTCACTTGTACATTGCACTTATTCAAGGTACTTAATTGTGTAGCATCTACAGTAGCTGCTATCGCTGCTTTACACGGGGAATGGGTTAGCCTAGGGATTGTAATACTTGCACTTGGTTCTATGAACGTCTTTACTGTACCGACAGCGATATATTGTTTCACTTCTTATGACAAATGTACTTATTGTAACAAATGCACTTATTGTAAGTCGCTTTGGATAAAAGCGTCTGCTAAATGCCCTAAATGTATATGTAAATGTAAATGTAAACTACCACGTATTACACACAACTACTACCTCAACTACCACGTATTACATACATACAACAACTACCACATAGAACATACAAATACTACCTCAAGTACAACATATTACATACAACTACTACCTCAACTACCATATTGTACATATCACTACTACCTCAACTACTAACAGGGATAGCATACCTAACAATAAACCAGACTCTGACCAGGGTTAGCACACCCATCAATAAACACGACTCTTTCCAGCGTTACCATACCAATATGTAGAACAATAATGAATACAATCCAAACCCCATTGTCCCCACACTTCCCCGGTGTCTTTGCTGTCATGTCAAAGAGCACACATTCAATAAGGAAATTTAAAATAGGGTTGGTGTGATTTATCTATGAACCAAGGCTCAATACTTATTTAACCTATGCAAACTACTCAGGAATTTTAAAGTTATTGTTAAACAGGTGAACCGAGTTGAGCTCAATGAATCAGTCTTTAGTGTTATGGAAATGGTTTGACAAAAGAGGACGCCACCAAGCTGGTATGAAGACATGTACATATACTGCTTTCACTGGAATCTCCAGAGACTCTTCTGAGAACCTCAGTCCTATGTTTCCACTGACTTTCTGTCACTCAAGAGACCCAGGTGTACTTCTGCTTACACTGGACATAATTTGAATAGCTACAGTTCGCTGCTCACAGAATACGTTTAATGAAACACATCTTAGTGATCTCTGTTTGGTCTTTGACTCATAGACAGACAATAGGAATATGTTACTGTTTCCACCACTCACTATGCTCTGGTTCCTTTGTCTTGGTGTGAGACACTCAATGTATTTTAAGACATACTTTTACATGTTTCTAAGTTTGTATCTGCAGAAAGCTTTACATCTCTCTGAACTACTATTTTATGAAGTGACAGGAAGTCCGGCTGACTGTCAGGATTCTTGTATGGACTGTTGTTTTTGTCTCCCCCTACCTGTTGGAGTGTGATAATTCTGGACTTTGTCTATGTTTGTAGCCATGTGTTGGCCATGTGCCCGGAGTAACACCCATGTCCTTATTTGGGCAACTTCCTGCCTTTGTTTGTTTCCCTCCATTTTATCTCTTCACCTGTCTCTCTTTGGGTATTGATTGGTGGAGTATTTAAACACTGCCCTTTCTGTTCAATTTATCAGATCGTCACGGTATGTACTGTTTGCTACCTGACTGCCACGTGAGTGAGACTAGCGTGAAGATCTTTAAAGAGAAGCTATAGTTTACTGTTCTTCCCGGTTCTGAACCCTGCCTGTTTTGGACTTAGTCTTCCGCCTATCAGTTTTGGATCTCTTGCCCGTACCTATCTGTCTGCCTGCCTGCCTGTTTACGAACCCTGCCTGTACCTGGAACCTGATTTGCCTGCCGGACTGTTGGGGAATAAATCCTTTTTGATCTGCAATTGATTCCCGTTCTGAGTCGTGACAGTGACACACATGGGTCATTTCAGCAGCAGTGGCTCTATGACTGACCCTGGTCCACTGAATACAGTGAACACACTTTACAAGGACATCCACACAACCAACACTTTGCTCACTCAGAGATGCACACCCTAACCTCAACCCTACATTCAAAATGGTGGTGAAACTTGTTTAATAAAGATAGCAGATGTTTTATATACTTATTAGAAGAAAGATTATACAAAAAAGAGAATATACATTTGGAAATAATGACAACAAATCATATATTCTTTCTATTTTTATTTAATGTTAATCATGTGACAAACACAGGAAACTGGATAAAAAACAGAAAGCATAATGTTAATGGATCAAAGACATGTTGTATGATTGTAAATCATCCATAGCTGCAGTGCCACCTTAGACAGAGAGATAAGAAGCAGACGTGTCAGAGGAGATGTGTATTCTCCAAGCTGGAGCCTCTCTACTCTGAACACTGGCCAGGATTCAGTGTTTGAGTGACAGCCGTCTGGCCATTCTTACTGGCCTCACAGCTCACTGAGCCCGCCTTCCTCCACTGGTCTGCAGGGAGGGTCAAGGTGCTGGTCCAGCTGTAGTGGCCATCTTTCCCCAGGGCCCCCAGGCTACTAGACACCCCCCCAGACCTGCTGCTGCCCCCCACCTTCCAGCCAAGCTTCCAGTCTGAGGGGAAGCCCCCACTGGCCACACACAGCAGTGTAGCACTGCCCTGATCAGGCTCCACTCTGGAGGGAGGGAGGACGCTCAGCGTGGGCTGCACCACTCCCACTGGAGGAGAGAGAGAGGAGACAAGTGGACAACAGGCTCAGTTAACATCAGCCCTCATAGGAGCACAGAGAGAAGGGACAGGTTCCTGTTCACCAGCAGTTGGTGACATTAAAGAGGAAGGAAGCCGTTAAGCAGTTTTTACTTCATTATCCAGTTAACCAGTTTAAACCAAAATATATTTATGTTTATTTTTGTTTAAATGATTCTATCTTTATTTCTTTTTCCTTAAAGCATGTCACACAGGGCTCAATGGCCATGAAAAATATTAGAGAAATATCTTGACTACTATTTCAAGGACATGAATTCATTTGAATATGTTTCAAGTAATAAGCTGACTTTTTAGAAGATCAACAGAACTTAAATTGTACTTCTTTGCCCATAATACTAAATATATATATATATATATATATATATATATATATTTTTTTTTTTTTTTTTAAATCATGAATTATACTACAGCAATAGCCTAAAGTAATCATTTGGAAAACACATAATGAACAAGGACATATATGAAACAAATGTAGCTAATTATACCTAAAATACAAAACTCTGTACAACAGTATGTATTTAAACTGTGTACTCAATTTATCTAGCAAACAAATAACAATGAATAAAAAGTATAAATAACTTGAATTAGATTCAAATCATCCAAGCTAATTTATTCTACAACAGTTAAATATGTCAAAAAAAATTGGAAATGCAAAGAAAAGTGTCCTTCTACTTACGGTCAACGATGAGTTTGGTGCCTCCACCAAAAGTCCACCAGTGATACAAACGCATTAAGGCTGTACAAAAACCTCGTGTACATTAAAGAGTCATCTTACTGACACAGAAACGCCTTGCTTTTCACCCAAATGCATGAGTTAGTCGATAATTGATTCACTGGAAACATTATTATTTATATGTATTAATTGTTTGAATGCAAATTGATTTAATGAAATAAATTTATACTATATTTATTTTCATAACCTTTTTTAAGGCACACTTATAAACGGTTGAATGGTTGAACAGTATTCCAATAATTTGACTGAATAAAAAACCTTTAAGAAGATGTTATAATCATGCATTTATAATAAACATAACAATTTTTTTTTTTATCTACTATTCTAGTCTTATGTTATAATGTTATGAGAATGTTTTTCGTAAAAATTAGAAATTTAAAAGATTTCGTACAAACCAAGATAAAATTCAGCCAGATAAAATGTTATGACTTATAAATTCCAATTGTTTACACAAAATACATTTTTGTATTCCAAAAGTGTAAATGTAGAAGAGTGGTCCCCCGAGAATGTCTGCAGTAACTCTCACCCCTAGACTGATGAGTGGAAACAGCTTATTTCCATATAGAGGAAGCTTTGCATGCGTGGCTGAAACTGGGGTTCTGAGAGGGGCTAAAGTCCTCTGAGTTCAACACTGCAGGACTCTGAGCTGTCACTCAGCACCCCAGAAACCGTGGACACCATTAATCACCTCACCCTCCTTTTCTGGACAGTGCTCTGTGGATCCTTAACAGGTTGGTTCATTCCACTCAATCAAAATGTGGACATCACTTCTTTGTTTGCGTGGGTTTTCTATTGGATAACTCATTGTTTGTTTGTTTTCTATAGGAACCAGCAGTCAGGTGACGGTGACTCAGACACCAGTAGTGTCTTTTACTCCAGGATCCACAGTCACTCTGACCTGTAAAACAAACCCAGCCATTCATAGCAATGAAATAAAATGGTACCAACAGAAACCTGGAGAAGCACTGAAGCTTATCATACCACATATAAATACACTTGTATCACCAACACCATCTCTGTTTAGTGGCAGTGGAAGCAGCACTGACTTTTCTCTGACCATCAACGGCGCCCAGTGTGAAGATGCAGCAGTTTATCACTGTCAGAGTTTCCACTATCCCACCCGTGTTCATGTGTTCACACAGTGATTGAGAGCCGTCAATTACAATTAGGGCATTTAGCAGATGCTTTTATCCAAAGCGACTTAAATTGGTTAATACACACTTTTGACACACCGACGGCAGGGTCAACCATGCAAGGTTAAATCCTGATGAAACAAAAGCATACTACCCCAGATTATTTAAGTTATTGTTAAAGAGGAGAACAGAGTTGAGTTAATGGAATCAGTCTTTAATGTAATGGAGTTGGTTTGACACCAGAGGACGCCACTGAGCTGGAATCGAGACATGCAGACATGCTGCTTTCACTGGAATCTCCAGAGACTCTTCTGAAAACCTCAGGCCCACATTTCCACTGACTTTCTGTAACTCAAGTGACACAGGTGCACATCAGTTAAAACTGGACATAAAAGTATATGCCTCTACTGGTGTTGCTTAGGCCAATAGCCTTTTGAGGCAGTGTTGTTTCTGGATATTAGTGTTAAGGGCCAATAATGCTTATTATCATACATTAGTCACCATCACCATTCGTATGCAGTCACATGTTAATATACGCCCCCCCCCCCCCCGCCGACAAAATCTCACTCTGAACTAAGTTCAAAACTTGAGAGCCCTGCAGTAGCATAACATAAAACAGACAGTAAGCTCAGTAAATTTGCATGAAATAGATAGTAAGCTATGTAAAGTAGCATAGAGTAAGCTACATACAGTGGCATGTCATAAAACATACAGTATGCTAAGTACAGTAGCATGTCACAAAACAGACAGTAAGCTTTTTACAGTAGCATGTTATAAAACAGATAGTAAGCTACGTACATAAAAGAGACAGTAAGCTAAGTACAGAAGCAAGACATATAACAGACAGTAAGCTATGTACAGTAGCATGTCATGAAACAGATAGTAAGCTAAGTAAAGTAGCACATCATAAAACAGACAGTAAGCTAGGTACAGTAGCATGTCATAAAAAAGACAGTAAGCTACGTACAGTAGCACGTCATAAAACAGACAGTAAGCTAGGTACAGTAGCACATCATAAAACAGACAGTAAGCTCAGTCCTAAATGACATCTATATCACATTGTTGTCGCCACCGTTCCTATGAGCGTTATGTGTGTTGGTCAGGGATGCTGCGGGACCTCCAGGCCCTAACCAGGGCCCTGGAGAGCAGTTTGGGGCAGTGGGCTTTCGGCTACCAAAGTAGGGAGCAACTAGCTGGCCGCCTCCAGCAGGGAGCTCACCGGGGGGCCTACGCCGCGGAATTCCAGCTCTACGCCCAGCGTAACCCCAGTTACACGGGGGGTCTGGCTCGCCTCACCAGGCGGACCCCGAGGCCTGGACTTCGCCCCAGCATCCACCACGCTGCTGTTTCCGGTGTGGTGAGCCCAGCCAGCCTGTCCAGTGAGGGGACCCCCACTCCACCCTTTACTATCCACAAAGGCTTTACTATCAAGCCTTTGTGGAAATCCAACTGAAAGCCCTGTAGTTTATCTGAACAGGAAAAATATTTCCTCCCAATGCCAAGGAGTCGAATTCCAGACCGGTATAACAACGTGCATCGGTTATAAACATCTCGGCTTTGCCCGAGGTGTAATTCATACTTGCGTTTGGGCAAAGTCACATTGGACCAAAGCGTAAAACATGGGCCGTGAGAAAACAGTTTGATAATCTCACTGTGTTTACTGTTATCCGGCGATATACACCAATGCCCTAGTCCTGAGACTGGACTCAGAGGAAACACGAAGCTAGCCGGCTTTTCCACAAAGTCAACAAACGAGGAAGCGATCAGCCACCTGCAACTTGCTGCGGTAGCAAACGTGGGAGTTCACGAAGCGGCTATCGGGCGTCTGCGGCAGACGCAGCAGGAGCTGCTTGATGTGAACGCGGCTGTTGACGCGGGAGCCGGCGGATCCCGGGTGCCGGGGCGAACGCGTCGGAGGCTGCGGTGTGCTGCTGACACTGATGCTGGAATGCCCGGCGCCGGCGGACACCAGGCGCTGGAGGGTACGAGGATGGGGCCGCTGCGGTCAGCCAGGGCTTTGGCTCATGGGGGTCGTGAAGCACCGATGGAGTCACTGACGGGGCTGCTACCCGGGCGAGGCGAGGAGGCTGACACACACGGTGTGCAAGGAGTGGCACCTTGGACTTCACTGAAGAGCAGACAGCCGTATTTGCTTCGAAGGGTTTGCACTGTTTTCATTTAAACATTCACAGTTTACTGCCAAAGATCACGGAGGTGCGTGTGCTTGCCATGAAAATCAATGGCAAGCATACTATGTTTTTCAGAGACTTGGTTAGATTCTCATATCACTGATCACTTTGTTATCGTTTGCAAAGACCGGAACAGACGGGGGAGGGCTATGCATATTCGTAAGGTCAGACATTGATTTTAAATTAAGACAGGACCTGGAAAATGTCAACCTTGAAGCTGTGTCGATTGATATTTTACTTCCAAAAAGCAAACCAATATTGTTAGGTGTTGTTTATAGACCTCCTCATCAGAATGATTTTATCCAAACCTTGGAATGCATATGTGCATGTTGTCATTACTTTTTAAACAAGAAAGTCATCTTAATGGCAGATAATAATATTGATGTTTTAAATACTGAAGGTCCACTGTACAATGGCTTTTGTGATTTCTTAAAAACGCATGGTATAGCGGTTAGACCATGCGTTTTTTTTTACATTAATTAATTGGGTTAGACTCAAACTCAATTAATTAATGTTCCAACCAGAATAACTGAACATAGCCAAACTGCTATTGATCATATTATGGTATCTGACACATGTCAAATCCTACAAAGTGGTGTCATTGTGTATGGAATTAGTGACCATTTTTTAACCTACTGTACCTTGAAAGTTAAGAGGGCTCAGATAAAATGTCAGAAATCTCTGAAGAGCAGAAGATTAAAAGTGTATGATCTTAACAAATTTCAGGACATACTGAATAATATTAACTGGATGGAAATTACAAACATATGTGATGTTGATATAGCATGGGATCAATTTCAATCTACTTTCTTGGAAGTACTTGACAAGATAGCCCCATTAAAAGAGACCAGGATTAAACAAATCTCAGCCTTGGGAAAAATAAGTATATCTTGGACACCATTCACTTGAGAGATAAAATCTTAAGGGAGTTTAAAAGAACCAAACTGCTTGTTCTTTTTAAAGAATATAAAACACTTAAACCATTTCCCCAATAAATTTAAGGTGGCAAGAGTGATACCCTTCTGTAAAAAGGGGCTCAGATCTGATCCTGGAAATTTCCGCCCCATATCTATCCGGTGTTAAATCTCAAAAATTGTTGAGCAAATAAACAGGTATTTAGCAGAGCAGAACCTCTTATTTGACTTCCAATCAGTCTGCTCTATCTTACAGACTTCATCAGGAAAGAGGTGGATGAGGGAAATTTTTGTGGCATGGTGTCAATAGACCTTCAAAAGGCATTTGACACAGTCCAGTATGATATCCTCTTGAACAAACTCAAAGCCCTGGGATTTTCTGATACATCTCTCCAGTGGGTGAGGTCATACCTGGTTGGCAGAGAACAGGTGGTCGATGTGGAAGGGACCTTGTCCTCACGACTTAAATTAACGTGTGGAGTTCCCCAGGGGAGTATTTTAGGTCCTCTCTTCTTTTTGTTATATGTGAATGATATGCCATCAGCCATAGATTGCAATCTGTTTTTATTTGCAGACGACTCTGCTATTCTAGTCTCTCATAAAGAGAAATCAGAGGTGGAAAGGCTGCTTAGCGTAGAACTCCTTAACCTCAGTGCTTGGTTGACAGATAACAAGCTGTCTCTCCACCTTGACAAAACAGACTCAATTATTTTTGGGTCCAGAGACAAACTAAGTCTTTGGGATTTAGGGTAGTAGTAGGTGATGTTGAAATTACGGCCAAGGAAGTGGTCACTTACTTGTTGGCTGTATATTAGACAACAAATTATCAGGGGCGTTTATGGCCCAAAGAGTTATCTCAAAGGTGAGCCAAAGGACTAAGTTCCTGGCTAGAATTTCCAGCCTCTTGGATAGTAACACCTTGAAAACCCTAGCCGATGCTCTTGTTCAATGCCATTTTGACTATGCCTGTACATCTTGGTACACTGGCACTACTAAAGGCCTCAAAGACAAGCTACAGATCTGTCAAAATAAACTGATCAGAGTGGTCCTCAAACTCCATCCCAGAACATATCTTCTTCCTGACCACTTCTCCAGTCTTAGGTGGCGCAGAGTGGAAGAGAGAGTTTCCCAACTCAAACTGTGTTTAGTCTGCAAGATAAGAAATAAACTGGCACCCAAGTACCTACGACATTACTTTTCTAAAATCAGTGACACACACAATTACTCCACCAGGGGGAGTTCCACTGATTGAAAAGCGTTAAGAAGGATTGCCACTTGTTGTAGAACTTGTCTGTGTTTCCTCGCAGTGAATATTTAATCTTCTCTAACTTGAGGAAAGACATGACATCACTGAGCCATCGAGAGCTGGAGGGAGCTTTAGTTGACTTCCAGTTAAGGAGAAGCTGCCGTCTTGCCAGTAAAGAGGTGAAGGCTAAAATGTCTAAGTGCTTGGAAGTATAACGGTTGTAATCTTCAGGAATCCCAAATATAACAATATGGGGAGGCGACAGTTATTGTCCTCAAAAGTATTTTTGACATTGTATCAAAGTAGTTCTGCCAGAAGCGATATAGTAGAGGGCAAGAATTAAACATATGGGTTAAATTACAGGATGAAGAATGACATCTGTCGAAGCAATCGATGACACTGGGATAAATGTGTGACAGTCAAGCTTTGGAAAAATTGACTCTAAATATCACTTTGAACTGTATGAGTGTCAAACGAGCGCAAGTTGAGCTTTTATGAATTTTGTCAAGAGCTAACTCCCAGTAGTTATCCTCCAAGTTTAGCCCCAGTTCCTGTTCCCAGGCCGCTGTGACCTTGGTGGATGGTAAGCTGCCATAGGACAGGATTTTGTCATATGTTTTGGAAATTAGAGATTTTTGAAAGGGTTGGAACAGAGAAACTCTTCCCACAACTGAATCGTAGGTGAGGAGGGGAAGGTTGGAAATAGCGATTTGACACAGTGTCTGATTTGACAATAGCGAAATAAATGAGAGGGAGGGAGCTGATATACACAAGACAGGTCTGTAATTCTACGGAAAATACCGTCTCTATACAGGTCTTTAAAAAATGTCAGGCCTTTACCGTGCGATACAGAAAATCAATCAATTAATCAATGGTTTTAAAAAAACTTTTAGGCAAAAATAGGGGGAGACAGAAATTTTGGCAGAATAGAAATTTTGGCAAAACAGAAATTTTGGCAGAATGTTCATTTTCACTGTATTAATTCTTCCAATCAAAGACAAGGGTAAACTTCTCCATCTTTGAAGGTCAGATTTGATTTTGGACAGAAGGCGGGAAAAGTTGGAAGAAAAAAGTAACTTTAATGTTCTTGTTACATTGATCCCCAGACACCTGAAGCCAGATGGGCTAAACTTAAAAGGAATATTAGCCTGATTAAGTTGTAGTGCAGAAGCATTAATAGGATAGCATTCAGTCTTAGAAATATTCACTTTATACCCTGAAAATGAAACAAATGTCTTTAGGAAGAATAAGATGGCTGGTATAGAACAAACTGGGTCCGAGACATACAGTAATAGGTCATCCGTGTAAAGAGAAAGCTTAAATACCATGTTCGACCTTGATATACCGGTGAAAATGGGAGAGGACCTAAGATAGATAGACAGGGGTTCTATTGCTAGGGCAAATAATAAAGCGGACATCCCTGCTGAGTGCCACGAGGCAGAGTAAAAACGCTGGATTGAATGCCATTTGTAGTGAGGCTGGCTTGTGGGTCTGTATAAAGCAGGCATACCCACGAATTGAATATAGTACCCATACCAAATTTGTTCAACACATCCAGCAAGTAGTCCCATTTGACCCTGTCGAAAGCTTTTTCGGCGTCAACAGAGATAACTAGTGGTGCTTTTAGAATAAACGATATTTAAGAGGGTCCGTACATTATAGAACAGCTGGCATCCTTTTACGAATCCAGTTTGTTCGTCTGAGACAATAGTGGGGAGAATGTTTTCCAAGCGATGGGCCAGAGCCTTAGCCAGGATCTTAGCATCCACATTTATTAACGAGAGGGGTCTATATGAGCTGCAGAGCTTAGGGTCTTTGTCTTTCTTTAGAAGCAGACATATTGAGGCTTGCCTCAAAGTGGGAGGCAGAGAGTCATTCTGTAAAGATTCAATGTAAACAGAATGCAACAGGGGAGCCAGTTCATGCTGAAATAATTAAAAAAATTCAACTGGGTATCCATCAGGGCCAGGAGCTTTATTATTTTGCATGGTTTTCATAGCGCAAGTGATTTCCTCTACCGTTAGTGGTGAGTCGAGTTGTTTGGCAACGTCTGGATTTATTACAGGGACGTTTAGACTTTCTAAGAAAGAATTAGTTTCGGTGGGGTCGGATGATGACTCTGACTTATATAGGGAAGAATAGAAAGATGAAAAAACCGAGTTAATGGAAGTAGGGTCAGTATGTAAATTGCCAGACAAATCTTTTATCTGAGCGATTATATGCGAGGCACCCTGGCGGCGCAGCTGGTGAGCCAGGAGTCGACCTGCCTAATCCCCATGTTCATAATATGTAGAGCGTGAGCGCAAAAGCAGACGGTCCGCATCAGTGGTTGTGATGAGATCAAATTCAGTCTGTAAGTCTACACGACGTTTGAGGAAAGTAGGACAGGGGCCGGCTGCAAGTTGATGATCTAAATTACCAATATTAGTGGAGAGCTCTTGAGGTTTATTTATACGGGTTTTGTTCAAATATGCAGAATAGGAAATACTTTGGCCCCGCAAGACCGCTTTTAGGGATTCCCACAACAATGACGAAGACATAGGTTCCAACTCGTTCTGATTGGTCGCAATAAAATCATAAATTGTGGTCGCAATGAACTTATTGAATTTTTGGTCTGACAAAAGAAAGGTATTGAACCTCCATAAACCAGAGTACTTACGTTAAGGGGAGAACTGAATATCCAGAGAGAGAGGGGCATGGTCAGAATTAACAATAGGATGATATTCAGCAGCTTTCACTTTAGAAATCAGTTTGGCATCAATAAAATAATAATATATCCGAGAAAAGGACTGATGCATTGGTGAAAATAAGGAGTATTCTTTTAAATGGGGGTTAAGGAATCTCCAAGGATCTTTGCAACCCCTTTTTGACATAAAGTCAGAAATTTCCTTTGACATTGACGATGGGGTCAGGGAGCGGGGAGTAGAGCGGTCAAGTTTGGGGTCAATTACACAGTTCATGTCGCCACCAAATATAAGCAGGGTGTTCAACAAAGAGAGGCGCTCAAATAGCTTATTCATAAAGTGTGGGTCATCAAAATTGGGGGCATATATATTTACCAGTAAAATGGGAACATGAGGCAGTGTACCTGAGATGATTAAATATCTGCCATTCATATCAGAAATAATTTTGGAAGCTGAAAATTTAATTTTATTACTAATTATAATGGCAACCCCTCTGGCTTTAGAGTTGAAATTTGAATGATATACCTCAGAAACCCAGGTGCATTTTAGTCTGACCTGGTCCTTAGTGCGCATATGAGTCTCCTGTAGAAACACTAAATCAGGTTTTAGACGTCTCAAATGAGCAAATACTTTCGACCTCTTAATGGAGCTCCCCATACCTTTAATATTCCAGCTCACAAACCTCACAGAGGAACCAAAGTGAGGGATTCCCGAAATACTAGTATTAGCAGTCATTTGTTAAATGCTAAGATACAGAAAGGCAATGAGCATGGAGCCCCACACCCACCCAAAAAAAAAGAAAAACAAAGAAGGAAAAAAAAGCATGACAAAAGAAAAGTAAACACAAGGTAGACATAACAGCCAAAATAGCAAACAAAGGCTTCCCCCCCCCCCCCCCCCCCTCCCTCCCACCCCAAAGCACTTACAACGACCCCATCCCCAAACGATGGAGAACCCAGTGCTGTCTCAGAGAGTCGAATCAGTAAGAAACATACTTACAGCTTTGACATAACAGGAGCAGAATATTTAAGCTTGGGCTCCTGCAAACTTGGCAGTGATGAACATTAGGGCAAATATAAACAAGTCCACTTTAACGTCATATAACTTGGTGTGAAGATCAAATAAATAGCGAGTGACCATTAAGAGGTAGATTGCAACATCAACATTATTACTCTTTTGACAGTCATCTTACTTGCTTAGTGTTGTGATGAACGCCTTGGCCTTTTCTGGTGATGTGCATTCCCTCTCGGAACCGTTGTGCGTAATAGGGAGGCGCGCCGGGTAGAACAATCCAAAACAAATCCTTGGTATCTCCCGGAGCAGGCTGCAAACGTTGTTAAAAGCGGCTCGAGCCCGGGCCGTTTTCGCTGTATGGTCAGGGAAGACAGAAAAAACCATATCGCCAATCTTGATCCGCTGCAGGATGTCGACACAGTCTGTGTAATAATGCAGACGAGCGATTATAGGGCGGGGGCGGTCTCCGGGTCCCGGCTTCAGTTGAAGAGTACGATGAGAGCGGTCGAGGAGGGGCTCTTTGTCAAGTTTAAAGGCCTCCTTGAGCAGAGTAGGGACGGCCGTTGTAGTGGAGGAGTTGGGCGAACCCTCTGGAATACCCAGGATCCTTATATTATTGCGCCGTGATCTAGCCTCAAGATCCTCACATTTATTATCCAACCTTGCGAGTTCGGCTGCCGTATTGTCCACTTTAGCCTGGAGTTCGGCAACGTCGCTGGTGCAAGTGGAGAGGGAAGTTTCCATTTCGCCTACGGTGCACTTTAGAGTGTTTACCTCGGACTGGATGTTGGTTATACTTTGAGATAACGCTGACTTTACTGCCTGAAGCTCCGTCTTGATAGAAGATAAATTCTCGCCCAGAGCTGTATGAAGCTCAGTCTTGAAAATAGCAGCCATCACGCTGCGTAGGGAGCGGAGCAGCTCTTCCTTAAAACCAGAGGTAGCAATATTTGCCGAGGGGCTAGCGCCTCTGTCCGGGCGTGCATGGCCACTGTGTGGCAGGGATGTGGTATTCGCGGCAGGCCGTTGTGGTTGTGGAGGTAAATTGCTCTCGGGTTTCGGCTTAGGAGGCATTTTGGAAGGCAATAAGTCAAAAGTAATGTGTTGGGAAATAAATTCACACCAAAAGAAAGAGTAAAAATGTGCCAAAAGTAAAGAATTTAGCGAATGTTGCAGGAGCTTCAAAAGTCACGTCTTACTCCATTGATCGCTAAGCTGGAAGTTCGTTATTAATAATAAAAATAATATTTATTAAACAAATCCAAAATAACCAAAGTATCGCCACGCTATCACAAGTTTACAGACAAGCTAGGCCTTCAGTCACAACCAACACATTGTCTAGAAATACAAAACTTTGTCGAACATTATACTAGTAAAAATGGTTATATGCAAAAACACAATGAAAGTCCAACAATAAACACAAACTAAGCAGACGGCGCTGCCATAGTGAAAACAAAAGGGCCAAAAAACGGTGTAACAGCAGTGAACAATTTAGGAACAATTTAAATAGCGTCGCCATTATTGGCTCTAAAGTCCCAAAACTTGTTTTATAGAGGCATGGCCTCTTTAGGGTTCTACTACATCCTTTAGTTTTGAAAAATATATCTCTTTTTATTTTTAGGATTCTTTATTTGGGAACATTCAATAGCGTTGCCATTATTGACTCTAGAGCCCAACCATATTTTCCATTGGTATGGGCTCTTTATGGTCTTACTGCAACCATTGGTTTTGCAAAAAGAATATCTCTACTTATTTTTAAGGAATTTCTTTTGAGCAAAATTGTCAATATGCTTCTTTTTTTAGCAACAATTTCAGTAGCGTCGCCATTATTGACTCTAGAGCCCCAAAACTTGCTCAATAGAGGCATTGCCTCTTTGTTTTTCTTATTGATTGGAGGCACAGACCTTTTCGATTGTTGTAGTATTTGTGTTATGTGATTTTAGTGTATAGGGTGGTTTTTGATATAATATATTTTTAAAATATATTAAAAAAATAAAAAATATGTTAAAAATATGTAAATAATTGTGTAGCAGGTTCAATAAGTGAATGGACACCGGGTTTGCTTGGAAGCACACGCAAGTCTTTTATTTGCTTCAATTACGACAGTCGTTGTTGTTCAGGGACTCCAGTCCTCTGCAAGATAAAGCAAGCAGGTAAATACACACTCCCTGATTGGTCTGATCTCGAGCAGGTTTCCGCAATCAGACCCAATCCCCCCAGCCGATCCGGTGTGCTCCCAACATACTCCCCCCTGCAGGCCAGACGCTGTATGTCCCCCCACAAATTGTTTTAAAGATTAAACTTGTATTATGTTCAATCTCTCCATATTTCCCCTGCTCATTACTGTGTACAAATGTACTGTATGAACACCCTTCTGGGGCCGGCAGACACATAGAAACCTCCCGGCAGGGTGCGCTTTGCGAGCACACAAAAAGAATTGCGAGCAGGAAAAAAAAAACATTTCACCTCCGCTGCTGCAACTCCATCCTAGCGGTAAAACACTGAACAGTGTTACACTTGATGTTGCTTTTCGTTAGGCAGGGAAACAGTCACAGCTGAGCAGGCAGCGCTGCCATAGTAAGAAAAAGGGGTGAGGGTTTGAGTGAAGGGGTGAATTAAGATTCACTGTAAGTGTGGTTATGGACCCTAGACTAGTTGACTCATCAATGAGAACTGATACTTTAACTCCAATGGCTTGAATTCTTTGCCAGGCTTTCTTACCAACCTGCTGCTATGTGGTCTGTTATCTGCGCCGCATTGTACCGAGAGTGCAGGCCTACTCCAATATCTACCCCTTCTCACACTGTAGATCCAGAGGTCTAAATTGGCCCAAAAACGGCCTGTTGCTCAGGGCTATCATGCACAAGTAGCATGTTTTTTTTTCCAGTGTTGTCCATAATTCTTTGTGTTGACAGATGTCCATCGGACTTTTGATCTTGTAACGAAGAGACGTCAGCATCTTGCTCTTCTCTTCACCACACGTAGTGATTGAATATGAGCGCCATTCATCTCCCAGTCATGGGACTTGGATTTTATTGACTGACAAGTCAGTAATATTAAAGCAAACTTTACAGCCCAACTTCCCGTTCTCCTTGCTGTCAAACCAGGGGTACACCTCCCTTTTCCTGGCCCACATCTTCTCACTCCATATTCGGAATGATGAGCTGCCGGTGTCGGTTGAGCTCCTGACCGCCTCAGCCCTAGCGCTACGGCTAGAGCTAGCCACAGGAGTTGAGGTGATATCCTCCTTGGTGCTTCCAGCTGTGTCCTCGTGCGACACTGTTGTTCCCATGCGGTTAGTTTCTTTACGAAAATAAAACTTGGTAACTCGTCTTCTAGCCATGTTAAGATAGAGCAATAGAGAGGCACAGAGAGACCCATACAGACCCGGAAAGACCTAGAGTCACAGAGTGCCCTAGGGAGACCTACCAAGAGATCTAGACCCAGAGAGCCATAGAGATTCACAAAGAGGCCCAGACAGACCCAGAGAGACCAATAGAAAGATCCAGACCGAAGAACTAGAAAATGCATTTCTTGCAGAAAATGCGTTGAGTGCTGTAGTATAAAGTGAGTTTGAAAATATTTATTTTTTAATAAAGCCACATAGATTAAGACTTAAATGGCTTAAATCAAGTTAAGGGATATGAACAAAAGTCTAATTGGAGTAAACAATGTAAACATGCACATCATTTAAGAAAATGTAAATGGTTGGAAACAAATAAAGTGACAGCTGTTACGTATTTTAAGCACATAAGCTACCCCCACATAGCCACAAGGAAGCAGAATCGAACACATAAGCTGCATTACCTCCACATAGCCACATGGGAGCAGGATCAAACATATAAGCTGTAATTACTATACATAGTCACAAGTGGAGCCGGACCCAACTTACAAGCTGCAATAACTACTCCAGCCACAGAAGGCAGCATCTTTAAGAAAGATGCGGAATCCGGGGGCCAATACGTCACATAGGCCACGCCTACTTGATACAAATGGAACGGGAGTCAGATCAAGGGGTCAGAAACATATGGCAGCCCGGAGTTACTAGATAGATATTAAGATAGATACGAAGGCCCTGCTGTTTGTTGCTCACACGCGTGTTAAATACAATTCCCCTCCTTTTTGCTTCATACGTACCATACCGAAATACTTTAACAAATAAAGTGAGTTAAAAGCGATCCGGATTGAAGTACTTTCTTCAAGAACGCGACACAGCTGAATGAAAAGCGCAAAGCATTGATAAAAATGCAGAAATGTAAAATTTATTGAAGAATACTGAAGAATCTCAAAGGTCAAATGTCTTGCCCTGCACTGGTTTGTGTGTGTGTGTGTCTGTGTGTGTGTGTGTGTCTGTGTGTGTGTGTCGGTGTGTGTGTGTTTAAGAGAATAGTGAGCCGGTGCGTGATTAAAGGTCCCATGACATGCCACCAAGTGTGGGCTGATTAGCCGTTACAAGCCGTTTTGGAAATCTGTCCCTTATGACATCACAGGTGGGTGTGTCCACCTAGATGTGTGCTGGATAGATCAGTCTACCAGCCTACCCAGTGGACTGTAGCAAACGTTGCTCATCTATCCGTCACACATCTAGGTGGACACGCCCACCTGTCATAAGGGACAGATTTCCAAAACGGCATGAAACGGCTAATCAACCCACACCTGGTGGCATGTCATGGGACCTTTAAAAGTGGCCCAATTGAGCGGGAAAGGCCGCCCAATCTGGCAACACTGCCTGAACGTCCTCCAAAAGTAGCCCAATCCGACGAGGAAAAACCTCCCAATCTGGCAACACTGCTGAACATCCTCACGCTCCAGCGTCAACGTAAATCAATGAGACCAATTGAAAATGAAGCCATATGAAACTAAAACTGTGATTCTGAAGCAACTGTGATTCTATAAAAATTCTGTTTAGATATTATTGAAGATACAAGTGTGTCCATTTGTTAAATGGTTTGAACGAAGATAAACGGTTGAAAATTGATTTAACTAGTCCTTCCTCCCTCTCCCTAAAAAAAGATAGTATTTTAAAAGTAGAATATCTTAAAAAGTATATCGTATTTAAAAAATCTGAAAAGACGCACGCGATTCCAAGCATTTCTGAACATTTTAAAATTTGAATGGAGTCTCTAGGTGAAAAATTGAGAAAGGAGATAGGTTTGTAGAGAATAATAAAGGGGAAAGAAAGAAAGATAGAATAAAACCTAAGAAGAACAATAGTTGAGCGCTGCATTCAGCACTCACCTAACTAGAGACCCAGTGAGGCACATAGAGACCAAGAGAGATCCAGAAAGACCTAGAGACTTACACCGAACCAGTTGGCCCAGAAGGACATAGACCAACCAACCCCAAAAGTCAGAGACTACAGAGAGACCCAGAAAGACCTAGAGACCTACACCGAACCAGTTGGCCCAGAAGGACATAGACCAACCAACCCCAAAAGTCAGAGACTACAGAGAGACCCAGAAAGACCTAGAGACCTACACCGAACCAGTTGGCCCAGAAGGACATAGACCAACCAACCCCAAAAGTCAGAGACTACAGAGAGACCCAGAAAGACCTAGAGACCTACACCGAACCAGTTGGCCCAGAAGGACATAGACCAACCAACCCCAAAAGTCAGAGACTACAGAGAGACCCAGAAAGACCTAGAGACCTACACCGAACCAGTTGGCCCAGAAGGACATAGACCAACCAACCCCAAAAGTCAGAGACTACAGAGAGACCCAGAAAGACCTAGAGACCTACACCGAACCAGTTGGCCCAGAAGGACATAGACCAACCAACCCCAAAAGTCAGAGACTACAGAGAGACCCAGAAAGACCTAGAGACCTACACCGAACCAGTTGGCCCAGAAGGACATAGACCAACCAACCCCAAAAGTCAGAGACTACAGAGAGACCCAGAAAGACCTAGAGACCTACACCGAACCAGTTGGCCCAGAAGGACATAGACCAACCAACCCCAAAAGTCAGAGACTACAGAGAGACCCAGAAAGACCTAGAGACCTACACCGAACCAGTTGGCCCAGAAGGACATAGACCAACCAACCCCAAAAGTCAGAGACTACAGAGAGACCCAGAAAGACCTAGAGACCTACACCGAACCAGTTGGCCCAGAAGGACATAGACCAACCAACCCCAAAAGTCAGAGACTACAGAGAGACCCAGAAAGACCTAGAGACCTACACCGAACCAGTTGGCCCAGAAGGACATAGACCAACCAACCCCAAAAGTCAGAGACTACAGAGAGACCCAGAAAGACCTAGAGACCGACACCGAACCAGTTGGCCCAGAAGGACATAGACCAACCAACCCCAAAAGTCAGAGACTACAGAGAGACCCAGAAAGACCCAAAAGTACATAGATAGACCCAGAGAAACCCAGACAGACAGACAAACAGACGAATAGGTCAATGAGAGCAGCGATTGAGATTTACTCTGACCTGGAGAGCTAGGTGCAGGGAGTAACCAGGTGGAGTTGTGGAGGTGTGAAGTCTCTCTGGCTGGTTTTGTTCTCCTCCTCCTCCTCCTCCTCCTCCTCCAGGACAATGTTCTCCACGGGGGGTGGGGGGTCCAGACCAGAGCCCACCTCCAACCGCACAACCTCCACCCGCATGGGGAGACGCCCCCCCCCACCGCATATATATATATATATATATATATATGCATAGTGGGGGAGGGCTGCTTAAAGACGTGGGTCATGATGGCTGTGTCTCTGAACGCCGTCATGGCCTCTCTCCTGGTCTGTGTTTTCTGGTGGGTTCTCCTGTGAGTGTGTAGCAGTACTGACTCCTGGGGCCCGTCTTCGACGACTATAAGAACCCCCCCCAGGCGAGGCTACACAATCGACTGTAGTTAATGCTAATGCAGCCCAACTGCCGCGGAGGGAAATGTGATGATATTATATAAATGATATTATAGTCCTGGTTTGAAACACCTGAAAAATAGTAGCTTATGCTTTTGTTACCTACTGGTCATGAGCAGAGGCGGACAGAGTACACAGCTTCCTTACTTGAGTAAAAGTACAGATACCCCTTGCTAAATTTTACTCAAGTACAAGTAAAAGTACTACAGTCAGATGTCTACTTGAGTAAAAGTACTGAAGTACTTTTTTTAGTGCTTACATTTATGTATAGAAACGTCCTACATGGAGTTCTGAAAAATGTTAATACCTTGGAGAATGTAAAAGGAATTGAAAGTAAAATCAAGTCATTTTCATCTTTTTACCATGTTTTATTTAACATTTCTCACTTGCCCAAAAGGCAATAGCACAATAGTGTACAGTATAACAGTATACTCAAGAACATAAAAACAAATGCTCAGCTTACATAAATATGTAATATCAGAGAAGAAAATTCAACTAACAATTGTATGTATGTGTGAGTTACTCTGTTTTTTCATCAATCAACTCAATAAACCTAAACCAGCAAAGAAGGCAATATAGCAATGTTCTGACACACCTCTGAACCTGACCGTGTTATACACGCAGCATAGCAAAGAATAGAAAATAATACTGATTAAAGAAAATCAGCTAATCAGCTGTGTTAAGGTCAGCGTAAAAAAGGGAAAAAAAATCAGACAGTATTAAGCCCCTTCCTCTCACATTGACATACAGGCAAAGGCAGGAGAAAACAGTTTCAGCTGAATAACACCATTCTCACACATCTATGTGTGACAACTCTGTGTGTGTGTGTGTGTGTGTGTGTGTGTGTGTGTGTGTGTGTGTGTGTGTGTGTGTGTGTGTGTGTGTGTGTGTGTGTGTGTGTGTGTCTGTGTCTGTGTATGTGTGTACTGTACTTCAATTCAATTCAATCAAATGTCATGAAGTCCTTGTTCAACTTGAGGAGAAGTTGGTTCTCAAAATTCTGTGAATGAATTGATTCCCTTCTTGGGGTGAAAAGCAAACCTGCTATGCTAAAAAGCCTTTCACACGCGGCTGAAGCTGGCAGGGCTGTGTTGAGCTTCAGTGAGAGGTTACGGACAGCTGGATAGGGGGCCAGTGTATTCACTCGTTCAGCTGTAAGGGCTAGGTGTCACGCCGCGTCCTGCTACGCGGTCCAATACCTCCATCTAGTGACTACTTGACGCCAGTGGTCCTTCTCCTGACACACCAGTCTACAATCAACAATCACCATTCCCTACTTCAGCCGGGGATTTCCTATCAGCCGGCGCCAGTACGTCGTTACGTCTACCCAGTTAGTATCGGTCCTACCAGCACTCTTGAGACATCTGTTTCGTAACCTATCCCCGTGGTAACCATCTCTCCTCTTCTCTAGTTCTCCCCCTGCCACCGGACCCCTGCCTGCCTGACTACCCACATACCGTCTCGTCCTCGCCTGCCTGACTGCCTACCTGTTACCAGACCCCTGCCTGCCTCACTACCCGCCTGTCGTCGAACCCCTTTCTGCCTGACTGCCTGCCCGTTACCGGAACCCTGCCTGCTTGACTACCCGCCTGCCTACCAATAAATCCCGTTTCCCTTTCCCCCTCTCTGCCTTCCTGTGTTCAGCACTTGGGTCCCCACGTTCTGTTCCCTAACACAAGGTATCAATCAAGTTGCTTACTTATCTCATGGGAAGGAAGAGGTTGATGTGGTATCAGGAGACCGAAGACCTTCATCGTGTTCTGGCAGATGTGTCTTGATGTAACTAAGGCCTTGATTAGAAAGAAAGAATCACACCAACAAACACATATTTTTGTTATTATTACTCTGTAAGTGAACAACTGCATAGAATCATTGTTGGATGTAAAGGTTTTTGAAAAAAAACAAGCAAACAAAAACAAACAAAAAACATTTTCCTTACCAAGCTGTAGGACTGTGTCATTGCTTGTCCAGGAGGTTTTGAACCTTCGAACGAGAATGGCTGCTGCAATTAGCTCTGGCTCTGACATCATGCTCTCAAACCGCTTCCTCAAACCTTCAAGAAGAGCATCAACAAGTGGCTTGCAAAATCTGAGTGAAGGTGGCTGATCTTTCAAGCTTGGTTGTGAGGGTGGTGATTGTCGGAGCCAGCCAGCCCATCTGAACGTTGACTTCTCCTTGTAGTACGTTCAAGGACTTCGCAACTGGACTCATGGTGGTGACATATTCCCCTAAAAAGGCTATGTCAGCCGGACTGTAACTAATAGAAACAGAAGAAAATAAACAAACACATATTTCAACAAAATGTATACAGAACCAAATATCCACAAAAATGAAGTTTAAAAGGTTTACTTGTCAAACGCAAACTACAAAAATCCTTTTCCACAAGATTAGGTTATGATTAGTGGTGAGAGATAGAAAGAGAGGTCAAAAACCTATGTGGCTCCACGTTGTTATCCTGACTGTCCTCTCACACTTCAAAATAAAGTAACTAAATGTGCGCATACACCAAAAATATTGCAAGTGAATTTCAAAATAAAATTCTATGTATTCAGAAGTAACACAATTGACTATTATATTATTTCACTTTTGAAAATCCATAAAATATGGATTTCATGGATTATGGATTCATGGAACCCCTAAACTGCATCACTCTGGTACATTGGAACTCCACTGAAAAGGAAGTTCATAAAATATGAACTTAAATAAAGATAACAGGCATTTAGGCTCCTACATTAAGCATGAATGCTACGTTCAGGTATCCAAATGATCTAGCGGTATTCAGGTTGGCAACAGGCTACTTGATAACTAAACCAACAATTAGACATTGGTAATTCATGAATAGTAGTTATTGGTAATAAATACATTGTGGTACATCGTAGTACTCGGTGTCCGTGACAACCTAGACGGGGAGAGAGAAAGAGAGACAGAGTGTGTCCGGCCGTCTGTCTGTGGTTTCTTTCGTCAACCGACACAGAGACACTGAGAACCCCCGCCAACCAAAACCCAGGGACGAAAAACAATTGTGGTTTTATTTATAATTTCTGATTAATATTAGGTCTGTCAAGCGATTAAAAAACATAATCTAATTAATTACAGGCTCTAATTAATCTAAATTAATCTCATACTTACATTTTTCCGAGAAGGTATTTCAAAAATAATTTAATTCAATTAACATTTCTTTCATTAACATACGTTGCATATTAAGATCAAATGAATAAAATTTCCATCTCACTCAGGATTCAATGCATCTCAGTCGAGTGTGGCTTGACGAGGCTGGCTGCTAGCGCCAGCTTCAGGGGCGGTGGCAGCTCGTACCTGCCAGCTTGCTACCAAACGTTTTGCGTTGAGGTGATATTTAAGGGTTGATGAACTCAGTGATAGGAAAATAACTTACTACAGAGATTGCAGATAACGGTGTTCCTATCTACAGTTCCGTCTGGGAGTTTAAAAATTAACTTTTCCGTGCACGGGCCGAGCAGCGTGTTCTCGTCTGCCTCCATTTTGTTTCAACGCAAATGACGCACCGGGTCAAAGGGCACTATAGAAGTGCGATTAATCTGCGCTAATTTTTTTAACGCGTTATTTTTTTTCTGTGATTAATTAATCGGAATTAACGCGTTAATTTGACAGCCCTAATTAATAAATTATTTTTATTAAGGCACTTATTGAAGCATTATTCACTAAAAAAACGCAAAATCATCGGCTGAACACACGAGAACATTCAGTTGGATCCACCGAGTTGTTTATTGCAATTATGCTTCATTAACAAATACAACAGAAAAATAGTCCCTTACATGTACACAATAAACAGGAGCAGGGCCGCTGACAGGTTTGGCTGGGCCCGGGACAAAATTCTCTCAATGGCCCCCCCCCCCCCAAAAAAAAAAACACACACACCTCTACTTTCTCAGTCCCTACCCTACCCTTAAATGACGGAAATTCAAAAAAATACTCATTACTCAACAAACAATTTATTTTAACATTTTCACATTAACTTTGTGTGCAACTATTTAGGTGCGAAATGCTATGCGCCGGACTTTTGTGGTGGCAAAGTCATCAATGAGGTCATTGAAGTCCAGCTTCTTTGCAAGCATGTGCTCTATGGAAAGCATTGCCAGCCCGTTGAGCCTCTCCTGTGACATCTTTGAGCGCAAGAAGTTTTTTATTAGCTTCAATTTGCTGAAGGCTCGCTCACCTCCAGCCACAGTCACAGGCATGGACAGGAAGATCCTGAGCAAAATGCAGAGGTCCCCATAAATGCTCTGAAGCCCCATTTCGTATATGGCATTCAAAAGATCCAGGGATCCAAGATTTTCTTTGAATGTTGCACTGTATATTTTTTTAATGTGCAGGATTTGGTCTTGAATGGACTCCGTCAGGTCACTCTTGTACTTTTCAGTGAGATTTTTGCAGGCTTCCTTGATGCTGTCCTCCGGCATCTCCCTGAACTTCCAGAGGACACAGAACTCACTGCAGATCTGCTGCATGGACTGAAATCTTGTTTCTAAGTGGGACATTATACTGTCCATTGCAGCATTAAACACTTTGTCCCGAAAGAGGTCCTCTGGGCTTTGCACCTCTGTCTCTGTCTGTTGCTCATCAAAAAAGCGTTTCCTCTTTCAAGTCTTCACTTCAATCTTGGCAATGATGCCCATGTCAGTGGCAACAGCAGTTGCCTCTTTCAAAAAATTGTTCCAAGAGGAACGCAATAATGCAATCTCCCCCTCCAACTCTTTAATATTAGCTGCTTGGACATCCAATGAGATTGTTGAGGACTGACTTATAATGTTCCTGTCCTCGATACATTGTAGCACCTTCGTCCAAAATGTGAGGAGCAAGACAGCATTAAAGGATTGAAAGTAGGTTTTCAGCCCATGTGCCTCAGCTTTTTCGTCATTGCTCAGGTTTCCTGTTGAAATTAGTGTGTCAAGTGCCTGTATCACGCTTGGCAAATGTTTTGCCACTGGGCGCACAGCTTCAATCCGAGCACTCCATCGCATGTCTGATAAGAGGTGAAGAGAACATCCCAAAACGTTTTTGAGGATTCCCCACCGTTGAGGACTTCCACTGAACAGTTTGTACAGCTGATTTGGACTGTGAAATTTCTTATTTTCGAGACCCCCGGTATATATAACCATCCCTGGTAGTCTAAAACGATCCCATGGGAGTCTAAAATGAACCCATGGGATTCTAAACCAACCCATGGTAGTCTAAAACGAACCCATGGGAGTCTAACATGAACCCATGGGATTCAAAAATGAACCCATGGGATTCTTAACACAACCCACGGTAGTCTAAAACGAACCCATGGGAGTCTAGCAGAAAAATGACTTAGAAAAAAAACGCTTCGTTATTAAAACGTAGCCAAGGAATCCACAGTGAGCGGACTGTGAAATCTCTTATTTTCGAGACCCTTGGTATATATTACCTTCCCTGGTAGTCTAAAATGAACCCATGGGAGTCTAGCGAAATAATAACTTTAAAAAAAACGCTTGGTTTTTCAAACGAAGCCAAGGAATCCACAGTGTACAATTCTAGATATCGAAGCAATTTCAAAATAAAAAAATTAAAAAAATCGAAATATATATTTTTTCAACCCACCAGATGGCCCGAAATATGTCTATATTTTTTCGACCAATCAGATGGCTCGAAATATATGTAAATTTTAGTTTGATCAACAATATACATTACATCCTATTCACACCTGATGCTGGACTTTTGTATGGAACTATTAAGGCTGTGTATTTAAGCGTTAGTCTTTCTGTACTTTTTTAGGATCGCACCCTTAGAGAACGTTCATGTTGTGAGTAGAGGTATATATTTAACTCTGGAATAGGCTGAATTTGTGTTACTTCGGTATCACATATACTAAAATTGGAACGATACAGAGAAGATTAGCATGGCCCCTGCGCAAGGATGACACGCAAATTCGTGAAGCGTTCTGTCTTTTAACATCTAAATTCAAGTAATTATATAAAAATAGTATTATTATGTGTTAGGAATTGATTTCCCCCAGCCCGTAATGGCGTAGGAGCACTGCGGCGGACTACTTCGCCATTAGGGGGCAGTGTTTCACCAAAACACTGTTACCAGGAGTCCTGGATCTAAATTGTAATCATTTGGCATACAAATTATGCAATAAGCATCCATTGCAGCCCCAATTTATTTGTGTGCACCCTCTATTAAAAAAAGCAAAGAATTCTAGATATCGAAGCAATTTAAAAATAATAAAAAAAAAAAATCGTTTCGGACTTAGACGCCAAGTGGTCCCGCTCCTTTGGGGCCTCAGGAAGACCTCCAGACCGTGGACCACCAACTGCACCACTCAGTCCGACCAGGGGACCCGTTTCGGCCTTAGACGCCACGTGGTCCCGCTCCTCTGGAGCCTCAGGAAGACCTCCAGATCATGGGCCACCAACAGCAACACTCAGTCCGACCAGGGGACCCGTTTCGGCCTTAGACGCCACGTGGTCCCGCTCCCCTGGATGGTTCTGGAGACCCCCAGACCAGGGGCCACCAACGGCACCACTCAGTCCGACCAGGGGACCGGTTTCGGCCTTAGACCCACGTGGTCCCATGGGAGTCTAGCGAAATAATAACTTAAAAAAAAACGCTTGGTTTTTCAAACGAAGCCAAGGAATCCACAGTGAGCGGACTGTGAAATTCCTTGTTAAATAATAATAATAATAATAATAATAAGAGTAAGGATAAGAATAAGAAGAATAACAATAAGAATAATAATAATGAGAAGAATAACAATAAGAATAAGAAGAATAACAAAAACAATATGAAATCAGGTCTCAGCACCAATCCCACATGCTCTCTGTCCCTCCCTTGCCATGGGAGCCCACACACACACACACATGACCTCTATCTCTACCCAGGAATAGGAGGCTCAGCACTGGTGTGTGTGTGTTTCCAGCTTCCACCTATAGGCCCACACACACAAGGCCTCTGTTTCTACCCAGGAATAGGAGGCTCAGCTCTGGGATGAGTGTTTCCAGCTTCCCCCTATAGGCCCACACACACAAGACCTCTATCTCTACCCAGGAATAGGAGGCCCAGCTCTGGTGTGTGTTTCCAGCTTCCCCCTATAGGCCCACACACACAAGACCTCTATCTCTAACCAGCAATAGGAGGCTCAGCTCTGGGATAAGTGTTTCCAGCTTCCCCCTATAGGCCCACACACACACATTACCTCAATTTCTACCCAGGAATAGGAGGCTCAGCTCTGGTGTGTGTGTTTCCAGCTTCCCCCTATAGGCCCACACACACAAGACCTCTATCTCTACCCAGGAATAGGAGGCCCAGCTCTGGTGTGTGTGTTTCCAGCTTCCACCTATAGGCCCACACACACAAGGCCTCTGTCTCTACCCAGGAATAGGAGCCTCAACTCGGGGATGTGTGTTTCCAGCTTCCCCCCCCACCCACCAGACCCACACCCACACCCACCCTATCCCTACCCAGGAAAAGGAGCCTCAACTCGGCCTCTGGGGGTCCAGCTCCCCGCCCCACCATCTCCACGGGACATCCATCAACCTGACCACCAGCCGATCCCGGGTACCCACTCTTAAGCACCCCTCCTCGGCCTCAACAGAGAGAAAACCAACCCCCTGACATCCGCGATCACACCCCTGGGAGTCTAAAAAAAAATTGTTTACCTTTGGGAGTCTAAAAAAAAAAAAGAATTCTAGATATCGAAGCAATTTCAAAATAAAAAAAAAATAAAAATCGAAATATATATTTTTTCAACCCACCAGATGGCCCGAAATATGTCTATATTTTTTCGACCTATCAGATGGCTCGAAATATATGTAAATTTTAGTTTGATCAACAATATACATTATATCCTATTCACACCTGATACTGGACTTTTGTATGGAACTATTATTGCTGTGTATTTAAGCATTAGTCTTTCTGTACTTTTTTAGGATCGCACCCTTATAGAACGTTCATGTTGTGAGTAGAGGTATATATGTAACTCAGGAATATGCTGAATTTGTGTTACTTCGGTATCACATATACTAAAATTGGAACGATACAGAGAAGATTAGCATGGCCCCTGCGCAAGGATGACACGCAAATTCGTGAAGCGTTCTATCTTTTAACATCTAAATTCAAGTAATTATATAAAAATAGTATTATTATGTGTTAGGAATTGATTTCCTCCAGCCCGTAATGGCGTAGGAGCACTGCGGCGGACTACTTCGCCATTAGGGGGCAGTGTTTCACCAAAACACTGTTACCAGGAGTCCTGGATCTAAATTGTAATCATTTGGCATACAAATTATGCAATAAGCATCCATTGCAGCCCCAATTTATTTGTGTGCACCCTCTAGTAAAAAAAGCAAAGAATTCTAGATATCGAAGCAATTTAAAAATAATAAAAAAAAAAAATCGTTTCGGACTTAGACGCCAAGTGGTCCCGCTCCTTTGGGGCCTCAGGAAGACCTCCAGACCGTGGACCACCAACTGCACCACTCAGTCCGACCAGGGGACCCGTTTCGGCCTTAGACGCCACGTGGTCCCGCTCCTCTGGAGCCTCAGGAAGACCTCCAGATCATGGGCCACCAACAGCAACACTCAGTCCGACCAGGGGACCCGTTTCGGCCTTAGACGCCACGTGGTCCCGCTCCCCTGGATGGTTCTAGAGACCCCCAGACCAGGGGCCACCAACGGCACCACTCAGTCCGACCAGGGGACCGGTTTCGGCCTTAGACGCCACGTGGTCCCATGGGAGTCTAGCGAAATAATAACTTCAAAAAAAACGCTTGGTTTTTCAAACGAAGCCAAGGAATCCACAGTGAGCGGACTGTGAAATTCCTTGTTAAATAATAATAATAATAATAATAATAATAATAATAATAAGAGTAAGGATAAGAATAAGAAGAATAACAATAAGAATAATAATAATGAGAAGAATAACAATAAGAATAAGAAGAATAACAAAAACAATATGAAATCAGGTCTCAGCACCAATCCCACATGCTCTCTGTCCCTCCCTTGCCATGGGAGCCCACACACACACAGACATGACCTCTATCTCTACCCAGGAATAGGAGGCTCAGCACTGGTGTGTGTGTTTCCAGCTTCCACCTATAGGCCCACACACACAAGGCCTCTGTTTCTACCCAGGAATAGGAGGCTCAGCTCTGGGATGAGTGTTTCCTGCTTCCCCCTATAGGCCCACACACACAAGACCTCTATCTCTACCCAGGAATAGGAGGCCCAGCTCTGGTGTGTGTTTCCAGCTTCCCCCTATAGGCCCACACACACAAGACCTCTATCTCTAACAAGCAATAGGAGGCTCAGCTCTGGGATAAGTGTTTCCAGCTTCCCCCTATAGGCCCACACACACACATTACCTCAATTTCTACCCAGGAATAGGAGGCTCAGCTCTGGTGTGTGTGTTTCCAGCTTCCCCCTATAGGCCCACACACACAAGACCTCTATCTCTACCCAGGAATAGGAGGCCCAGCTCTGGTGTGTGTGTTTCCAGCTTCCACCTATAGGCCCACACACAAGGCCTCTGTCTCTACCCAGGAATAGGAGCCTCAACTCGGGGATGTGTGTTTCCAGCTTCCCCCCCCACCCACCAGACCCACACCCACACCCACCCTATCCCTACCCAGGAAAAGGAGCCTCAACTCGGCCTCTGGGGGTCCAGCTCCCCGCCCCACCATCTCCACGGGACATCCATCAACCTGACCACCAGCCGATCCCGGGTACCCACTCTTAAGCACCCCTCCTCGGCCTCAACAGAGAGAAAACCAACCCCCTGACATCCGCGATCACACCCCTGGGAGTCTAAAAAAAAATTGTTTACCTTTGGGAGTCTAAAAAAAAAAAAGAATTCTAGATATCGAAGCAATTTCAAAATAAAAAAAAAATAAAAATCGAAATATATATTTTTTCAACCCACCAGATGGCCCGAAATATGTCTATATTTTTTCGACCTATCAGATGGCTCGAAATATATGTAAATTTTAGTTTGATCAACAATATACATTATATCCTATTCACACCTGATACTGGACTTTTGTATGGAACTATTATTGCTGTGTATTTAAGCGTTAGTCTTTCTGTACTTTTTTAGGATCGCACCCTTAGAGAACGTTCATGGTGTGAGTAGAGGTATATCTAACTCAGGAATAGGCTGAATTTGTGTTACTTCGGTATCACATATACTAAAATTGGAACGATACAGAGAAGATTAGCATGGCCCCTGCGCAAGGATGACACGCAAATTCGTGAAGCGTTCTATCTTTTAACATCTAAATTCAAGTAATTATATAAAAATAGTATTATTATGTGTTAGGAATTGATTTCCTCCAGCCCGTAATGGCGTAGGAGCACTGCGGCGGACTACTTCGCCATTAGGGGGCAGTGTTTCACCAAAACACTGTTACCAGGAGTCCTGGATCTAAATTGTAATCATTTGGCATACAAATTATGCAGTAAGCATCCATTGCAGCCCCAATTTATTTGTGTGCACCCTCTATTAAAAAAAGCAAAGAATTCTAGATATCGAAGCAATTTAAAAATAAAAAAAAGAAAAAAATCGTTTCGGACTTAGACGCCAAGTGGTCCCGCTCCTCTGGGGCCTCAGGAAGACCTCCAGACCGTGGACCACCAACTGCACCACTCAGTCCGACCAGGGGACCCGTTTCGGCCTTAGACGTGACGTGGTCCCGCTCCTCTGGAGCCTCAGGAAGACCTCCAGACCGGGGGCCACCAACGGCACCACTCAGTCCCACCAGGGGACCCGTTTCGGCCTTAGAAGCGACGTGGTCCCGCTCCTCTGGAGCCTCAGGAAGACCTCCAGATCATGGGCCACCAACAGCAACACTCAGTCCGACCAGGGGACCCGTTTCGGCCTTAGACGCCACGTGGTCCCGCTCCCCTGGATGGTTCTAGAGACCCCCAGACCAGGGGCCACCAACGGCACCACTCAGTCCAACCAGGGGACCGGTTTCGGCCTTAGACGCCACGTGGTCCCGCTCCTCTGGAGCCTCAGGAAGACCTCCAGACCAGGGGCCACCAACGGCACCACTCAGTCCGACCAGGGGACCCGTTTCGGCCTTAGACGCGACGTGGTCCCGCTCCTCTGGAGCCTCAGGAAGACCTCCAGACCGGGGGCCACCAACGGCACCACTCAGTCCCACCAGGGGACCCGTTTCGGCCTTAGAAGCGACGTGGTCCCGCTCCTCTGGAGCCTCAGGAAGACCTCCAGATCATGGGCCACCAACAGCAACACTCAGTCCGACCAGGGGACCCGTTTCGGCCTTTGACGTCACGTGGTCCCGCTCCCCTGGATGGTTCTAGAGACCCCCAGACCAGGGGCCACCAACGGCACCACTCAGTCCAACCAGGGGACCGGTTTCGGCCTTAGACGCCACGTGGTCCCGCTCCTCTGGAGCCTCAGGAAGACCTCCAGACCGGGGGCCACCAACGGCACCACTCAGTCCGACCAGGGGACCCGTTTCGGCCTTAGACGCGACGTGGTCCCGCTCCTCTGGAGCCTCAGGAAGACCTCCAGACCGGGGGCCACCAACGGCACCACTCAGTCCGACCAGGGGACCCGTTTCGGCCTTAGACGCGACGTGGTCCCGCTCCTCTGGAGCCTCAGGAAGACTTCCAGACCAGGGGCCACCTGTCTTATCTGCCAAATGACCACTGTCCTGCAAAACAGTCGAGACCCCTGGTATATATTACCATCCCTGGTAGTCTAAAACGATCCCATGGGAGTCTAAAATGAACCAATCATGTAAATCAGGGGTGCCCAATACGTCGATCGCGATCGACCGGTCGATCGCAAAGGTAGCGTGGGTAGATCGCATGGCATTGAAGGAAAACATAAATCATCATTAAAGAAATAGACGTCAGCCTATCGTCATGCGCAAACAACGGCACTAATTGCGGGAAAATTTTAAAAAAGCTTGCGAGTTGCCTAGTTAGCCTCCAATTTTTAGCCCTCGTTTTTTCTCTTAATCTTAAGAAAGGGTATAAAAATGAGTGGGGGAGCTGGACCGAGTAAGAAGCCAAAGACGTAGTTTTTTTTCACTATGTCATTTTCGAAGTGCGTTTGCCTCATCTGCCAGTCTACCATCGCAATACCGAAGAAGGGAAATGTGGAGCGACATTTTCGGACTGCTCATAAAAACTATGACACCAACTTCCCGCCGAAAAGCGAGCTGAGAAAGAGAAAGGGGAAGGAACTAAAATGCCAGTTGTCCGGACAGCAGTCACTTTTCTCACAGCTAACTTCAAAAGCCAAAGCCGCCACCGAAGCATCGTTCCGGGTGAGCCACTTAATCGTTAAGAACAAGAAGTCCTTCCAAGACGGAGAGATGGTAAAAGAGGCATTCGTTGAAGCAGCTGACTCATTGTTCCGAGACTTTAAAAACAAGGCAGAAATAATATCTTCGATCAAAGCTCTCCAGCTGTCAAGAAGTACAGTTACACGGCGCAGTGAAGCCATGGCCGAGGATTTGACGCAGCAACTTTGGAAGGACATCGCAGATTGCGAGTGCTTCTCACTGCAGTTGGACGAATCTACTGACGTGAGTGACACAGCCCAGTTGTGCATTTTTATTCGGATTGTGTTTACTTACATGACTGCAAAAGAAGAGCTGTTGACACTACTGCCCATGAAAGAACACACGCGAGGAGAGGATATATTTCAGTCTTTCAATAACTTTATCATGAAAACCCAGCTCCCAGTGCACAAATTGGTGTCCATCACCACGGATGGAGCACCCGCAATGGTTGGCCGCGTGAATGGAGTTATTGCCAAGTGCAGGGAGGACGATGCTTTCCCGGACTTCCTGAATTACCACTGCATAATACACCAACAAGCGTTATGCGCTAAAATGCTCAACATGAAAGAGATCATGGATGTGGCAATGAAGATCGCCTGTTCTATTCGCGCCAGATCTCTTCAAAGACGGCTATTCCGTGCACATCTGGAGCAGGCTGACTGCGACCACTCTGAGTTGTTGCTACACACTGACGTGAGATGGCTTAGTCGAGGGAAATTCCTGCAAAGATTTCGAGAGCTCTGTCCGGAGATTAAGGAGTTTTTCCGTGTAGCTGGACATGCAGAATACAAGCAACTAAATGACGGTCAGTGGCTGTTAGACTTGGCATTTTTAACTGATCTGACAAAGCTATGGAATGACCTTAATCTAGATCTGCAGGGAAAAGACAAAACAGTGATTAATATGATCAGCTCAGTTAATGCATTCAAACGAAAGATGCAACATCTCTCCTCAAAGCTGTGGCGTCATGATTTTGCAAACGTCCAGAACCTGGCGTCAGAGCTGGAGATGCAAGGGAAAGCCTGTGTGCAACTTGACAGTGCACGCTACACAGAGCAGATTGACAAATGTCTGTCAGAGTTTGACAAACGCTTTTAAGACTTTTCTTTGCTCGAGCCAGTCGCTACATTCATGTGCTATCCTCATATGCTGAGGTTGATTCACTCGCATCAAAAATGTCAACACTGTTTCACCTGAACTCTTCTGGAGTGGAAGATGAGATTTTGACATTAGAAGCAGACATTCAGCTGAAATCCAGAGCTCATGGAGAGTTCTGGAACTTACTCACAGAGGAAAAGTACCCCAATATGAGGAAATGTGCTACCTCATTGACTGCTTTATTTGGCTCCACTTATTTATGTGAGTCAGCCTTTTCCCACATGAAGATCATTAAGTCCAAGTACCGTTCCACCATAACTGATGATCATTTGGAAGTGTGCTTGAGGCTGGCTGTCAGCAGCTACTGTCCGGACTATGCATCCCTGGCTGATTCCATTCAGTGCAAGTCATCAGAATAAGGTAATGACAAAAAATGTACATGGTTTGTTGTGTTGTGCAATATGGGCTCATGCTGTTATGCAAGGGACATCAACATACATTGTACATATAGAGAATTCTCAATATATTCATGAATAAATATGTTTAGCATTTTTGTAGTAGGTAGATTATTTTGACTTGGTCATTTTATAAGTAGCTTGCATGCTGAAAAAGTGTGAGCACCCCTGATGTAAATGAACAAATGGGATTCTAAACACAACCCATGGTAGTCTAAAACGAACCCATGGGATTCTAGCAGAAAAATAACTTAGAAAAAAACGCTTGGTTTTTCAAAAGAATCCAAGAAATCCACATTGAGCGGACTGTGAAATTTCTTATTTTCGAGACACTTGGTATATATTACCATCCCTGGTAGTCTAAAATGAACCCATGGGAGTCTAGCGAAATAATAACTTAAAAAAAAACACTTGGTTTTTCAAACGAAGCCAAGGAATCCACAGTGTACAATTCTAGATATCGAAGCAATTTCAAAATAAAAAAATAAAAAAAATCGAAATATACATTTTTTCAACCCACCAGATGGCCCGAAATATGTCTATATTTTTTGGACCAATCAGATGGCTTGAAATATATGTAAATTTTAGTTTGATCAACAATATACATTACATCCTATTCACACCTGATACTGGACTTTTGTATGGAACTATTATGGCTGTGTATTTAAGCGTTAGTCTTTCTGTACTTTTTTAGGATCGCACCCTTAGAGAACGTTCATGTTGTGAGTAGAGGTATATATTTAACTCAGGAATAGTCTGATTTTGTGTTACTTCGGTATCACATATACTAACATTGGAACGATACAGAGAAGATTAGCATGGCCCCTGCGCAAGGATGACACGCAAATTCGTGAAGCGTTCTATCTTTTAACATCTAAATTCAAGTAATTATATAAAAATAGTATTGTTATGTGTTAGGAATTGATTTCCTCCAGCCCGTAATGGCGTAGGAGCACTGCGGCGGACTACTTCGCCATTAGGGGGCAGTGTTTCACCAAAACACTGTTACCAGGAGTCCTGGATCTAAATTGTAATCATTTGGCATACAAATTATGCAGTAAGCATCCATTGCAGCCCCAATTTATTTGTGTGCACCCTCTATTAAAAAAAGCAAAGAATTCTAGATATCGAAGCAATTTAAAAATAAAAAAAATAAAAAAATCGTTTCGGACTTAGACGCCAAGTGGTCCCGCTCCTCTGGGGCCTCAGGAAGACCTCCAGACCGTGGACCACCAACTGCACCACTCAGTCCGACCAGGGGACCCGTTTCGGCCTTAGACGTGACGTGGTCCCGCTCCTCTGGAGCCTCAGGAAGACCTCCAGACCGGGGGCCACCAACGGCACCACTCAGTCCCACCAGGGGACCCGTTTCGGCCTTAGAAGCGACGTGGTCCCGCTCCTCTGGAGCCTCAGGAAGACCTCCAGATCATGGGCCACCAACAGCAACACTCAGTCCGACCAGGGGACCCGTTTCGGCCTTAGACGCCACGTGGTCCCGCTCCCCTGGATGGTTCTAGAGACCCCCAGACCAGGGGCCACCAACGGCACCACTCAGTCCAACCAGGGGACCGGTTTCGGCCTTAGACGCCACGTGGTCCCGCTCCTCTGGAGCCTCAGGAAGACCTCCAGACCGGGGGCCACCAACGGCACCACTCAGTCCGACCAGGGGACCCGTTTCGGCCTTAGACGCGACGTGGTCCCGCTCCTCTGGAGCCTCAGGAAGACCTCCAGACCGGGGGCCACCAACGGCACCACTCAGTCCCACCAGGGGACCCGTTTCGGCCTTTGACGCCATGTGGTCCCGCTCCCCTGGATGGTTCTAGAGACCCCCAGACCAGGGGCCACCAACGGCACCACTCAGTCCAACCAGGGGACCGGTTTCGGCCTTAGACGCGACGTGGTCCCGCTCCTCTGGAGCCTCAGGAAGACTTCCAGACCAGGGGCCACCTGTCTTATCTGCCAAATGACCACTGTCCTGCAAAACAGTCGAGACCCCTGGTATATATTACCATCCCTGGTAGTCTAAAACGATCCCATGGGAGTCTAAAATGAACCCATGGGTTCATGTAAATGAACAAATGGGATTCTAAACACAACCCATGGTAGTCTAAACGCACCCATGGGATTCTAACAGAAAAATAACTTAGAAAAAAACGCTTGGTTTTTCAAAAGAATCCAAGAAATCCACAGTGAGCGGACTGTGAAATTTCTTATTTTCGAGACCCTTGGTATATATTACCATCCCTGGTAGTCTAAAATGAACCCATGGGAGTCTAGCGAAATAATAACTTAAAAAAAAACACTTGGTTTTTCAAACGAAGCCAAGGAATCCACAGTGTACAATTGTAGATATCGAAGCAATTTCAAAATAAAAAAATAAAAAAAATCGAAATATACATTTTTTCAACCCACCAGATGGCCCGAAATATGTCTATATTTTTTGGACCAATCAGATGGCTTGAAATATATGTAAATTTTAGTTTGATCAACAATATACATTACATCCTATTCACACCTGATACTGGACTTTTGTATGGAACTATTATGGCTGTGTATTTAAGCATTAGTCTTTCTGTACTTTTTTAGCATCGCACCCTTAGAGAACGTTCATGTTGTGAGTAGAGGTATATATCTAACTCAGGAATAGGTTGAATTTGTGTTACTTCGGTATCACATATACTAAAATTGGAACGATACAGAGAAGATTAGCATGGCCCCTGCGCAAGGATGACACGCAAATTCGTGAAGCGTTCTGTCTTTTAACATCTAAATTCAAGTAATTATATAAAAATAGTATTATTATGTGTTAGGAATTGATTTCCTCCAGCCCGTAATGGCGTAGGAGCACTGCGGCGGACTACTTCGCCATTAGGGGGCAGTGTTTCACCAAAACACTGTTACCAGGAGTCCTGGATCTAAATTGTAATCATTTGGCATACAAATTATGCAATAAGCATCCATTGCAGCCCCAATTTATTTGTGTGCACCCTCTAGTAAAAAAAGCAAAGAATTCTAGATATCGAAGCAATTTAAAAATAATAAAAAAAAAAAATCGTTTCGGACTTAGACGCCAAGTGGTCCCGCTCCTTTGGGGCCTCAGGAAGACCTCCAGACCGTGGACCACCAACTGCACCACTCAGTCCGACCAGGGGACCCGTTTCGGCCTTAGACGCCACGTGGTCCCGCTCCTCTGGAGCCTCAGGAAGACCTCCAGATCATGGGCCACCAACAGCAACACTCAGTCCGACCAGGGGACCCGTTTCGGCCTTAGACGCCACGTGGTCCCGCTCCCCTGGATGGTTCTAGAGACCCCCAGACCAGGGGCCACCAACGGCACCACTCAGTCCGACCAGGGGACCGGTTTCGGCCTTAGACGCCACGTGGTCCCATGGGAGTCTAGCGAAATAATAACTTCAAAAAAAACGCTTGGTTTTTCAAACGAAGCCAAGGAATCCACAGTGAGCGGACTGTGAAATTCCTTGTTAAATAATAATAATAATAATAATAATAATAATAATAATAAGAGTAAGGATAAGAATAAGAAGAATAACAATAAGAATAATAATAATGAGAAGAATAACAATAAGAATAAGAAGAATAACAAAAACAATATGAAATCAGGTCTCAGCACCAATCCCACATGCTCTCTGTCCCTCCCTTGCCATGGGAGCCCACACACACACAGACATGACCTCTATCTCTACCCAGGAATAGGAGGCTCAGCACTGGTGTGTGTGTTTCCAGCTTCCACCTATAGGCCCACACACACAAGGCCTCTGTTTCTACCCAGGAATAGGAGGCTCAGCTCTGGGATGAGTGTTTCCTGCTTCCCCCTATAGGCCCACACACACAAGACCTCTATCTCTACCCAGGAATAGGAGGCCCAGCTCTGGTGTGTGTTTCCAGCTTCCCCCTATAGGCCCACACACACAAGACCTCTATCTCTAACAAGCAATAGGAGGCTCAGCTCTGGGATAAGTGTTTCCAGCTTCCCCCTATAGGCCCACACACACACATTACCTCAATTTCTACCCAGGAATAGGAGGCTCAGCTCTGGTGTGTGTGTTTCCAGCTTCCCCCTATAGGCCCACACACACAAGACCTCTATCTCTACCCAGGAATAGGAGGCCCAGCTCTGGTGTGTGTGTTTCCAGCTTCCACCTATAGGCCCACACACAAGGCCTCTGTCTCTACCCAGGAATAGGAGCCTCAACTCGGGGATGTGTGTTTCCAGCTTCCCCCCCCACCCACCAGACCCACACCCACACCCACCCTATCCCTACCCAGGAAAAGGAGCCTCAACTCGGCCTCTGGGGGTCCAGCTCCCCGCCCCACCATCTCCACGGGACATCCATCAACCTGACCACCAGCCGATCCCGGGTACCCACTCTTAAGCACCCCTCCTCGGCCTCAACAGAGAGAAAACCAACCCCCTGACATCCGCGATCACACCCCTGGGAGTCTAAAAAAAAATTGTTTACCTTTGGGAGTCTAAAAAAAAAAAAGAATTCTAGATATCGAAGCAATTTCAAAATAAAAAAAAAATAAAAATCGAAATATATATTTTTTCAACCCACCAGATGGCCCGAAATATGTCTATATTTTTTCGACCTATCAGATGGCTCGAAATATATGTAAATTTTAGTTTGATCAACAATATACATTATATCCTATTCACACCTGATACTGGACTTTTGTATGGAACTATTATTGCTGTGTATTTAAGCGTTAGTCTTTCTGTACTTTTTTAGGATCGCACCCTTAGAGAACGTTCATGGTGTGAGTAGAGGTATATCTAACTCAGGAATAGGCTGAATTTGTGTTACTTCGGTATCACATATACTAAAATTGGAACGATACAGAGAAGATTAGCATGGCCCCTGCGCAAGGATGACACGCAAATTCGTGAAGCGTTCTATCTTTTAACATCTAAATTCAAGTAATTATATAAAAATAGTATTATTATGTGTTAGGAATTGATTTCCTCCAGCCCGTAATGGCGTAGGAGCACTGCGGCGGACTACTTCGCCATTAGGGGGCAGTGTTTCACCAAAACACTGTTACCAGGAGTCCTGGATCTAAATTGTAATCATTTGGCATACAAATTATGCAGTAAGCATCCATTGCAGCCCCAATTTATTTGTGTGCACCCTCTATTAAAAAAAGCAAAGAATTCTAGATATCGAAGCAATTTAAAAATAAAAAAAAGAAAAAAATCGTTTCGGACTTAGACGCCAAGTGGTCCCGCTCCTCTGGGGCCTCAGGAAGACCTCCAGACCGTGGACCACCAACTGCACCACTCAGTCCGACCAGGGGACCCGTTTCGGCCTTAGACGTGACGTGGTCCCGCTCCTCTGGAGCCTCAGGAAGACCTCCAGACCGGGGGCCACCAACGGCACCACTCAGTCCCACCAGGGGACCCGTTTCGGCCTTAGAAGCGACGTGGTCCCGCTCCTCTGGAGCCTCAGGAAGACCTCCAGATCATGGGCCACCAACAGCAACACTCAGTCCGACCAGGGGACCCGTTTCGGCCTTAGACGCCACGTGGTCCCGCTCCCCTGGATGGTTCTAGAGACCCCCAGACCAGGGGCCACCAACGGCACCACTCAGTCCAACCAGGGGACCGGTTTCGGCCTTAGACGCCACGTGGTCCCGCTCCTCTGGAGCCTCAGGAAGACCTCCAGACCAGGGGCCACCAACGGCACCACTCAGTCCGACCAGGGGACCCGTTTCGGCCTTAGACGCGACGTGGTCCCGCTCCTCTGGAGCCTCAGGAAGACCTCCAGACCGGGGGCCACCAACGGCACCACTCAGTCCCACCAGGGGACCCGTTTCGGCCTTAGAAGCGACGTGGTCCCGCTCCTCTGGAGCCTCAGGAAGACCTCCAGATCATGGGCCACCAACAGCAACACTCAGTCCGACCAGGGGACCCGTTTCGGCCTTTGACGTCACGTGGTCCCGCTCCCCTGGATGGTTCTAGAGACCCCCAGACCAGGGGCCACCAACGGCACCACTCAGTCCAACCAGGGGACCGGTTTCGGCCTTAGACGCCACGTGGTCCCGCTCCTCTGGAGCCTCAGGAAGACCTCCAGACCGGGGGCCACCAACGGCACCACTCAGTCCGACCAGGGGACCCGTTTCGGCCTTAGACGCGACGTGGTCCCGCTCCTCTGGAGCCTCAGGAAGACCTCCAGACCGGGGGCCACCAACGGCACCACTCAGTCCGACCAGGGGACCCGTTTCGGCCTTAGACGCGACGTGGTCCCGCTCCTCTGGAGCCTCAGGAAGACTTCCAGACCAGGGGCCACCTGTCTTATCTGCCAAATGACCACTGTCCTGCAAAACAGTCGAGACCCCTGGTATATATTACCATCCCTGGTAGTCTAAAACGATCCCATGGGAGTCTAAAATGAACCAATCATGTAAATCAGGGGTGCCCAATACGTCGATCGCGATCGACCGGTCGATCGCAAAGGTAGCGTGGGTAGATCGCATGGCATTGAAGGAAAACATAAATCATCATTAAAGAAATAGACGTCAGCCTATCGTCATGCGCAAACAACGGCACTAATTGCGGGAAAATTTTAAAAAAGCTTGCGAGTTGCCTAGTTAGCCTCCAATTTTTAGCCCTCGTTTTTTCTCTTAATCTTAAGAAAGGGTATAAAAATGAGTGGGGGAGCTGGACCGAGTAAGAAGCCAAAGACGTAGTTTTTTTTCACTATGTCATTTTCGAAGTGCGTTTGCCTCATCTGCCAGTCTACCATCGCAATACCGAAGAAGGGAAATGTGGAGCGACATTTTCGGACTGCTCATAAAAACTATGACACCAACTTCCCGCCGAAAAGCGAGCTGAGAAAGAGAAAGGGGAAGGAACTAAAATGCCAGTTGTCCGGACAGCAGTCACTTTTCTCACAGCTAACTTCAAAAGCCAAAGCCGCCACCGAAGCATCGTTCCGGGTGAGCCACTTAATCGTTAAGAACAAGAAGTCCTTCCAAGACGGAGAGATGGTAAAAGAGGCATTCGTTGAAGCAGCTGACTCATTGTTCCGAGACTTTAAAAACAAGGCAGAAATAATATCTTCGATCAAAGCTCTCCAGCTGTCAAGAAGTACAGTTACACGGCGCAGTGAAGCCATGGCCGAGGATTTGACGCAGCAACTTTGGAAGGACATCGCAGATTGCGAGTGCTTCTCACTGCAGTTGGACGAATCTACTGACGTGAGTGACACAGCCCAGTTGTGCATTTTTATTCGGATTGTGTTTACTTACATGACTGCAAAAGAAGAGCTGTTGACACTACTGCCCATGAAAGAACACACGCGAGGAGAGGATATATTTCAGTCTTTCAATAACTTTATCATGAAAACCCAGCTCCCAGTGCACAAATTGGTGTCCATCACCACGGATGGAGCACCCGCAATGGTTGGCCGCGTGAATGGAGTTATTGCCAAGTGCAGGGAGGACGATGCTTTCCCGGACTTCCTGAATTACCACTGCATAATACACCAACAAGCGTTATGCGCTAAAATGCTCAACATGAAAGAGATCATGGATGTGGCAATGAAGATCGCCTGTTCTATTCGCGCCAGATCTCTTCAAAGACGGCTATTCCGTGCACATCTGGAGCAGGCTGACTGCGACCACTCTGAGTTGTTGCTACACACTGACGTGAGATGGCTTAGTCGAGGGAAATTCCTGCAAAGATTTCGAGAGCTCTGTCCGGAGATTAAGGAGTTTTTCCGTGTAGCTGGACATGCAGAATACAAGCAACTAAATGACGGTCAGTGGCTGTTAGACTTGGCATTTTTAACTGATCTGACAAAGCTATGGAATGACCTTAATCTAGATCTGCAGGGAAAAGACAAAACAGTGATTAATATGATCAGCTCAGTTAATGCATTCAAACGAAAGATGCAACATCTCTCCTCAAAGCTGTGGCGTCATGATTTTGCAAACGTCCAGA
The DNA here is from genome assembly GCF_949987615.1 of Pollachius pollachius. Taxonomy (NCBI): domain Eukaryota; kingdom Metazoa; phylum Chordata; class Actinopteri; order Gadiformes; family Gadidae; genus Pollachius; species Pollachius pollachius. The sequence goes on from NC_136944.1 coordinate 1,236,815, forward strand.
ACCTGGCGTCAGAGCTGGAGATGCAAGGGAAAGCCTGTGTGCAACTTGACAGTGCACGCTACACAGAGCAGATTGACAAATGTCTGTCAGAGTTTGACAAACGCTTTTAAGACTTTTCTTTGCTCGAGCCAGTCGCTACATTCATGTGCTATCCTCATATGCTGAGGTTGATTCACTCGCATCAAAAATGTCAACACTGTTTCACCTGAACTCTTCTGGAGTGGAAGATGAGATTTTGACATTAGAAGCAGACATTCAGCTGAAATCCAGAGCTCATGGAGAGTTCTGGAACTTACTCACAGAGGAAAAGTACCCCAATATGAGGAAATGTGCTACCTCATTGACTGCTTTATTTGGCTCCACTTATTTATGTGAGTCAGCCTTTTCCCACATGAAGATCATTAAGTCCAAGTACCGTTCCACCATAACTGATGATCATTTGGAAGTGTGCTTGAGGCTGGCTGTCAGCAGCTACTGTCCGGACTATGCATCCCTGGCTGATTCCATTCAGTGCAAGTCATCAGAATAAGGTAATGACAAAAAATGTACATGGTTTGTTGTGTTGTGCAATATGGGCTCATGCTGTTATGCAAGGGACATCAACATACATTGTACATATAGAGAATTCTCAATATATTCATGAATAAATATGTTTAGCATTTTTGTAGTAGGTAGATTATTTTGACTTGGTCATTTTATAAGTAGCTTGCATGCTGAAAAAGTGTGAGCACCCCTGATGTAAATGAACAAATGGGATTCTAAACACAACCCATGGTAGTCTAAAACGAACCCATGGGATTCTAGCAGAAAAATAACTTAGAAAAAAACGCTTGGTTTTTCAAAAGAATCCAAGAAATCCACATTGAGCGGACTGTGAAATTTCTTATTTTCGAGACACTTGGTATATATTACCATCCCTGGTAGTCTAAAATGAACCCATGGGAGTCTAGCGAAATAATAACTTAAAAAAAAACACTTGGTTTTTCAAACGAAGCCAAGGAATCCACAGTGTACAATTCTAGATATCGAAGCAATTTCAAAATAAAAAAATAAAAAAAATCGAAATATACATTTTTTCAACCCACCAGATGGCCCGAAATATGTCTATATTTTTTGGACCAATCAGATGGCTTGAAATATATGTAAATTTTAGTTTGATCAACAATATACATTACATCCTATTCACACCTGATACTGGACTTTTGTATGGAACTATTATGGCTGTGTATTTAAGCGTTAGTCTTTCTGTACTTTTTTAGGATCGCACCCTTAGAGAACGTTCATGTTGTGAGTAGAGGTATATATTTAACTCAGGAATAGTCTGATTTTGTGTTACTTCGGTATCACATATACTAACATTGGAACGATACAGAGAAGATTAGCATGGCCCCTGCGCAAGGATGACACGCAAATTCGTGAAGCGTTCTATCTTTTAACATCTAAATTCAAGTAATTATATAAAAATAGTATTGTTATGTGTTAGGAATTGATTTCCTCCAGCCCGTAATGGCGTAGGAGCACTGCGGCGGACTACTTCGCCATTAGGGGGCAGTGTTTCACCAAAACACTGTTACCAGGAGTCCTGGATCTAAATTGTAATCATTTGGCATACAAATTATGCAGTAAGCATCCATTGCAGCCCCAATTTATTTGTGTGCACCCTCTATTAAAAAAAGCAAAGAATTCTAGATATCGAAGCAATTTAAAAATAAAAAAAATAAAAAAATCGTTTCGGACTTAGACGCCAAGTGGTCCCGCTCCTCTGGGGCCTCAGGAAGACCTCCAGACCGTGGACCACCAACTGCACCACTCAGTCCGACCAGGGGACCCGTTTCGGCCTTAGACGTGACGTGGTCCCGCTCCTCTGGAGCCTCAGGAAGACCTCCAGACCGGGGGCCACCAACGGCACCACTCAGTCCCACCAGGGGACCCGTTTCGGCCTTAGAAGCGACGTGGTCCCGCTCCTCTGGAGCCTCAGGAAGACCTCCAGATCATGGGCCACCAACAGCAACACTCAGTCCGACCAGGGGACCCGTTTCGGCCTTAGACGCCACGTGGTCCCGCTCCCCTGGATGGTTCTAGAGACCCCCAGACCAGGGGCCACCAACGGCACCACTCAGTCCAACCAGGGGACCGGTTTCGGCCTTAGACGCCACGTGGTCCCGCTCCTCTGGAGCCTCAGGAAGACCTCCAGACCGGGGGCCACCAACGGCACCACTCAGTCCGACCAGGGGACCCGTTTCGGCCTTAGACGCGACGTGGTCCCGCTCCTCTGGAGCCTCAGGAAGACCTCCAGACCGGGGGCCACCAACGGCACCACTCAGTCCCACCAGGGGACCCGTTTCGGCCTTTGACGCCATGTGGTCCCGCTCCCCTGGATGGTTCTAGAGACCCCCAGACCAGGGGCCACCAACGGCACCACTCAGTCCAACCAGGGGACCGGTTTCGGCCTTAGACGCGACGTGGTCCCGCTCCTCTGGAGCCTCAGGAAGACTTCCAGACCAGGGGCCACCTGTCTTATCTGCCAAATGACCACTGTCCTGCAAAACAGTCGAGACCCCTGGTATATATTACCATCCCTGGTAGTCTAAAACGATCCCATGGGAGTCTAAAATGAACCCATGGGTTCATGTAAATGAACAAATGGGATTCTAAACACAACCCATGGTAGTCTAAACGCACCCATGGGATTCTAACAGAAAAATAACTTAGAAAAAAACGCTTGGTTTTTCAAAAGAATCCAAGAAATCCACAGTGAGCGGACTGTGAAATTTCTTATTTTCGAGACCCTTGGTATATATTACCATCCCTGGTAGTCTAAAATGAACCCATGGGAGTCTAGCGAAATAATAACTTAAAAAAAAACACTTGGTTTTTCAAACGAAGCCAAGGAATCCACAGTGTACAATTGTAGATATCGAAGCAATTTCAAAATAAAAAAATAAAAAAAATCGAAATATACATTTTTTCAACCCACCAGATGGCCCGAAATATGTCTATATTTTTTGGACCAATCAGATGGCTTGAAATATATGTAAATTTTAGTTTGATCAACAATATACATTACATCCTATTCACACCTGATACTGGACTTTTGTATGGAACTATTATGGCTGTGTATTTAAGCATTAGTCTTTCTGTACTTTTTTAGCATCGCACCCTTAGAGAACGTTCATGTTGTGAGTAGAGGTATATATCTAACTCAGGAATAGGTTGAATTTGTGTTACTTCGGTATCACATATACTAAAATTGGAACGATACAGAGAAGATTAGCATGGCCCCTGCGCAAGGATGACACGCAAATTCGTGAAGCGTTCTGTCTTTTAACATCTAAATTCAAGTAATTATATAAAAATAGTATTATTATGTGTTAGGAATTGATTTCCTCCAGCCCGTAATGGCGTAGGAGCACTGCGGCGGACTACTTCGCCATTAGGGGGCAGTGTTTCACCAAAACACTGTTACCAGGAGTCCTGGATCTAAATTGTAATCATTTGGCATACAAATTATGCAATAAGCATCCATTGCAGCCCCAATTTATTTGTGTGCACCCTCTAGTAAAAAAAGCAAAGAATTCTAGATATCGAAGCAATTTAAAAATAATAAAAAAAAAAAATCGTTTCGGACTTAGACGCCAAGTGGTCCCGCTCCTTTGGGGCCTCAGGAAGACCTCCAGACCGTGGACCACCAACTGCACCACTCAGTCCGACCAGGGGACCCGTTTCGGCCTTAGACGCCACGTGGTCCCGCTCCTCTGGAGCCTCAGGAAGACCTCCAGATCATGGGCCACCAACAGCAACACTCAGTCCGACCAGGGGACCCGTTTCGGCCTTAGACGCCACGTGGTCCCGCTCCCCTGGATGGTTCTAGAGACCCCCAGACCAGGGGCCACCAACGGCACCACTCAGTCCGACCAGGGGACCGGTTTCGGCCTTAGACGCCACGTGGTCCCATGGGAGTCTAGCGAAATAATAACTTCAAAAAAAACGCTTGGTTTTTCAAACGAAGCCAAGGAATCCACAGTGAGCGGACTGTGAAATTCCTTGTTAAATAATAATAATAATAATAATAATAATAATAATAATAAGAGTAAGGATAAGAATAAGAAGAATAACAATAAGAATAATAATAATGAGAAGAATAACAATAAGAATAAGAAGAATAACAAAAACAATATGAAATCAGGTCTCAGCACCAATCCCACATGCTCTCTGTCCCTCCCTTGCCATGGGAGCCCACACACACACAGACATGACCTCTATCTCTACCCAGGAATAGGAGGCTCAGCACTGGTGTGTGTGTTTCCAGCTTCCACCTATAGGCCCACACACACAAGGCCTCTGTTTCTACCCAGGAATAGGAGGCTCAGCTCTGGGATGAGTGTTTCCTGCTTCCCCCTATAGGCCCACACACACAAGACCTCTATCTCTACCCAGGAATAGGAGGCCCAGCTCTGGTGTGTGTTTCCAGCTTCCCCCTATAGGCCCACACACACAAGACCTCTATCTCTAACAAGCAATAGGAGGCTCAGCTCTGGGATAAGTGTTTCCAGCTTCCCCCTATAGGCCCACACACACACATTACCTCAATTTCTACCCAGGAATAGGAGGCTCAGCTCTGGTGTGTGTGTTTCCAGCTTCCCCCTATAGGCCCACACACACAAGACCTCTATCTCTACCCAGGAATAGGAGGCCCAGCTCTGGTGTGTGTGTTTCCAGCTTCCACCTATAGGCCCACACACACAAGGCCTCTGTCTCTACCCAGGAATAGGAGCCTCAACTCGGGGATGTGTGTTTCCAGCTTCCCCCCCCACCCGCCAGACCCACACCCACACCCACCCTATCCCTACACAGGAATAGGAGCCTCAACTCGGCCTCTGGGGGTCCAGCTCCCCGCCCCACCATCTCCACGGGACATCCATCAACCTGACCACCAGCCGATCCCGGGTACCCACTCTTAAGCACCCCTCCTCGGCCTCAACAGAGAGAAAACCAACCCCCTGACATCCGCGATCACACCCCTGGGAGTCTAAAAAAAAATTGTTTACCTTTGGGAGTCTAAAAAAAAAAAAGAATTCTAGATATCGAAGCAATTTCAAAATAAAAAAAAAATAAAAATCGAAATATATATTTTTTCAACCCACCAGATGGCCCGAAATATGTCTATATTTTTTCGACCTATCAGATGGCTCGAAATATATGTAAATTTTAGTTTGATCAACAATATACATTATATCCTATTCACACCTGATACTGGACTTTTGTATGGAACTATTATTGCTGTGTATTTAAGCGTTAGTCTTTCTGTACTTTTTTAGGATCGCACCCTTAGAGAACGTTCATGGTGTGAGTAGAGGTATATCTAACTCAGGAATAGGCTGAATTTGTGTTACTTCGGTATCACATATACTAAAATTGGAACGATACAGAGAAGATTAGCATGGCCCCTGCGCAAGGATGACACGCAAATTCGTGAAGCGTTCTATCTTTTAACATCTAAATTCAAGTAATTATATAAAAATAGTATTATTATGTGTTAGGAATTGATTTCCTCCAGCCCGTAATGGCGTAGGAGCACTGCGGCGGACTACTTCGCCATTAGGGGGCAGTGTTTCACCAAAACACTGTTACCAGGAGTCCTGGATCTAAATTGTAATCATTTGGCATACAAATTATGCAGTAAGCATCCATTGCAGCCCCAATTTATTTGTGTGCACCCTCTATTAAAAAAAGCAAAGAATTCTAGATATCGAAGCAATTTAAAAATAAAAAAAATAAAAAAATCGTTTCGGACTTAGACGCCAAGTGGTCCCGCTCCTCTGGGGCCTCAGGAAGACCTCCAGACCGTGGACCACCAACTGCACCACTCAGTCCGACCAGGGGACCCGTTTCGGCCTTAGACGTGACGTGGTCCCGCTCCTCTGGAGCCTCAGGAAGACCTCCAGACCGGGGGCCACCAACGGCACCACTCAGTCCCACCAGGGGACCCGTTTCGGCCTTAGAAGCGACGTGGTCCCGCTCCTCTGGAGCCTCAGGAAGACCTCCAGATCATGGGCCACCAACAGCAACACTCAGTCCGACCAGGGGACCCGTTTCGGCCTTAGACGCCACGTGGTCCCGCTCCCCTGGATGGTTCTAGAGACCCCCAGACCAGGGGCCACCAACGGCACCACTCAGTCCAACCAGGGGACCGGTTTCGGCCTTAGACGCCACGTGGTCCCGCTCCTCTGGAGCCTCAGGAAGACCTCCAGACCAGGGGCCACCAACGGCACCACTCAGTCCGACCAGGGGACCCGTTTCGGCCTTAGACGCGACGTGGTCCCGCTCCTCTGGAGCCTCAGGAAGACCTCCAGACCGGGGGCCACCAACGGCACCACTCAGTCCCACCAGGGGACCCGTTTCGGCCTTAGAAGCGACGTGGTCCCGCTCCTCTGGAGCCTCAGGAAGACCTCCAGATCATGGGCCACCAACAGCAACACTCAGTCCGACCAGGGGACCCGTTTCGGCCTTTGACGTCACGTGGTCCCGCTCCCCTGGATGGTTCTAGAGACCCCCAGACCAGGGGCCACCAACGGCACCACTCAGTCCAACCAGGGGACCGGTTTCGGCCTTAGACGCCACGTGGTCCCGCTCCTCTGGAGCCTCAGGAAGACCTCCAGACCGGGGGCCACCAACGGCACCACTCAGTCCGACCAGGGGACCCGTTTCGGCCTTAGACGCGACGTGGTCCCGCTCCTCTGGAGCCTCAGGAAGACCTCCAGACCGGGGGCCACCAACGGCACCACTCAGTCCGACCAGGGGACCCGTTTCGGCCTTAGACGCGACGTGGTCCCGCTCCTCTGGAGCCTCAGGAAGACTTCCAGACCAGGGGCCACCTGTCTTATCTGCCAAATGACCACTGTCCTGCAAAACAGTCGAGACCCCTGGTATATATTACCATCCCTGGTAGTCTAAAACGATCCCATGGGAGTCTAAAATGAACCAATCATGTAAATCAGGGGTGCCCAATACGTCGATCGCGATCGACCGGTCGATCGCAAAGGTAGCGTGGGTAGATCGCATGGCATTGAAGGAAAACATAAATCATCATTAAAGAAATAGACGTCAGCCTATCGTCATGCGCAAACAACGGCACTAATTGCGGGAAAATTTTAAAAAAGCTTGCGAGTTGCCTAGTTAGCCTCCAATTTTTAGCCCTCGTTTTTTCTCTTAATCTTAAGAAAGGGTATAAAAATGAGTGGGGGAGCTGGACCGAGTAAGAAGCCAAAGACGTAGTTTTTTTTCACTATGTCATTTTCGAAGTGCGTTTGCCTCATCTGCCAGTCTACCATCGCAATACCGAAGAAGGGAAATGTGGAGCGACATTTTCGGACTGCTCATAAAAACTATGACACCAACTTCCCGCCGAAAAGCGAGCTGAGAAAGAGAAAGGGGAAGGAACTAAAATGCCAGTTGTCCGGACAGCAGTCACTTTTCTCACAGCTAACTTCAAAAGCCAAAGCCGCCACCGAAGCATCGTTCCGGGTGAGCCACTTAATCGTTAAGAACAAGAAGTCCTTCCAAGACGGAGAGATGGTAAAAGAGGCATTCGTTGAAGCAGCTGACTCATTGTTCCGAGACTTTAAAAACAAGGCAGAAATAATATCTTCGATCAAAGCTCTCCAGCTGTCAAGAAGTACAGTTACACGGCGCAGTGAAGCCATGGCCGAGGATTTGACGCAGCAACTTTGGAAGGACATCGCAGATTGCGAGTGCTTCTCACTGCAGTTGGACGAATCTACTGACGTGAGTGACACAGCCCAGTTGTGCATTTTTATTCGGATTGTGTTTACTTACATGACTGCAAAAGAAGAGCTGTTGACACTACTGCCCATGAAAGAACACACGCGAGGAGAGGATATATTTCAGTCTTTCAATAACTTTATCATGAAAACCCAGCTCCCAGTGCACAAATTGGTGTCCATCACCACGGATGGAGCACCCGCAATGGTTGGCCGCGTGAATGGAGTTATTGCCAAGTGCAGGGAGGACGATGCTTTCCCGGACTTCCTGAATTACCACTGCATAATACACCAACAAGCGTTATGCGCTAAAATGCTCAACATGAAAGAGATCATGGATGTGGCAATGAAGATCGCCTGTTCTATTCGCGCCAGATCTCTTCAAAGACGGCTATTCCGTGCACATCTGGAGCAGGCTGACTGCGACCACTCTGAGTTGTTGCTACACACTGACGTGAGATGGCTTAGTCGAGGGAAATTCCTGCAAAGATTTCGAGAGCTCTGTCCGGAGATTAAGGAGTTTTTCCGTGTAGCTGGACATGCAGAATACAAGCAACTAAATGACGGTCAGTGGCTGTTAGACTTGGCATTTTTAACTGATCTGACAAAGCTATGGAATGACCTTAATCTAGATCTGCAGGGAAAAGACAAAACAGTGATTAATATGATCAGCTCAGTTAATGCATTCAAACGAAAGATGCAACATCTCTCCTCAAAGCTGTGGCGTCATGATTTTGCAAACGTCCAGAACCTGGCGTCAGAGCTGGAGATGCAAGGGAAAGCCTGTGTGCAACTTGACAGTGCACGCTACACAGAGCAGATTGACAAATGTCTGTCAGAGTTTGACAAACGCTTTTAAGACTTTTCTTTGCTCGAGCCAGTCGCTACATTCATGTGCTATCCTCATATGCTGAGGTTGATTCACTCGCATCAAAAATGTCAACACTGTTTCACCTGAACTCTTCTGGAGTGGAAGATGAGATTTTGACATTAGAAGCAGACATTCAGCTGAAATCCAGAGCTCATGGAGAGTTCTGGAACTTACTCACAGAGGAAAAGTACCCCAATATGAGGAAATGTGCTACCTCATTGACTGCTTTATTTGGCTCCACTTATTTATGTGAGTCAGCCTTTTCCCACATGAAGATCATTAAGTCCAAGTACCGTTCCACCATAACTGATGATCATTTGGAAGTGTGCTTGAGGCTGGCTGTCAGCAGCTACTGTCCGGACTATGCATCCCTGGCTGATTCCATTCAGTGCAAGTCATCAGAATAAGGTAATGACAAAAAATGTACATGGTTTGTTGTGTTGTGCAATATGGGCTCATGCTGTTATGCAAGGGACATCAACATACATTGTACATATAGAGAATTCTCAATATATTCATGAATAAATATGTTTAGCATTTTTGTAGTAGGTAGATTATTTTGACTTGGTCATTTTATAAGTAGCTTGCATGCTGAAAAAGTGTGAGCACCCCTGATGTAAATGAACAAATGGGATTCTAAACACAACCCATGGTAGTCTAAAACGAACCCATGGGATTCTAGCAGAAAAATAACTTAGAAAAAAACGCTTGGTTTTTCAAAAGAATCCAAGAAATCCACATTGAGCGGACTGTGAAATTTCTTATTTTCGAGACACTTGGTATATATTACCATCCCTGGTAGTCTAAAATGAACCCATGGGAGTCTAGCGAAATAATAACTTAAAAAAAAACACTTGGTTTTTCAAACGAAGCCAAGGAATCCACAGTGTACAATTCTAGATATCGAAGCAATTTCAAAATAAAAAAATAAAAAAAATCGAAATATACATCTTTTCAACCCACCAGATGGCCCGAAATATGTCTATATTTTTTGGACCAATCAGATGGCTTGAAATATATGTAAATTTTAGTTTGATCAACAATATACATTACATCCTATTCACACCTGATACTGGACTTTTGTATGGAACTATTATGGCTGTGTATTTAAGCGTTAGTCTTTCTGTACTTTTTTAGGATCGCACCCTTAGAGAACGTTCATGTTGTGAGTAGAGGTATATATTTAACTCAGGAATAGTCTGAATTTGTGTTACTTCGGTATCACATATACTAAAATTGGAACGATACAGAGAAGATTAGCATGGCCCCTGCGCAAGGATGACACGCAAATTCGTGAAGCGTTCTATCTTTTAACATCTAAATTCAAGTAATTATATAAAAATAGTATTGTTATGTGTTAGGAATTGATTTCCTCCAGCCCGTAATGGCGTAGGAGCACTGCGGCGGACTACTTCGCCATTAGGGGGCAGTGTTTCACCAAAACACTGTTACCAGGAGTCCTGGATCTAAATTGTAATCATTTGGCATACAAATTATGCAGTAAGCATCCATTGCAGCCCCAATTTATTTGTGTGCACCCTCTATTAAAAAAAGCAAAGAATTCTAGATATCGAAGCAATTTAAAAATAAAAAAAATAAAAAAATCGTTTCGGACTTAGACGCCAAGTGGTCCCGCTCCTCTGGGGCCTCAGGAAGACCTCCAGACCGTGGACCACCAACTGCACCACTCAGTCCGACCAGGGGACCCGTTTCGGCCTTAGACGTGACGTGGTCCCGCTCCTCTGGAGCCTCAGGAAGACCTCCAGACCGGGGGCCACCAACGGCACCACTCAGTCCCACCAGGGGACCCGTTTCGGCCTTAGAAGCGACGTGGTCCCGCTCCTCTGGAGCCTCAGGAAGACCTCCAGATCATGGGCCACCAACAGCAACACTCAGTCCGACCAGGGGACCCGTTTCGGCCTTAGACGCCACGTGGTCCCGCTCCCCTGGATGGTTCTAGAGACCCCCAGACCAGGGGCCACCAACGGCACCACTCAGTCCAACCAGGGGACCGGTTTCGGCCTTAGACGCCACGTGGTCCCGCTCCTCTGGAGCCTCAGGAAGACCTCCAGACCGGGGGCCACCAACGGCACCACTCAGTCCGACCAGGGGACCCGTTTCGGCCTTAGACGCGACGTGGTCCCGCTCCTCTGGAGCCTCAGGAAGACCTCCAGACCGGGGGCCACCAACGGCACCACTCAGTCCCACCAGGGGACCCGTTTCGGCCTTTGACGCCATGTGGTCCCGCTCCCCTGGATGGTTCTAGAGACCCCCAGACCAGGGGCCACCAACGGCACCACTCAGTCCAACCAGGGGACCGGTTTCGGCCTTAGACGCGACGTGGTCCCGCTCCTCTGGAGCCTCAGGAAGACTTCCAGACCAGGGGCCACCTGTCTTATCTGCCAAATGACCACTGTCCTGCAAAACAGTCGAGACCCCTGGTATATATTACCATCCCTGGTAGTCTAAAACGATCCCATGGGAGTCTAAAATGAACCCATGGGTTCATGTAAATGAACAAATGGGATTCTAAACACAACCCATGGTAGTCTAAACGCACCCATGGGATTCTAACAGAAAAATAACTTAGAAAAAAACGCTTGGTTTTTCAAAAGAATCCAAGAAATCCACAGTGAGCGGACTGTGAAATTTCTTATTTTCGAGACCCTTGGTATATATTACCATCCCTGGTAGTCTAAAATGAACCCATGGGAGTCTAGCGAAATAATAACTTAAAAAAAAACACTTGGTTTTTCAAACGAAGCCAAGGAATCCACAGTGTACAATTGTAGATATCGAAGCAATTTCAAAATAAAAAAATAAAAAAAATCGAAATATACATTTTTTCAACCCACCAGATGGCCCGAAATATGTCTATATTTTTTGGACCAATCAGATGGCTTGAAATATATGTAAATTTTAGTTTGATCAACAATATACATTACATCCTATTCACACCTGATACTGGACTTTTGTATGGAACTATTATGGCTGTGTATTTAAGCATTAGTCTTTCTGTACTTTTTTAGCATCGCACCCTTAGAGAACGTTCATGTTGTGAGTAGAGGTATATATCTAACTCAGGAATAGGTTGAATTTGTGTTACTTCGGTATCACATATACTAAAATTGGAACGATACAGAGAAGATTAGCATGGCCCCTGCGCAAGGATGACACGCAAATTCGTGAAGCGTTCTGTCTTTTAACATCTAAATTCAAGTAATTATATAAAAATAGTATTATTATGTGTTAGGAATTGATTTCCTCCAGCCCGTAATGGCGTAGGAGCACTGCGGCGGACTACTTCGCCATTAGGGGGCAGTGTTTCACCAAAACACTGTTACCAGGAGTCCTGGATCTAAATTGTAATCATTTGGCATACAAATTATGCAATAAGCATCCATTGCAGCCCCAATTTATTTGTGTGCACCCTCTAGTAAAAAAAGCAAAGAATTCTAGATATCGAAGCAATTTAAAAATAATAAAAAAAAAAAATCGTTTCGGACTTAGACGCCAAGTGGTCCCGCTCCTTTGGGGCCTCAGGAAGACCTCCAGACCGTGGACCACCAACTGCACCACTCAGTCCGACCAGGGGACCCGTTTCGGCCTTAGACGCCACGTGGTCCCGCTCCTCTGGAGCCTCAGGAAGACCTCCAGATCATGGGCCACCAACAGCAACACTCAGTCCGACCAGGGGACCCGTTTCGGCCTTAGACGCCACGTGGTCCCGCTCCCCTGGATGGTTCTAGAGACCCCCAGACCAGGGGCCACCAACGGCACCACTCAGTCCGACCAGGGGACCGGTTTCGGCCTTAGACGCCACGTGGTCCCATGGGAGTCTAGCGAAATAATAACTTCAAAAAAAACGCTTGGTTTTTCAAACGAAGCCAAGGAATCCACAGTGAGCGGACTGTGAAATTCCTTGTTAAATAATAATAATAATAATAATAATAATAATAATAATAAGAGTAAGGATAAGAATAAGAAGAATAACAATAAGAATAATAATAATGAGAAGAATAACAATAAGAATAAGAAGAATAACAAAAACAATATGAAATCAGGTCTCAGCACCAATCCCACATGCTCTCTGTCCCTCCCTTGCCATGGGAGCCCACACACACACAGACATGACCTCTATCTCTACCCAGGAATAGGAGGCTCAGCACTGGTGTGTGTGTTTCCAGCTTCCACCTATAGGCCCACACACACAAGGCCTCTGTTTCTACCCAGGAATAGGAGGCTCAGCTCTGGGATGAGTGTTTCCTGCTTCCCCCTATAGGCCCACACACACAAGACCTCTATCTCTACCCAGGAATAGGAGGCCCAGCTCTGGTGTGTGTTTCCAGCTTCCCCCTATAGGCCCACACACACAAGACCTCTATCTCTAACAAGCAATAGGAGGCTCAGCTCTGGGATAAGTGTTTCCAGCTTCCCCCTATAGGCCCACACACACACATTACCTCAATTTCTACCCAGGAATAGGAGGCTCAGCTCTGGTGTGTGTGTTTCCAGCTTCCCCCTATAGGCCCACACACACAAGACCTCTATCTCTACCCAGGAATAGGAGGCCCAGCTCTGGTGTGTGTGTTTCCAGCTTCCACCTATAGGCCCACACACAAGGCCTCTGTCTCTACCCAGGAATAGGAGCCTCAACTCGGGGATGTGTGTTTCCAGCTTCCCCCCCCACCCACCAGACCCACACCCACACCCACCCTATCCCTACCCAGGAAAAGGAGCCTCAACTCGGCCTCTGGGGGTCCAGCTCCCCGCCCCACCATCTCCACGGGACATCCATCAACCTGACCACCAGCCGATCCCGGGTACCCACTCTTAAGCACCCCTCCTCGGCCTCAACAGAGAGAAAACCAACCCCCTGACATCCGCGATCACACCCCTGGGAGTCTAAAAAAAAATTGTTTACCTTTGGGAGTCTAAAAAAAAAAAAGAATTCTAGATATCGAAGCAATTTCAAAATAAAAAAAAAATAAAAATCGAAATATATATTTTTTCAACCCACCAGATGGCCCGAAATATGTCTATATTTTTTCGACCTATCAGATGGCTCGAAATATATGTAAATTTTAGTTTGATCAACAATATACATTATATCCTATTCACACCTGATACTGGACTTTTGTATGGAACTATTATTGCTGTGTATTTAAGCGTTAGTCTTTCTGTACTTTTTTAGGATCGCACCCTTAGAGAACGTTCATGGTGTGAGTAGAGGTATATCTAACTCAGGAATAGGCTGAATTTGTGTTACTTCGGTATCACATATACTAAAATTGGAACGATACAGAGAAGATTAGCATGGCCCCTGCGCAAGGATGACACGCAAATTCGTGAAGCGTTCTATCTTTTAACATCTAAATTCAAGTAATTATATAAAAATAGTATTATTATGTGTTAGGAATTGATTTCCTCCAGCCCGTAATGGCGTAGGAGCACTGCGGCGGACTACTTCGCCATTAGGGGGCAGTGTTTCACCAAAACACTGTTACCAGGAGTCCTGGATCTAAATTGTAATCATTTGGCATACAAATTATGCAGTAAGCATCCATTGCAGCCCCAATTTATTTGTGTGCACCCTCTATTAAAAAAAGCAAAGAATTCTAGATATCGAAGCAATTTAAAAATAAAAAAAATAAAAAAATCGTTTCGGACTTAGACGCCAAGTGGTCCCGCTCCTCTGGGGCCTCAGGAAGACCTCCAGACCGTGGACCACCAACTGCACCACTCAGTCCGACCAGGGGACCCGTTTCGGCCTTAGACGTGACGTGGTCCCGCTCCTCTGGAGCCTCAGGAAGACCTCCAGACCGGGGGCCACCAACGGCACCACTCAGTCCCACCAGGGGACCCGTTTCGGCCTTAGAAGCGACGTGGTCCCGCTCCTCTGGAGCCTCAGGAAGACCTCCAGATCATGGGCCACCAACAGCAACACTCAGTCCGACCAGGGGACCCGTTTCGGCCTTAGACGCCACGTGGTCCCGCTCCCCTGGATGGTTCTAGAGACCCCCAGACCAGGGGCCACCAACGGCACCACTCAGTCCAACCAGGGGACCGGTTTCGGCCTTAGACGCCACGTGGTCCCGCTCCTCTGGAGCCTCAGGAAGACCTCCAGACCGGGGGCCACCAACGGCACCACTCAGTCCGACCAGGGGACCCGTTTCGGCCTTAGACGCGACGTGGTCCCGCTCCTCTGGAGCCTCAGGAAGACCTCCAGACCGGGGGCCACCAACGGCACCACTCAGTCCGACCAGGGGACCCGTTTCGGCCTTAGACGCGACGTGGTCCCGCTCCTCTGGAGCCTCAGGAAGACTTCCAGACCAGGGGCCACCTGTCTTATCTGCCAAATGACCACTGTCCTGCAAAACAGTCGAGACCCCTGGTATATATTACCATCCCTGGTAGTCTAAAACGATCCCATGGGAGTCTAAAATGAACCAATCATGTAAATCAGGGGTGCCCAATACGTCGATCGCGATCGACCGGTCGATCGCAAAGGTAGCGTGGGTAGATCGCATGGCATTGAAGGAAAACATAAATCATCATTAAAGAAATAGACGTCAGCCTATCGTCATGCGCAAACAACGGCACTAATTGCGGGAAAATTTTAAAAAAGCTTGCGAGTTGCCTAGTTAGCCTCCAATTTTTAGCCCTCGTTTTTTCTCTTAATCTTAAGAAAGGGTATAAAAATGAGTGGGGGAGCTGGACCGAGTAAGAAGCCAAAGACGTAGTTTTTTTTCACTATGTCATTTTCGAAGTGCGTTTGCCTCATCTGCCAGTCTACCATCGCAATACCGAAGAAGGGAAATGTGGAGCGACATTTTCGGACTGCTCATAAAAACTATGACACCAACTTCCCGCCGAAAAGCGAGCTGAGAAAGAGAAAGGGGAAGGAACTAAAATGCCAGTTGTCCGGACAGCAGTCACTTTTCTCACAGCTAACTTCAAAAGCCAAAGCCGCCACCGAAGCATCGTTCCGGGTGAGCCACTTAATCGTTAAGAACAAGAAGTCCTTCCAAGACGGAGAGATGGTAAAAGAGGCATTCGTTGAAGCAGCTGACTCATTGTTCCGAGACTTTAAAAACAAGGCAGAAATAATATCTTCGATCAAAGCTCTCCAGCTGTCAAGAAGTACAGTTACACGGCGCAGTGAAGCCATGGCCGAGGATTTGACGCAGCAACTTTGGAAGGACATCGCAGATTGCGAGTGCTTCTCACTGCAGTTGGACGAATCTACTGACGTGAGTGACACAGCCCAGTTGTGCATTTTTATTCGGATTGTGTTTACTTACATGACTGCAAAAGAAGAGCTGTTGACACTACTGCCCATGAAAGAACACACGCGAGGAGAGGATATATTTCAGTCTTTCAATAACTTTATCATGAAAACCCAGCTCCCAGTGCACAAATTGGTGTCCATCACCACGGATGGAGCACCCGCAATGGTTGGCCGCGTGAATGGAGTTATTGCCAAGTGCAGGGAGGACGATGCTTTCCCGGACTTCCTGAATTACCACTGCATAATACACCAACAAGCGTTATGCGCTAAAATGCTCAACATGAAAGAGATCATGGATGTGGCAATGAAGATCGCCTGTTCTATTCGCGCCAGATCTCTTCAAAGACGGCTATTCCGTGCACATCTGGAGCAGGCTGACTGCGACCACTCTGAGTTGTTGCTACACACTGACGTGAGATGGCTTAGTCGAGGGAAATTCCTGCAAAGATTTCGAGAGCTCTGTCCGGAGATTAAGGAGTTTTTCCGTGTAGCTGGACATGCAGAATACAAGCAACTAAATGACGGTCAGTGGCTGTTAGACTTGGCATTTTTAACTGATCTGACAAAGCTATGGAATGACCTTAATCTAGATCTGCAGGGAAAAGACAAAACAGTGATTAATATGATCAGCTCAGTTAATGCATTCAAACGAAAGATGCAACATCTCTCCTCAAAGCTGTGGCGTCATGATTTTGCAAACGTCCAGAACCTGGCGTCAGAGCTGGAGATGCAAGGGAAAGCCTGTGTGCAACTTGACAGTGCACGCTACACAGAGCAGATTGACAAATGTCTGTCAGAGTTTGACAAACGCTTTTAAGACTTTTCTTTGCTCGAGCCAGTCGCTACATTCATGTGCTATCCTCATATGCTGAGGTTGATTCACTCGCATCAAAAATGTCAACACTGTTTCACCTGAACTCTTCTGGAGTGGAAGATGAGATTTTGACATTAGAAGCAGACATTCAGCTGAAATCCAGAGCTCATGGAGAGTTCTGGAACTTACTCACAGAGGAAAAGTACCCCAATATGAGGAAATGTGCTACCTCATTGACTGCTTTATTTGGCTCCACTTATTTATGTGAGTCAGCCTTTTCCCACATGAAGATCATTAAGTCCAAGTACCGTTCCACCATAACTGATGATCATTTGGAAGTGTGCTTGAGGCTGGCTGTCAGCAGCTACTGTCCGGACTATGCATCCCTGGCTGATTCCATTCAGTGCAAGTCATCAGAATAAGGTAATGACAAAAAATGTACATGGTTTGTTGTGTTGTGCAATATGGGCTCATGCTGTTATGCAAGGGACATCAACATACATTGTACATATAGAGAATTCTCAATATATTCATGAATAAATATGTTTAGCATTTTTGTAGTAGGTAGATTATTTTGACTTGGTCATTTTATAAGTAGCTTGCATGCTGAAAAAGTGTGAGCACCCCTGATGTAAATGAACAAATGGGATTCTAAACACAACCCATGGTAGTCTAAAACGAACCCATGGGATTCTAGCAGAAAAATAACTTAGAAAAAAACGCTTGGTTTTTCAAAAGAATCCAAGAAATCCACATTGAGCGGACTGTGAAATTTCTTATTTTCGAGACACTTGGTATATATTACCATCCCTGGTAGTCTAAAATGAACCCATGGGAGTCTAGCGAAATAATAACTTAAAAAAAAACACTTGGTTTTTCAAACGAAGCCAAGGAATCCACAGTGTACAATTCTAGATATCGAAGCAATTTCAAAATAAAAAAATAAAAAAAATCGAAATATACATCTTTTCAACCCACCAGATGGCCCGAAATATGTCTATATTTTTTGGACCAATCAGATGGCTTGAAATATATGTAAATTTTAGTTTGATCAACAATATACATTACATCCTATTCACACCTGATACTGGACTTTTGTATGGAACTATTATGGCTGTGTATTTAAGCATTAGTCTTTCTGTACTTTTTTAGGATCGCACCCTTAGAGAACGTTCATGTTGTGAGTAGAGGTATATATTTAACTCAGGAATAGTCTGAATTTGTGTTACTTCGGTATCACATATACTAAAATTGGAACGATACAGAGAAGATTAGCATGGCCCCTGCGCAAGGATGACACGCAAATTCGTGAAGCGTTCTATCTTTTAACATCTAAATTCAAGTAATTATATAAAAATAGTATTGTTATGTGTTAGGAATTGATTTCCTCCAGCCCGTAATGGCGTAGGAGCACTGCGGCGGACTACTTCGCCATTAGGGGGCAGTGTTTCACCAAAACACTGTTACCAGGAGTCCTGGATCTAAATTGTAATCATTTGGCATACAAATTATGCAGTAAGCATCCATTGCAGCCCCAATTTATTTGTGTGCACCCTCTATTAAAAAAAGCAAAGAATTCTAGATATCGAAGCAATTTAAAAATAAAAAAAATAAAAAAATCGTTTCGGACTTAGACGCCAAGTGGTCCCGCTCCTCTGGGGCCTCAGGAAGACCTCCAGACCGTGGACCACCAACTGCACCACTCAGTCCGACCAGGGGACCCGTTTCGGCCTTAGACGTGACGTGGTCCCGCTCCTCTGGAGCCTCAGGAAGACCTCCAGACCGGGGGCCACCAACGGCACCACTCAGTCCCACCAGGGGACCCGTTTCGGCCTTAGAAGCGACGTGGTCCCGCTCCTCTGGAGCCTCAGGAAGACCTCCAGATCATGGGCCACCAACAGCAACACTCAGTCCGACCAGGGGACCCGTTTCGGCCTTAGACGCCACGTGGTCCCGCTCCCCTGGATGGTTCTAGAGACCCCCAGACCAGGGGCCACCAACGGCACCACTCAGTCCAACCAGGGGACCGGTTTCGGCCTTAGACGCCACGTGGTCCCGCTCCTCTGGAGCCTCAGGAAGACCTCCAGACCGGGGGCCACCAACGGCACCACTCAGTCCGACCAGGGGACCCGTTTCGGCCTTAGACGCGACGTGGTCCCGCTCCTCTGGAGCCTCAGGAAGACCTCCAGACCGGGGGCCACCAACGGCACCACTCAGTCCCACCAGGGGACCCGTTTCGGCCTTTGACGCCATGTGGTCCCGCTCCCCTGGATGGTTCTAGAGACCCCCAGACCAGGGGCCACCAACGGCACCACTCAGTCCAACCAGGGGACCGGTTTCGGCCTTAGACGCGACGTGGTCCCGCTCCTCTGGAGCCTCAGGAAGACTTCCAGACCAGGGGCCACCTGTCTTATCTGCCAAATGACCACTGTCCTGCAAAACAGTCGAGACCCCTGGTATATATTACCATCCCTGGTAGTCTAAAACGATCCCATGGGAGTCTAAAATGAACCCATGGGTTCATGTAAATGAACAAATGGGATTCTAAACACAACCCATGGTAGTCTAAACGCACCCATGGGATTCTAACAGAAAAATAACTTAGAAAAAAACGCTTGGTTTTTCAAAAGAATCCAAGAAATCCACAGTGAGCGGACTGTGAAATTTCTTATTTTCGAGACCCTTGGTATATATTACCATCCCTGGTAGTCTAAAATGAACCCATGGGAGTCTAGCGAAATAATAACTTAAAAAAAAACACTTGGTTTTTCAAACGAAGCCAAGGAATCCACAGTGTACAATTGTAGATATCGAAGCAATTTCAAAATAAAAAAATAAAAAAAATCGAAATATACATTTTTTCAACCCACCAGATGGCCCGAAATATGTCTATATTTTTTGGACCAATCAGATGGCTTGAAATATATGTAAATTTTAGTTTGATCAACAATATACATTACATCCTATTCACACCTGATACTGGACTTTTGTATGGAACTATTATGGCTGTGTATTTAAGCATTAGTCTTTCTGTACTTTTTTAGCATCGCACCCTTAGAGAACGTTCATGTTGTGAGTAGAGGTATATATCTAACTCAGGAATAGGTTGAATTTGTGTTACTTCGGTATCACATATACTAAAATTGGAACGATACAGAGAAGATTAGCATGGCCCCTGCGCAAGGATGACACGCAAATTCGTGAAGCGTTCTGTCTTTTAACATCTAAATTCAAGTAATTATATAAAAATATTATTATTATGTGTTAGGAATTGATTTCCTCCAGCCCGTAATGGCGTAGGAGCACTGCGGCGGACTACTTCGCCATTAGGGGGCAGTGTTTCACCAAAACACTGTTACCAGGAGTCCTGGATCTAAATTGTAATCATTTGGCATACAAATTATGCAATAAGCATCCATTGCAGCCCCAATTTATTTGTGTGCACCCTCTATAGGAGGAGGAATAGGAATAGGGGGAATAGGAGGCTCAGCACTGGTGTGTGTGTTTCCAGCTTCCACCTATAGGCCCACATACACAAGGCCTCTGTTTCTACCCAGGAATAGGAGGCTCAGCTCTGGGATGAGTGTTTCCAGCTTCCCCCTATAGGCCCACACACACAAGACCTCTATCTCTACCCAGGAATAGGAGGCCCAGCTCTGGTGTGTGTTTCCAGCTTCCCCCTATAGGCCCACACACACAAGACCTCTATCTCTAACCAGCAATAGGAGGCTCAGCTCTGGGATAAGTGTTTCCAGCTTCCCCCTATAGGCCCACACACACACATTACCTCAATTTCTACCCAGGAATAGGAGGCTCAGCTCTGGTGTGTGTGTTTCCAGCTTCCCCCTATAGGCCCACACACACAAGACCTCTATCTCTACCCAGGAATAGGAGGCCCAGCTCTGGTGTGTGTGTTTCCAGCTTCCACCTATAGGCCCACACACACAAGGCCTCTGTCTCTACCCAGGAATAGGAGCCTCAACTCGGGGATGTGTGTTTCCAGCTTCCCCCCCCACCCACCAGACCCACACCCACACCCACCCTATCCCTACCCAGGAAAAGGAGCCTCAACTCGGCCTCTGGGGGTCCAGCTCCCCGCCCCACCATCTCCACGGGACATCCATCAACCTGACCACCAGCCGATCCCGGGTACCCACTCTTAAGCACCCCTCCTCGGCCTCAACAGAGAGAAAACCAACCCCCTGACATCCGCGATCACACCCCTGGGAGTCTAAAAAAAAATTGTTTACCTTTGGGAGTCTAAAAAAAAAAAAGAATTCTAGATATCAAAGCAATTTCAAAATAAATAAAAAATAAAAATCGAAATATATATTTTTTCAACCCACCAGATGGCCCGAAATATGTCTATATTTTTTGGACCAATCAGATGGCTTGAAATATATGTAAATTTTAGTTTGATCAACAATATACATTACATCCTATTCACACCTGATACTGGACTTTTGTATGGAACTATTATGGCTGTGTATTTAAGCATTAGTCTTTCTGTACTTTTTTAGCATCGCACCCTTAGAGAACGTTCATGTTGTGAGTAGAGGTATATATCTAACTCAGGAATAGGTTGAATTTGTGTTACTTCGGTATCACATATACTAAAATTGGAACGATACAGAGAAGATTAGCATGGCCCCTGCGCAAGGATGACACGCAAATTCGTGAAGCGTTCTATCTTTTAACATCTAAATTCAAGTAATTATATAAAAATAGTATTGTTATGTGTTAGGAATTGATTTCCTCCAGCCCGTAATGGCGTAGGAGCACTGCGGCGGACTACTTCGCCATTAGGGGGCAGTGTTTCACCAAAACACTGTTACCAGGAGTCCTGGATCTAAATTGTAATCATTTGGCATACAAATTATGCAGTAAGCATCCATTGCAGCCCCAATTTATTTGTGTGCACCCTCTATTAAAAAAAGCAAAGAATTCTAGATATCGAAGCAATTTAAAAATAAAAAAAATAAAAAAATCGTTTCGGACTTAGACGCCAAGTGGTCCCGCTCCTCTGGGGCCTCAGGAAGACCTCCAGACCGTGGACCACCAACTGCACCACTCAGTCCGACCAGGGGACCCGTTTCGGCCTTAGACGTGACGTGGTCCCGCTCCTCTGGAGCCTCAGGAAGACCTCCAGACCGGGGGCCACCAACGGCACCACTCAGTCCCACCAGGGGACCCGTTTCGGCCTTAGAAGCGACGTGGTCCCGCTCCTCTGGAGCCTCAGGAAGACCTCCAGATCATGGGCCACCAACAGCAACACTCAGTCCGACCAGGGGACCCGTTTCGGCCTTAGACGCCACGTGGTCCCGCTCCCCTGGATGGTTCTAGAGACCCCCAGACCAGGGGCCACCAACGGCACCACTCAGTCCAACCAGGGGACCGGTTTCGGCCTTAGACGCCACGTGGTCCCGCTCCTCTGGAGCCTCAGGAAGACCTCCAGACCGGGGGCCACCAACGGCACCACTCAGTCCGACCAGGGGACCCGTTTCGGCCTTAGACGCGACGTGGTCCCGCTCCTCTGGAGCCTCAGGAAGACCTCCAGACCGGGGGCCACCAACGGCACCACTCAGTCCCACCAGGGGACCCGTTTCGGCCTTTGACGCCATGTGGTCCCGCTCCCCTGGATGGTTCTAGAGACCCCCAGACCAGGGGCCACCAACGGCACCACTCAGTCCAACCAGGGGACCGGTTTCGGCCTTAGACGCGACGTGGTCCCGCTCCTCTGGAGCCTCAGGAAGACTTCCAGACCAGGGGCCACCTGTCTTATCTGCCAAATGACCACTGTCCTGCAAAACAGTCGAGACCCCTGGTATATATTACCATCCCTGGTAGTCTAAAACGATCCCATGGGAGTCTAAAATGAACCCATGGGTTCATGTAAATGAACAAATGGGATTCTAAACACAACCCATGGTAGTCTAAACGAACCCATGGGATTCTAGCAGAAAAATAACTTAGAAAAAAACGCTTGGTTTTTCAAAAGAATCCAAGAAATCCACATTGAGCGGACTGTGAAATTTCTTATTTTCGAGACACTTGGTATATATTACCATCCCTGGTAGTCTAAAATGAACCCATGGGAGTCTAGCGAAATAATAACTTAAAAAAAAACACTTGGTTTTTCAAACGAAGCCAAGGAATCCACAGTGTACAATTGTAGATATCGAAGCAATTTCAAAATAAAAAAATAAAAAAAATCGAAATATACATTTTTTCAACCCACCAGATGGCCCGAAATATGTCTATATTTTTTGGACCAATCAGATGGCTTGAAATATATGTAAATTTTAGTTTGATCAACAATATACATTACATCCTATTCACACCTGATACTGGACTTTTGTATGGAACTATTATGGCTGTGTATTTAAGCATTAGTCTTTCTGTACTTTTTTAGCATCGCACCCTTAGAGAACGTTCATGTTGTGAGTAGAGGTATATATCTAACTCAGGAATAGGTTGAATTTGTGTTACTTCGGTATCACATATACTAAAATTGGAACGATACAGAGAAGATTAGCATGGCCCCTGCGCAAGGATGACACGCAAATTCGTGAAGCGTTCTATCTTTTAACATCTAAATTCAAGTAATTATATAAAAATAGTATTGTTATGTGTTAGGAATTGATTTCCTCCAGCCCGTAATGGCGTAGGAGCACTGCGGCGGACTACTTCGCCATTAGGGGGCAGTGTTTCACCAAAACACTGTTACCAGGAGTCCTGGATCTAAATTGTAATCATTTGGCATACAAATTATGCAATAAGCATCCATTGCAGCCCCAATTTATTTGTGTGCACCCTCTATAGGAGGAGGAATAGGAATAGGGGGAATAGGAGGCTCAGCACTGGTGTGTGTGTTTCCAGCTTCCACCTATAGGCCCACATACACAAGGCCTCTGTTTCTACCCAGGAATAGGAGGCTCAGCTCTGGGATGAGTGTTTCCAGCTTCCCCCTATAGGCCCACACACACAAGACCTCTATCTCTACCCAGGAATAGGAGGCCCAGCTCTGGTGTGTGTTTCCAGCTTCCCCCTATAGGCCCACACACACAAGACCTCTATCTCTAACCAGCAATAGGAGGCTCAGCTCTGGGATAAGTGTTTCCAGCTTCCCCCTATAGGCCCACACACACACATTACCTCAATTTCTACCCAGGAATAGGAGGCTCAGCTCTGGTGTGTGTGTTTCCAGCTTCCCCCTATAGGCCCACACACACAAGACCTCTATCTCTACCCAGGAATAGGAGGCCCAGCTCTGGTGTGTGTGTTTCCAGCTTCCACCTATAGGCCCACACACACAAGGCCTCTGTCTCTACCCAGGAATAGGAGCCTCAACTCGGGGATGTGTGTTTCCAGCTTCCCCCCCCACCCACCAGACCCACACCCACACCCACCCTATCCCTACCCAGGAAAAGGAGCCTCAACTCGGCCTCTGGGGGTCCAGCTCCCCGCCCCACCATCTCCACGGGACATCCATCAACCTGACCACCAGCCGATCCCGGGTACCCACTCTTAAGCACCCCTCCTCGGCCTCAACAGAGAGAAAACCAACCCCCTGACATCCGCGATCACACCCCTGGGAGTCTAAAAAAAAATTGTTTACCTTTGGGAGTCTAAAAAAAAAAAAGAATTCTAGATATCAAAGCAATTTCAAAATAAATAAAAAATAAAAATCGAAATATATATTTTTTCAACCCACCAGATGGCCCGAAATATGTCTATATTTTTTGGACCAATCAGATGGCTTGAAATATATGTAAATTTTAGTTTGATCAACAATATACATTACATCCTATTCACACCTGATACTGGACTTTTGTATGGAACTATTATGGCTGTGTATTTAAGCATTAGTCTTTCTGTACTTTTTTAGCATCGCACCCTTAGAGAACGTTCATGTTGTGAGTAGAGGTATATATCTAACTCAGGAATAGGTTGAATTTGTGTTACTTCGGTATCACATATACTAAAATTGGAACGATACAGAGAAGATTAGCATGGCCCCTGCGCAAGGATGACACGCAAATTCGTGAAGCGTTCTATCTTTTAACATCTAAATTCAAGTAATTATATAAAAATAGTATTGTTATGTGTTAGGAATTGATTTCCTCCAGCCCGTAATGGCGTAGGAGCACTGCGGCGGACTACTTCGCCATTAGGGGGCAGTGTTTCACCAAAACACTGTTACCAGGAGTCCTGGATCTAAATTGTAATCATTTGGCATACAAATTATGCAGTAAGCATCCATTGCAGCCCCAATTTATTTGTGTGCACCCTCTATTAAAAAA
>NC_136944.1:1264374-1289374 GCF_949987615.1 Pollachius pollachius
AGGAAGACCTCCAGACCGGGGGCCACCAACGGCACCACTCAGTCCCACCAGGGGACCCGTTTCGGCCTTTGACGCCATGTGGTCCCGCTCCCCTGGATGGTTCTAGAGACCCCCAGACCAGGGGCCACCAACGGCACCACTCAGTCCAACCAGGGGACCGGTTTCGGCCTTAGACGCGACGTGGTCCCGCTCCTCTGGAGCCTCAGGAAGACTTCCAGACCAGGGGCCACCTGTCTTATCTGCCAAATGACCACTGTCCTGCAAAACAGTCGAGACCCCTGGTATATATTACCATCCCTGGTAGTCTAAAACGATCCCATGGGAGTCTAAAATGAACCCATGGGTTCATGTAAATGAACAAATGGGATTCTAAACACAACCCATGGTAGTCTAAACGCACCCATGGGATTCTAACAGAAAAATAACTTAGAAAAAAACGCTTGGTTTTTCAAAAGAATCCAAGAAATCCACAGTGAGCGGACTGTGAAATTTCTTATTTTCGAGACCCTTGGTATATATTACCATCCCTGGTAGTCTAAAATGAACCCATGGGAGTCTAGCGAAATAATAACTTAAAAAAAAACACTTGGTTTTTCAAACGAAGCCAAGGAATCCACAGTGTACAATTGTAGATATCGAAGCAATTTCAAAATAAAAAAATAAAAAAAATCGAAATATACATTTTTTCAACCCACCAGATGGCCCGAAATATGTCTATATTTTTTGGACCAATCAGATGGCTTGAAATATATGTAAATTTTAGTTTGATCAACAATATACATTACATCCTATTCACACCTGATACTGGACTTTTGTATGGAACTATTATGGCTGTGTATTTAAGCATTAGTCTTTCTGTACTTTTTTAGCATCGCACCCTTAGAGAACGTTCATGTTGTGAGTAGAGGTATATATCTAACTCAGGAATAGGTTGAATTTGTGTTACTTCGGTATCACATATACTAAAATTGGAACGATACAGAGAAGATTAGCATGGCCCCTGCGCAAGGATGACACGCAAATTCGTGAAGCGTTCTATCTTTTAACATCTAAATTCAAGTAATTATATAAAAATAGTATTATTATGTGTTAGGAATTGATTTCCTCCAGCCCGTAATGGCGTAGGAGCACTGCGGCGGACTACTTCGCCATTAGGGGGCAGTGTTTCACCAAAACACTGTTACCAGGAGTCCTGGATCTAAATTGTAATCATTTGGCATACAAATTATGCAATAAGCATCCATTGCAGCCCCAATTTATTTGTGTGCACCCTCTAGTAAAAAAAGCAAAGAATTCTAGATATCGAAGCAATTTAAAAATAATAAAAAAAAAAAATCGTTTCGGACTTAGACGCCAAGTGGTCCCGCTCCTTTGGGGCCTCAGGAAGACCTCCAGACCGTGGACCACCAACTGCACCACTCAGTCCGACCAGGGGACCCGTTTCGGCCTTAGACGCCACGTGGTCCCGCTCCTCTGGAGCCTCAGGAAGACCTCCAGATCATGGGCCACCAACAGCAACACTCAGTCCGACCAGGGGACCGGTTTCGGCCTTAGACGCCACGTGGTCCCATGGGAGTCTAGCGAAATAATAACTTCAAAAAAAACGCTTGGTTTTTCAAACGAAGCCAAGGAATCCACAGTGAGCGGACTGTGAAATTCCTTGTTAAATAATAATAATAATAATAATAATAATAATAAGAGTAAGGATAAGAATAAGAAGAATAACAATAAGAATAATAATAATGAGAAGAATAACAATAAGAATAAGAAGAATAACAAAAACAATATGAAATCAGGTCTCAGCACCAATCCCACATGCTCTCTGTCCCTCCCTTGCCATGAGAGCCCACACACACACAGACATGACCTCTATCTCTACCCAGGAATAGGAGGCTCAGCACTGGTGTGTGTGTTTCCAGCTTCCACCTATAGGCCCACACACACAAGGCCTCTGTTTCTACCCAGGAATAGGAGGCTCAGCTCTGGGATGAGTGTTTCCTGCTTCCCCCTATAGGCCCACACACACAAGACCTCTATCTCTACCCAGGAATAGGAGGCCCAGCTCTGGTGTGTGTTTCCAGCTTCCCCCTATAGGCCCACACACACAAGACCTCTATCTCTAACAAGCAATAGGAGGCTCAGCTCTGGGATAAGTGTTTCCAGCTTCCCCCTATAGGCCCACACACACACACATTACCTCAATTTCTACCCAGGAATAGGAGGCTCAGCTCTGGTGTGTGTGTTTCCAGCTTCCCCCTATAGGCCCACACACACAAGACCTCTATCTCTACCCAGGAATAGGAGGCCCAGCTCTGGTGTGTGTGTTTCCAGCTTCCACCTATAGGCCCACACACAAGGCCTCTGTCTCTACCCAGGAATAGGAGCCTCAACTCGGGGATGTGTGTTTCCAGCTTCCCCCCCCACCCACCAGACCCACACCCACACCCACCCTATCCCTACCCAGGAAAAGGAGCCTCAACTCGGCCTCTGGGGGTCCAGCTCCCCGCCCCACCATCTCCACGGGACATCCATCAACCTGACCACCAGCCGATCCCGGGTACCCACTCTTAAGCACCCCTCCTCGGCCTCAACAGAGAGAAAACCAACCCCCTGACATCCGCGATCACACCCCTGGGAGTCTAAAAAAAAATTGTTTACCTTTGGAAGTCTAAAAAAAAAAAAGAATTCTAGATATCGAAGCAATTTCAAAATAAAAAAAAAATAAAAATCGAAATATATATTTTTTCAACCCACCAGATGGCCCGAAATATGTCTATATTTTTTCGACCTATCAGATGGCTCGAAATATATGTAAATTTTAGTTTGATCAACAATATACATTATATCCTATTCACACCTGATACTGGACTTTTGTATGGAACTATTATTGCTGTGTATTTAAGCGTTAGTCTTTCTGTACTTTTTTAGGATCGCACCCTTAGAGAACGTTCATGGTGTGAGTAGAGGTATATCTAACTCAGGAATAGGCTGAATTTGTGTTACTTCGGTATCACATATACTAAAATTGGAACGATACAGAGAAGATTAGCATGGCCCCTGCGCAAGGATGACACGCAAATTCGTGAAGCGTTCTATGTTTTAACATCTAAATTCAAGTAATTATATAAAAATAGTATTATTATGTGTTAGGAATTGATTTCCTCCAGCCCGTAATGGCGTAGGAGCACTGCGGCGGACTACTTCGCCATTAGGGGGCAGTGTTTCACCAAAACACTGTTACCAGGAGTCCTGGATCTAAATTGTAATCATTTGGCATACAAATTATGCAGTAAGCATCCATTGCAGCCCCAATTTATTTGTGTGCACCCTCTATTAAAAAAAGCAAAGAATTCTAGATATCGAAGCAATTTAAAAATAAAAAAAATAAAAAAATCGTTTCGGACTTAGACGCCAAGTGGTCCCGCTCCTCTGGGGCCTCAGGAAGACCTCCAGACCGTGGACCACCAACTGCACCACTCAGTCCGACCAGGGGACCCGTTTCGGCCTTAGACGTGACGTGGTCCCGCTCCTCTGGAGCCTCAGGAAGACCTCCAGACCGGGGGCCACCAACGGCACCACTCAGTCCCACCAGGGGACCCGTTTCGGCCTTAGAAGCGACGTGGTCCCGCTCCTCTGGAGCCTCAGGAAGACCTCCAGATCATGGGCCACCAACAGCAACACTCAGTCCGACCAGGGGACCCGTTTCGGCCTTAGACGCCACGTGGTCCCGCTCCCCTGGATGGTTCTAGAGACCCCCAGACCAGGGGCCACCAACGGCACCACTCAGTCCAACCAGGGGACCGGTTTCGGCCTTAGACGCCACGTGGTCCCGCTCCTCTGGAGCCTCAGGAAGACCTCCAGACCAGGGGCCACCAACGGCACCACTCAGTCCGACCAGGGGACCCGTTTCGGCCTTAGACGCGACGTGGTCCCGCTCCTCTGGAGCCTCAGGAAGACCTCCAGACCGGGGGCCACCAACGGCACCACTCAGTCCCACCAGGGGACCCGTTTCGGCCTTAGAAGCGACGTGGTCCCGCTCCTCTGGAGCCTCAGGAAGACCTCCAGATCATGGGCCACCAACAGCAACACTCAGTCCGACCAGGGGACCCGTTTCGGCCTTTGACGCCACGTGGTCCCGCTCCCCTGGATGGTTCTAGAGACCCCCAGACCAGGGGCCACCAACGGCACCACTCAGTCCAACCAGGGGACCGGTTTCGGCCTTAGACGCCACGTGGTCCCGCTCCTCTGGAGCCTCAGGAAGACCTCCAGACCGGGGGCCACCAACGGCACCACTCAGTCCGACCAGGGGACCCGTTTCGGCCTTAGACGCGACGTGGTCCCGCTCCTCTGGAGCCTCAGGAAGACCTCCAGACCGGGGGCCACCAACGGCACCACTCAGTCCGACCAGGGGACCCGTTTCGGCCTTAGACGCGACGTGGTCCAGCTCCTCTGGAGCCTCAGGAAGACTTCCAGACCAGGGGCCACCTGTCTTATCTGCCAAATGACCACTGTCCTGCAAAACAGTCGAGACCCCTGGTAAATATTACCATCCCTGGTAGTCTAAAACGATCCCATGGGAGTCTAAAATGAACCAATCATGTAAATCAGGGGTGCCCAATACGTCGATCGCGATCGACCGGTCGATCGCAAAGGTAGCGTGGGTAGATCGCATGGCATTGAAGGAAAACATAAATCATCATTAAAGAAATAGACGTCAGCCTATCGTCATGCGCAAACAACGGCACTAAGTGCGGGAAAATTTTAAAAAAGCTTGCGAGTTGCCTAGTTAGCCTCCAATTTTTAGCCCTCGTTTTTTCTCTTAATCTTAAGAAAGGGTATAAAAATGAGTGGGGGAGCTGGACCGAGTAAGAAGCCAAAGACGTAGTTTTTTTTCACTATGTCATTTTCGAAGTGCGTTTGCCTCATCTGCCAGTCTACCATCGCAATACCGAAGAAGGGAAATGTGGAGCGACATTTTCGGACTGCTCATAAAAACTATGACACCAACTTCCCGCCGAAAAGCGAGCTGAGAAAGAGAAAGGGGAAGGAACTAAAATGCCAGTTGTCCGGACAGCA
The DNA here is from genome assembly GCF_949987615.1 of Pollachius pollachius. Lineage (NCBI taxonomy): Eukaryota > Metazoa > Chordata > Actinopteri > Gadiformes > Gadidae > Pollachius > Pollachius pollachius. The sequence goes on from NC_136944.1 coordinate 1,269,451, forward strand.
GTCACTTTTCTCACAGCTAACTTCAAAAGCCAAAGCCGCCACCGAAGCATCGTTCCGGGTGAGCCACTTAATCGTTAAGAACAAGAAGTCCTTCCAAGACGGAGAGATGGTAAAAGAGGCATTCGTTGAAGCAGCTGACTCATTGTTCCGAGACTTTAAAAACAAGGCAGTAATATTATCTTCGATCAAAGCTCTCCAGCTGTCAAGAAGTACAGTTACACGGCGCAGTGAAGCCATGGCCGAGGATTTGACGCAGCAACTTTGGAAGGACATCGCAGATTGCGAGTGCTTCTCACTGCAGTTGGACGAATCTACTGACGTGAGTGACACAGCCCAGTTGTGCATTTTTATTCGGATTGTGTTTACTTACATGACTGCAAAAGAAGAGCTGTTGACACTACTGCCCATGAAAGAACACACGCGAGGAGAGGATATATTTCAGTCTTTCAATAACTTTATCATGAAAACCCAGCTCCCAGTGCACAAATTGGTGTCCATCACCACGGATGGAGCACCCGCAATGGTTGGCCGCGTGAATGGAGTTATTGCCAAGTGCAGGGAGGACGATGCTTTCCCGGACTTCCTGAATTACCACTGCATAATACACCAACAAGCGTTATGCGCTAAAATGCTCAACATGAAAGAGATCATGGATGTGGCAATGAAGATCGCCTGTTCTATTCGCGCCAGATCTCTTCAAAGACGGCTATTCCGTGCACATCTGGAGCAGGCTGACTGCGACCACTCTGAGTTGTTGCTACACACTGACGTGAGATGGCTTAGTCGAGGGAAATTCCTGCAAAGATTTCGAGAGCTCTGTCCGGAGATTAAGGAGTTTTTCCGTGTAGCTGGACATGCAGAATACAAGCAACTAAATGACGGTCAGTGGCTGTTAGACTTGGCATTTTTAACTGATCTGACAAAGCTATGGAATGACCTTAATCTAGATCTGCAGGGAAAAGACAAAACAGTGATTAATATGATCAGCTCAGTTAATGCATTCAAACGAAAGATGCAACATCTCTCCTCAAAGCTGTGGCGTCATGATTTTGCAAACGTCCAGAACCTGGCGTCAGAGCTGGAGATGCAAGGGAAAGCCTGTGTGCAACTTGACAGTGCACGCTACACAGAGCAGATTGACAAATGTCTGTCAGAGTTTGACAAACGCTTTTAAGACTTTTCTTTGCTCGAGCCAGTCGCTACATTCATGTGCTATCCTCATATGCTGAGGTTGATTCACTCGCATCAAAAATGTCAACACTGTTTCACCTGAACTCTTCTGGAGTGGAAGATGAGATTTTGACATTAGAAGCAGACATTCAGCTGAAATCCAGAGCTCATGGAGAGTTCTGGAACTTACTCACAGAGGAAAAGTACCCCAATATGAGGAAATGTGCTACCTCATTGACTGCTTTATTTGGCTCCACTTATTTATGTGAGTCAGCCTTTTCCCACATGAAGATCATTAAGTCCAAGTACCGTTCCACCATAACTGATGATCATTTGGAAGTGTGCTTGAGGCTGGCTGTCAGCAGCTACTGTCCGGACTATGCATCCCTGGCTGATTCCATTCAGTGCAAGTCATCAGAATAAGGTAATGACAAAAAATGTACATGGTTTGTTGTGTTGTGCAATATGGGCTCATGCTGTTATGCAAGGGACATCAACATACATTGTACATATAGAGAATTCTCAATATATTCATGAATAAATATGTTTAGCATTTTTGTAGTAGGTAGATTATTTTGACTTGGTCATTTTATAAGTAGCTTGCATGCTGAAAAAGTGTGAGCACCCCTGATGTAAATGAACAAATGGGATTCTAAACACAACCCATGGTAGTCTAAAACGAACCCATGGGATTCTAGCAGAAAAATAACTTAGAAAAAAACGCTTGGTTTTTCAAAAGAATCCAAGAAATCCACATTGAGCGGACTGTGAAATTTCTTATTTTCGAGACACTTGGTGTATATTACCATCCCTGGTAGTCTAAAATGAACCCATGGGAGTCTAGCGAAATAATAACTTAAAAAAAAACACTTGGTTTTTCAAACGAAGCCAAGGAATCCACAGTGTACAATTCTAGATATCGAAGCAATTTCAAAATAAAAAAATAAAAAAAATCGAAATATACATTTTTTCAACCCACCAGATGGCCCGAAATATGTCTATATTTTTTGGACCAATCAGATGGCTTGAAATATATGTAAATTTTAGTTTGATCAACAATATACATTACATCCTATTCACACCTGATACTGGACTTTTGTATGGAACTATTATGGCTGTGTATTTAAGCGTTAGTCTTTCTGTACTTTTTTAGGATCGCACCCTTAGAGAACGTTCATGTTGTGAGTAGAGGTATATATTTAACTCAGGAATAGTCTGATTTTGTGTTACTTCGGTATCACATATACTAACATTGGAACGATACAGAGAAGATTAGCATGGCCCCTGCGCAAGGATGACACGCAAATTCGTGAAGCGTTCTATCTTTTAACATCTAAATTCAAGTAATTATATAAAAATAGTATTGTTATGTGTTAGGAATTGATTTCCTCCAGCCCGTAATGGCGTAGGAGCACTGCGGCGGACTACTTCGCCATTAGGGGGCAGTGTTTCACCAAAACACTGTTACCAGGAGTCCTGGATCTAAATTGTAATCATTTGGCATACAAATTATGCAGTAAGCATCCATTGCAGCCCCAATTTATTTGTGTGCACCCTCTATTAAAAAAAGCAAAGAATTCTAGATATCGAAGCAATTTAAAAATAAAAAAAATAAAAAAATCGTTTCGGACTTAGACGCCAAGTGGTCCCGCTCCTCTGGGGCCTCAGGAAGACCTCCAGACCGTGGACCACCAACTGCACCACTCAGTCCGACCAGGGGACCCGTTTCGGCCTTAGACGTGACGTGGTCCCGCTCCTCTGGAGCCTCAGGAAGACCTCCAGACCGGGGGCCACCAACGGCACCACTCAGTCCCACCAGGGGACCCGTTTCGGCCTTAGAAGCGACGTGGTCCCGCTCCTCTGGAGCCTCAGGAAGACCTCCAGATCATGGGCCACCAACAGCAACACTCAGTCCGACCAGGGGACCCGTTTCGGCCTTAGACGCCACGTGGTCCCGCTCCCCTGGATGGTTCTAGAGACCCCCAGACCAGGGGCCACCAACGGCACCACTCAGTCCAACCAGGGGACCGGTTTCGGCCTTAGACGCCACGTGGTCCCGCTCCTCTGGAGCCTCAGGAAGACCTCCAGACCGGGGGCCACCAACGGCACCACTCAGTCCGACCAGGGGACCCGTTTCGGCCTTAGACGCGACGTGGTCCCGCTCCTCTGGAGCCTCAGGAAGACCTCCAGACCGGGGGCCACCAACGGCACCACTCAGTCCCACCAGGGGACCCGTTTCGGCCTTAGAAGCGACGTGGTCCCGCTCCTCTGGAGCCTCAGGAAGACCTCCAGATCATGGGCCACCAACAGCAACACTCAGTCCGACCAGGGGACCCGTTTCGGCCTTAGACGCCACGTGGTCCCGCTCCCCTGGATGGTTCTAGAGACCCCCAGACCAGGGGCCACCAACGGCACCACTCAGTCCAACCAGGGGACCGGTTTCGGCCTTAGACGCCACGTGGTCCCGCTCCTCTGGAGCCTCAGGAAGACCTCCAGACCGGGGGCCACCAACGGCACCACTCAGTCCCACCAGGGGACCCGTCTCGGCCTTAGAAGCGACGTGGTCCCGCTCCTCTGGAGCCTCAGGAAGACCTCCAGATCATGGGCCACCAACTGCAACACTCAGTCCGACCAGGGGACCCGTTTCGGCCTTAGACGCCACGTGGTCCCGCTCCCCTGGATGGTTCTAGAGACCCCCAGACCAGGGGCCACCAACGGCACCACTCAGTCCAACCAGGGGACCGGTTTCGGCCTTAGACGCCACGTGGTCCCGCTCCTCTGGAGCCTCAGGAAGACCTCCAGACCGGGGGCCACCAACGGCACCACTCAGTCCCACCAGGGGACCCGTTTCGGCCTTAGAAGCGACGTGGTCCCGCTCCTCTGGAGCCTCAGGAAGACCTCCAGATCATGGGCCACCAACAGCAACACTCAGTCCGACCAGGGGACCCGTTTCGGCCTTAGACGCCACGTGGTCCCGCTCCCCTGGATGGTTCTAGAGACCCCCAGACCAGGGGCCACCAACGGCACCACTCAGTCCAACCAGGGGACCGGTTTCGGCCTTAGACGCCACGTGGTCCCGCTCCTCTGGAGCCTCAGGAAGACCTCCAGACCGGGGGCCACCAACGGCACCACTCAGTCCGACCAGGGGACCCGTTTCGGCCTTAGACGCGACGTGGTCCCGCTCCTCTGGAGCCTCAGGAAGACCTCCAGACCGGGGGCCACCAACGGCACCACTCAGTCCGACCAGGGGACCCGTTTCGGCCTTAGACGCGACGTGGTCCCGCTCCTCTGGAGCCTCAGGAAGACTTCCAGACCAGGGGCCACCTGTCTTATCTGCCAAATGACCACTGTCCTGCAAAACAGTCGAGACCCCTGGTATATATTACCATCCCTGGTAGTCTAAAACGATCCCATGGGAGTCTAAAATGAACCCATGGGTTCATGTAAATGAACAAATGGGATTCTAAACACAACCCATGGTAGTCTAAAACGAACCCATGGGATTCTAGCAGAAAAATAACTTAGAAAAAAACGCTTGGTTTTTCAAAAGAATCCAAGAAATCCACAGTGAGCGGACTGTGAAATTTCTTATTTTGGAGACCCTTGGTATATATTACCATCCCTGGTAGTCTAAAATGAACCCATGGGAGTCTAGCGAAATAATAACTTAAAAAAAAACACTTGGTTTTTCAAACGAAGCCATGGAATCCACAGTGTACAATTGTAGATATCGAAGCAATTTCAAAATAAAAAAATAAAAAAAATCGAAATATACATTTTTTCAACCCACCAGATGGCCCGAAATATGTCTATATTTTTTGGACCAATCAGATGGCTTGAAATATATGTAAATTTTAGTTTGATCAACAATATACATTACATCCTATTCACACCTGATACTGGACTTTTGTATGGAACTATTATGGCTGTGTATTTAAGCATTAGTCTTTCTGTACTTTTTTAGCATCGCACCCTTAGAGAACGTTCATGTTGTGAGTAGAGGTATATATCTAACTCAGGAATAGGTTGAATTTGTGTTACTTCGGTATCACATATACTAAAATTGGAACGATACAGAGAAGATTAGCATGGCCCCTGCGCAAGGATGACACGCAAATTCGTGAAGCGTTCTATCTTTTAACATCTAAATTCAAGTAATTATATAAAAATAGTATTATTATGTGTTAGGAATTGATTTCCTCCAGCCCGTAATGGCGTAGGAGCACTGCGGCGGACTACTTCGCCATTAGGGGGCAGTGTTTCACCAAAACACTGTTACCAGGAGTCCTGGATCTAAATTGTAATCATTTGGCATACAAATTATGCAATAAGCATCCATTGCAGCCCCAATTTATTTGTGTGCACCCTCTATTAAAAAAAGCAAAGAATTCTAGATATCGAAGCAATTTAAAAATAATAAAAAAAAAAAATCGTTTCGGACTTAGACGCCAAGTGGTCCCGCTCCTTTGGGGCCTCAGGAAGACCTCCAGACCGTGGACCACCAACTGCACCACTCAGTCCGACCAGGGGACCCGTTTCGGCCTTAGACGCCACGTGGTCCCGCTCCTCTGGAGCCTCAGGAAGACCTCCAGATCATGGGCCACCAACAGCAACACTCAGTCCGACCAGGGGACCCGTTTCGGCCTTAGACGCCACGTGGTCCCGCTCCCCTGGATGGTTCTAGAGACCCCCAGACCAGGGGCCACCAACGGCACCACTCAGTCCAACCAGGGGACCGGTTTCGGCCTTAGACGCCACGTGGTCCCATGGGAGTCTAGCGAAATAATAACTTCAAAAAAAACGCTTGGTTTTTCAAACGAAGCCAAGGAATCCACAGTGAGCGGACTGTGAAATTCCTTGTTAAATAATAATAATAATAATAATAATAATAATAAGAGTAAGGATAAGAATAAGATGAATAACAATAAGAATAATAATAATGAGAAGAATAACAATAAGAATAAGAAGAATAACAAAAACAATATGAAATCAGGTCTCAGCACCAATCCCACATGCTCTCTGTCCCTCCCTTGCCATGAGAGCCCACACACACACAGACATGACCTCTATCTCTACCCAGGAATAGGAGGCTCAGCACTGGTGTGTGTGTTTCCAGCTTCCACCTATAGGCCCACACACACAAGGCCTCTGTTTCTACCCAGGAATAGGAGGCTCAGCTCTGGGATGAGTGTTTCCTGCTTCCCCCTATAGGCCCACACACACAAGACCTCTATCTCTACCCAGGAATAGGAGGCCCAGCTCTGGTGTGTGTTTCCAGCTTCCCCCTATAGGCCCACACACACAAGACCTCTATCTCTAACAAGCAATAGGAGGCTCAGCTCTGGGATAAGTGTTTCCAGCTTCCCCCTATAGGCCCACACACACACATTACCTCAATTTCTACCCAGGAATAGGAGGCTCAGCTCTGGTGTGTGTGTTTCCAGCTTCCCCCTATAGGCCCACACACACAAGACCTCTATCTCTACCCAGGAATAGGAGGCCCAGCTCTGGTGTGTGTGTTTCCAGCTTCCACCTATAGGCCCACACACAAGGCCTCTGTCTCTACCCAGGAATAGGAGCCTCAACTCGGGGATGTGTGTTTCCAGCTTCCCCCCCCACCCACCAGACCCACACCCACACCCACCCTATCCCTACCCAGGAAAAGGAGCCTCAACTCGGCCTCTGGGGGTCCAGCTCCCCGCCCCACCATCTCCACGGGACATCCATCAACCTGACCACCAGCCGATCCCGGGTACCCACTCTTAAGCACCCCTCCTCGGCCTCAACAGAGAGAAAACCAACCCCCTGACATCCGCGATCACACCCCTGGGAGTCTAAAAAAAAATTGTTTACCTTTGGAAGTCTAAAAAAAAAAAAGAATTCTAGATATCGAAGCAATTTCAAAATAAAAAAAAAATAAAAATCGAAATATATATTTTTTCAACCCACCAGATGGCCCGAAATATGTCTATATTTTTTCGACCTATCAGATGGCTCGAAATATATGTAAATTTTAGTTTGATCAACAATATACATTATATCCTATTCACACCTGATACTGGACTTTTGTATGGAACTATTATTGCTGTGTATTTAAGCGTTAGTCTTTCTGTACTTTTTTAGGATCGCACCCTTAGAGAACGTTCATGGTGTGAGTAGAGGTATATCTAACTCAGGAATAGGCTGAATTTGTGTTACTTCGGTATCACATATACTAAAATTGGAACGATACAGAGAAGATTAGCATGGCCCCTGCGCAAGGATGACACGCAAATTCGTGAAGCGTTCTATCTTTTAACATCTAAATTCAAGTAATTATATAAAAATAGTATTATTATGTGTTAGGAATTGATTTCCTCCAGCCCGTAATGGCGTAGGAGCACTGCGGCGGACTACTTCGCCATTAGGGGGCAGTGTTTCACCAAAACACTGTTACCAGGAGTCCTGGATCTAAATTGTAATCATTTGGCATACAAATTATGCAGTAAGCATCCATTGCAGCCCCAATTTATTTGTGTGCACCCTCTATTAAAAAAAGCAAAGAATTCTAGATATCGAAGCAATTTAAAAATAAAAAAAATAAAAAAATCGTTTCGGACTTAGACGCCAAGTGGTCCCGCTCCTCTGGGGCCTCAGGAAGACCTCCAGACCGTGGACCACCAACTGCACCACTCAGTCCGACCAGGGGACCCGTTTCGGCCTTAGACGTGACGTGGTCCCGCTCCTCTGGAGCCTCAGGAAGACCTCCAGACCGGGGGCCACCAACGGCACCACTCAGTCCCACCAGGGGACCCGTTTCGGCCTTAGAAGCGACGTGGTCCCGCTCCTCTGGAGCCTCAGGAAGACCTCCAGATCATGGGCCACCAACAGCAACACTCAGTCCGACCAGGGGACCCGTTTCGGCCTTAGACGCCACGTGGTCCCGCTCCCCTGGATGGTTCTAGAGACCCCCAGACCAGGGGCCACCAACGGCACCACTCAGTCCAACCAGGGGACCGGTTTCGGCCTTAGACGCCACGTGGTCCCGCTCCTCTGGAGCCTCAGGAAGACCTCCAGACCAGGGGCCACCAACGGCACCACTCAGTCCGACCAGGGGACCCGTTTCGGCCTTAGACGCGACGTGGTCCCGCTCCTCTGGAGCCTCAGGAAGACCTCCAGACCGGGGGCCACCAACGGCACCACTCAGTCCCACCAGGGGACCCGTTTCGGCCTTAGAAGCGACGTGGTCCCGCTCCTCTGGAGCCTCAGGAAGACCTCCAGATCATGGGCCACCAACAGCAACACTCAGTCCGACCAGGGGACCCGTTTCGGCCTTTGACGCCACGTGGTCCCGCTCCCCTGGATGGTTCTAGAGACCCCCAGACCAGGGGCCACCAACGGCACCACTCAGTCCAACCAGGGGACCGGTTTCGGCCTTAGACGCCACGTGGTCCCGCTCCTCTGGAGCCTCAGGAAGACCTCCAGACCGGGGGCCACCAACGGCACCACTCAGTCCGACCAGGGGACCCGTTTCGGCCTTAGACGCGACGTGGTCCCGCTCCTCTGGAGCCTCAGGAAGACCTCCAGACCGGGGGCCACCAACGGCACCACTCAGTCCGACCAGGGGACCCGTTTCGGCCTTAGACGCGACGTGGTCCCGCTCCTCTGGAGCCTCAGGAAGACTTCCAGACCAGGGGCCACCTGTCTTATCTGCCAAATGACCACTGTCCTGCAAAACAGTCGAGACCCCTGGTAAATATTACCATCCCTGGTAGTCTAAAACGATCCCATGGGAGTCTAAAATGAACCAATCATGTAAATCAGGGGTGCCCAATACGTCGATCGCGATCGACCGGTCGATCGCAAAGGTAGCGTGGGTAGATCGCATGGCATTGAAGGAAAACATAAATCATCATTAAAGAAATAGACGTCAGCCTATCGTCATGCGCAAACAACGGCACTAAGTGCGGGAAAATTTTAAAAAAGCTTGCGAGTTGCCTAGTTAGCCTCCAATTTTTAGCCCTCGTTTTTTCTCTTAATCTTAAGAAAGGGTATAAAAATGAGTGGGGGAGCTGGACCGAGTAAGAAGCCAAAGACGTAGTTTTTTTTCACTATGTCATTTTCGAAGTGCGTTTGCCTCATCTGCCAGTCTACCATCGCAATACCGAAGAAGGGAAATGTGGAGCGACATTTTCGGACTGCTCATAAAAACTATGACACCAACTTCCCGCCGAAAAGCGAGCTGAGAAAGAGAAAGGGGAAGGAACTAAAATGCCAGTTGTCCGGACAGCAGTCACTTTTCTCACAGCTAACTTCAAAAGCCAAAGCCGCCACCGAAGCATCGTTCCGGGTGAGCCACTTAATCGTTAAGAACAAGAAGTCCTTCCAAGACGGAGAGATGGTAAAAGAGGCATTCGTTGAAGCAGCTGACTCATTGTTCCGAGACTTTAAAAACAAGGCAGTAATATTATCTTCGATCAAAGCTCTCCAGCTGTCAAGAAGTACAGTTACACGGCGCAGTGAAGCCATGGCCGAGGATTTGACGCAGCAACTTTGGAAGGACATCGCAGATTGCGAGTGCTTCTCACTGCAGTTGGACGAATCTACTGACGTGAGTGACACAGCCCAGTTGTGCATTTTTATTCGGATTGTGTTTACTTACATGACTGCAAAAGAAGAGCTGTTGACACTACTGCCCATGAAAGAACACACGCGAGGAGAGGATATATTTCAGTCTTTCAATAACTTTATCATGAAAACCCAGCTCCCAGTGCACAAATTGGTGTCCATCACCACGGATGGAGCACCCGCAATGGTTGGCCGCGTGAATGGAGTTATTGCCAAGTGCAGGGAGGACGATGCTTTCCCGGACTTCCTGAATTACCACTGCATAATACACCAACAAGCGTTATGCGCTAAAATGCTCAACATGAAAGAGATCATGGATGTGGCAATGAAGATCGCCTGTTCTATTCGCACCAGATCTCTTCAAAGACGGCTATTCCGTGCACATCTGGAGCAGGCTGACTGCGACCACTCTGAGTTGTTGCTACACACTGACGTGAGATGGCTTAGTCGAGGGAAATTCCTGCAAAGATTTCGAGAGCTCTGTCCGGAGATTAAGGAGTTTTTCCGTGTAGCTGGACATGCAGAATACAAGCAACTAAATGACGGTCAGTGGCTGTTAGACTTGGCATTTTTAACTGATCTGACAAAGCTATGGAATGACCTTAATCTAGATCTGCAGGGAAAAGACAAAACAGTGATTAATATGATCAGCTCAGTTAATGCATTCAAACGAAAGATGCAACATCTCTCCTCAAAGCTGTGGCGTCATGATTTTGCAAACGTCCAGAACCTGGCGTCAGAGCTGGAGATGCAAGGGAAAGTCTGTGTGCAACTTGACAGTGCACGCTACACAGAGCAGATTGACAAATGTCTGTCAGAGTTTGACAAACGCTTTTAAGACTTTTCTTTGCTCGAGCCAGTCGCTACATTCATGTGCTATCCTCATATGCTGAGGTTGATTCACTCGCATCAAAAATGTCAACACTGTTTCACCTGAACTCTTCTGGAGTGGAAGATGAGATTTTGACATTAGAAGCAGACATTCAGCTGAAATCCAGAGCTCATGGAGAGTTCTGGAACTTACTCACAGAGGAAAAGTACCCCAATATGAGGAAATGTGCTACCTCATTGACTGCTTTATGTGGCTCCACTTATTTATGTGAGTCAGCCTTTTCCCACATGAAGATCATTAAGTCCAAGTACCGTTCCACCATAACTGATGATCATTTGGAAGTGTGCTTGAGGCTGGCTGTCAGCAGCTACTGTCCGGACTATGCATCCCTGGCTGATTCCATTCAGTGCAAGTCATCAGAATAAGGTAATGACAAAAAATGTACATGGTTTGTTGTGTTGTGCAATATGGGCTCATGCTGTTATGCAAGGGACATCAACATACATTGTACATATAGAGAATTCTCAATATATTCATGAATAAATATGTTTAGCATTTTTGTAGTAGGTAGATTATTTTGACTTGGTCATTTTATAAGTAGCTTGCATGCTGAAAAAGTGTGAGCACCCCTGATGTAAATGAACAAATGGGATTCTAAACACAACCCATGGTAGTCTAAAACGAACCCATGGGATTCTAGCAGAAAAATAACTTAGAAAAAAACGCTTGGTTTTTCAAAAGAATCCAAGAAATCCACATTGAGCGGACTGTGAAATTTCTTATTTTCGAGACACTTGGTATATATTACCATCCCTGGTAGTCTAAAATGAACCCATGGGAGTCTAGCGAAATAATAACTTAAAAAAAAACACTTGGTTTTTCAAACGAAGCCAAGGAATCCACAGTGTACAATTCTAGATATCGAAGCAATTTCAAAATAAAAAAATAAAAAAAATCGAAATATACATTTTTTCAACCCACCAGATGGCCCGAAATATGTCTATATTTTTTGGACCAATCAGATGGCTTGAAATATATGTAAATTTTAGTTTGATCAACAATATACATTACATCCTATTCACACCTGATACTGGACTTTTGTATGGAACTATTATGGCTGTGTATTTAAGCGTTAGTCTTTCTGTACTTTTTTAGGATCGCACCCTTAGAGAACGTTCATGTTGTGAGTAGAGGTATATATTTAACTCAGGAATAGTCTGAATTTGTGTTACTTCGGTATCACATATACTAAAATTGGAACGATACAGAGAAGATTAGCATGGCCCCTGCGCAAGGATGACACGCAAATTCGTGAAGCGTTCTATCTTTTAACATCTAAATTCAAGTAATTATATAAAAATAGTATTGTTATGTGTTAGGAATTGATTTCCTCCAGCCCGTAATGGCGTAGGAGCACTGCGGCGGACTACTTCGCCATTAGGGGGCAGTGTTTCACCAAAACACTGTTACCAGGAGTCCTGGATCTAAATTGTAATCATTTGGCATACAAATTATGCAGTAAGCATCCATTGCAGCCCCAATTTATTTGTGTGCACCCTCTATTAAAAAAAGCAAAGAATTCTAGATATCGAAGCAATTTAAAAATAAAAAAAATAAAAAAATCGTTTCGGACTTAGACGCCAAGTGGTCCCGCTCCTCTGGGGCCTCAGGAAGACCTCCAGACCGTGGACCACCAACTGCACCACTCAGTCCGACCAGGGGACCCGTTTCGGCCTTAGACGTGACGTGGTCCCGCTCCTCTGGAGCCTCAGGAAGACCTCCAGACCGGGGGCCACCAACGGCACCACTCAGTCCCACCAGGGGACCCGTTTCGGCCTTAGAAGCGACGTGGTCCCGCTCCTCTGGAGCCTCAGGAAGACCTCCAGATCATGGGCCACCAACAGCAACACTCAGTCCGACCAGGGGACCCGTTTCGGCCTTAGACGCCACGTGGTCCCGCTCCCCTGGATGGTTCTAGAGACCCCCAGACCAGGGGCCACCAACGGCACCACTCAGTCCAACCAGGGGACCGGTTTCGGCCTTAGACGCCACGTGGTCCCGCTCCTCTGGAGCCTCAGGAAGACCTCCAGACCGGGGGCCACCAACGGCACCACTCAGTCCGACCAGGGGACCCGTTTCGGCCTTAGACGCGACGTGGTCCCGCTCCTCTGGAGCCTCAGGAAGACCTCCAGACCGGGGGCCACCAACGGCACCACTCAGTCCCACCAGGGGACCCGTTTCGGCCTTAGAAGCGACGTGGTCCCGCTCCTCTGGAGCCTCAGGAAGACCTCCAGATCATGGGCCACCAACAGCAACACTCAGTCCGACCAGGGGACCCGTTTCGGCCTTAGACGCCACGTGGTCCCGCTCCCCTGGATGGTTCTAGAGACCCCCAGACCAGGGGCCACCAACGGCACCACTCAGTCCAACCAGGGGACCGGTTTCGGCCTTAGACGCCACGTGGTCCCGCTCCTCTGGAGCCTCAGGAAGACCTCCAGACCGGGGGCCACCAACGGCACCACTCAGTCCCACCAGGGGACCCGTTTCGGCCTTAGAAGCGACGTGGTCCCGCTCCTCTGGAGCCTCAGGAAGACCTCCAGATCATGGGCCACCAACAGCAACACTCAGTCCGACCAGGGGACCCGTTTCGGCCTTAGACGCCACGTGGTCCCGCTCCCCTGGATGGTTCTAGAGACCCCCAGACCACGGGCCACCAACGGCACCACTCAGTCCAACCAGGGGACCGGTTTCGGCCTTAGACGCCACGTGGTCCCGCTCCTCTGGAGCCTCAGGAAGACCTCCAGACCGGGGGCCACCAACGGCACCACTCAGTCCCACCAGGGGACCCGTTTCGGCCTTAGAAGCGACGTGGTCCCGCTCCTCTGGAGCCTCAGGAAGACCTCCAGATCATGGGCCACCAACAGCAACACTCAGTCCGACCAGGGGACCCGTTTCGGCCTTAGACGCCACGTGGTCCCGCTCCCCTGGATGGTTCTAGAGACCCCCAGACCAGGGGCCACCAACGGCACCACTCAGTCCAACCAGGGGACCGGTTTCGGCCTTAGACGCCACGTGGTCCCGCTCCTCTGGAGCCTCAGGAAGACCTCCAGACCGGGGGCCACCAACGGCACCACTCAGTCCGACCAGGGGACCCGTTTCGGCCTTAGACGCGACGTGGTCCCGCTCCTCTGGAGCCTCAGGAAGACCTCCAGACCGGGGGCCACCAACGGCACCACTCAGTCCGACCAGGGGACCCGTTTCGGCCTTAGACGCGACGTGGTCCCGCTCCTCTGGAGCCTCAGGAAGACTTCCAGACCAGGGGCCACCTGTCTTATCTGCCAAATGACCACTGTCCTGCAAAACAGTCGAGACCCCTGGTATATATTACCATCCCTGGTAGTCTAAAACGATCCCATGGGAGTCTAAAATGAACCCATGGGTTCATGTAAATGAACAAATGGGATTCTAAACACAACCCATGGTAGTCTAAAACGAACCCATGGGATTCTAGCAGAAAAATAACTTAGAAAAAAACGCTTGGTTTTTCAAAAGAATCCAAGAAATCCACAGTGAGCGGACTGTGAAATTTCTTATTTTGGAGACCCTTGGTATATATTACCATCCCTGGTAGTCTAAAATGAACCCATGGGAGTCTAGCGAAATAATAACTTAAAAAAAAACACTTGGTTTTTCAAACGAAGCCATGGAATCCACAGTGTACAATTGTAGATATCGAAGCAATTTCAAAATAAAAAAATAAAAAAAATCGAAATATACATTTTTTCAACCCACCAGATGGCCCGAAATATGTCTATATTTTTTGGACCAATCAGATGGCTTGAAATATATGTAAATTTTAGTTTGATCAACAATATACATTACATCCTATTCACACCTGATACTGGACTTTTGTATGGAACTATTATGGCTGTGTATTTAAGCATTAGTCTTTCTGTACTTTTTTAGCATCGCACCCTTAGAGAACGTTCATGTTGTGAGTAGAGGTATATATCTAACTCAGGAATAGGTTGAATTTGTGTTACTTCGGTATCACATATACTAAAATTGGAACGATACAGAGAAGATTAGCATGGCCCCTGCGCAAGGATGACACGCAAATTCGTGAAGCGTTCTATCTTTTAACATCTAAATTCAAGTAATTATATAAAAATAGTATTATTATGTGTTAGGAATTGATTTCCTCCAGCCCGTAATGGCGTAGGAGCACTGCGGCGGACTACTTCGCCATTAGGGGGCAGTGTTTCACCAAAACACTGTTACCAGGAGTCCTGGATCTAAATTGTAATCATTTGGCATACAAATTATGCAATAAGCATCCATTGCAGCCCCAATTTATTTGTGTGCACCCTCTATTAAAAAAAGCAAAGAATTCTAGATATCGAAGCAATTTAAAAATAATAAAAAAAAAAAATCGTTTCGGACTTAGACGCCAAGTGGTCCCGCTCCTTTGGGGCCTCAGGAAGACCTCCAGACCGTGGACCACCAACTGCACCACTCAGTCCGACCAGGGGACCCGTTTCGGCCTTAGACGCCACGTGGTCCCGCTCCTCTGGAGCCTCAGGAAGACCTCCAGATCATGGGCCACCAACAGCAACACTCAGTCCGACCAGGGGACCCGTTTCGGCCTTAGACGCCACGTGGTCCCGCTCCCCTGGATGGTTCTAGAGACCCCCAGACCAGGGGCCACCAACGGCACCACTCAGTCCAACCAGGGGACCGGTTTCGGCCTTAGACGCCACGTGGTCCCATGGGAGTCTAGCGAAATAATAACTTCAAAAAAAACGCTTGGTTTTTCAAACGAAGCCAAGGAATCCACAGTGAGCGGACTGTGAAATTCCTTGTTAAATAATAATAATAATAATAATAATAATAATAAGAGTAAGGATAAGAATAAGATGAATAACAATAAGAATAATAATAATGAGAAGAATAACAATAAGAATAAGAAGAATAACAAAAACAATATGAAATCAGGTCTCAGCACCAATCCCACATGCTCTCTGTCCCTCCCTTGCCATGAGAGCCCACACACACACAGACATGACCTCTATCTCTACCCAGGAATAGGAGGCTCAGCACTGGTGTGTGTGTTTCCAGCTTCCACCTATAGGCCCACACACACAAGGCCTCTGTTTCTACCCAGGAATAGGAGGCTCAGCTCTGGGATGAGTGTTTCCTGCTTCCCCCTATAGGCCCACACACACAAGACCTCTATCTCTACCCAGGAATAGGAGGCCCAGCTCTGGTGTGTGTTTCCAGCTTCCCCCTATAGGCCCACACACACAAGACCTCTATCTCTAACAAGCAATAGGAGGCTCAGCTCTGGGATAAGTGTTTCCAGCTTCCCCCTATAGGCCCACACACACACATTACCTCAATTTCTACCCAGGAATAGGAGGCTCAGCTCTGGTGTGTGTGTTTCCAGCTTCCCCCTATAGGCCCACACACACAAGACCTCTATCTCTACCCAGGAATAGGAGGCCCAGCTCTGGTGTGTGTGTTTCCAGCTTCCACCTATAGGCCCACACACAAGGCCTCTGTCTCTACCCAGGAATAGGAGCCTCAACTCGGGGATGTGTGTTTCCAGCTTCCCCCCCCACCCACCAGACCCACACCCACACCCACCCTATCCCTACCCAGGAAAAGGAGCCTCAACTCGGCCTCTGGGGGTCCAGCTCCCCGCCCCACCATCTCCACGGGACATCCATCAACCTGACCACCAGCCGATCCCGGGTACCCACTCTTAAGCACCCCTCCTCGGCCTCAACAGAGAGAAAACCAACCCCCTGACATCCGCGATCACACCCCTGGGAGTCTAAAAAAAAATTGTTTACCTTTGGAAGTCTAAAAAAAAAAAAGAATTCTAGATATCGAAGCAATTTCAAAATAAAAAAAAAATAAAAATCGAAATATATATTTTTTCAACCCACCAGATGGCCCGAAATATGTCTATATTTTTTCGACCTATCAGATGGCTCGAAATATATGTAAATTTTAGTTTGATCAACAATATACATTATATCCTATTCACACCTGATACTGGACTTTTGTATGGAACTATTATTGCTGTGTATTTAAGCGTTAGTCTTTCTGTACTTTTTTAGGATCGCACCCTTAGAGAACGTTCATGGTGTGAGTAGAGGTATATCTAACTCAGGAATAGGCTGAATTTGTGTTACTTCGGTATCACATATACTAAAATTGGAACGATACAGAGAAGATTAGCATGGCCCCTGCGCAAGGATGACACGCAAATTCGTGAAGCGTTCTATCTTTTAACATCTAAATTCAAGTAATTATATAAAAATAGTATTATTATGTGTTAGGAATTGATTTCCTCCAGCCCGTAATGGCGTAGGAGCACTGCGGCGGACTACTTCGCCATTAGGGGGCAGTGTTTCACCAAAACACTGTTACCAGGAGTCCTGGATCTAAATTGTAATCATTTGGCATACAAATTATGCAGTAAGCATCCATTGCAGCCCCAATTTATTTGTGTGCACCCTCTATTAAAAAAAGCAAAGAATTCTAGATATCGAAGCAATTTAAAAATAAAAAAAATAAAAAAATCGTTTCGGACTTAGACGCCAAGTGGTCCCGCTCCTCTGGGGCCTCAGGAAGACCTCCAGACCGTGGACCACCAACTGCACCACTCAGTCCGACCAGGGGACCCGTTTCGGCCTTAGACGTGACGTGGTCCCGCTCCTCTGGAGCCTCAGGAAGACCTCCAGACCGGGGGCCACCAACGGCACCACTCAGTCCCACCAGGGGACCCGTTTCGGCCTTAGAAGCGACGTGGTCCCGCTCCTCTGGAGCCTCAGGAAGACCTCCAGATCATGGGCCACCAACAGCAACACTCAGTCCGACCAGGGGACCCGTTTCGGCCTTAGACGCCACGTGGTCCCGCTCCCCTGGATGGTTCTAGAGACCCCCAGACCAGGGGCCACCAACGGCACCACTCAGTCCAACCAGGGGACCGGTTTCGGCCTTAGACGCCACGTGGTCCCGCTCCTCTGGAGCCTCAGGAAGACCTCCAGACCAGGGGCCACCAACGGCACCACTCAGTCCGACCAGGGGACCCGTTTCGGCCTTAGACGCGACGTGGTCCCGCTCCTCTGGAGCCTCAGGAAGACCTCCAGACCGGGGGCCACCAACGGCACCACTCAGTCCCACCAGGGGACCCGTTTCGGCCTTAGAAGCGACGTGGTCCCGCTCCTCTGGAGCCTCAGGAAGACCTCCAGATCATGGGCCACCAACAGCAACACTCAGTCCGACCAGGGGACCCGTTTCGGCCTTTGACGCCACGTGGTCCCGCTCCCCTGGATGGTTCTAGAGACCCCCAGACCAGGGGCCACCAACGGCACCACTCAGTCCAACCAGGGGACCGGTTTCGGCCTTAGACGCCACGTGGTCCCGCTCCTCTGGAGCCTCAGGAAGACCTCCAGACCGGGGGCCACCAACGGCACCACTCAGTCCGACCAGGGGACCCGTTTCGGCCTTAGACGCGACGTGGTCCCGCTCCTCTGGAGCCTCAGGAAGACCTCCAGACCGGGGGCCACCAACGGCACCACTCAGTCCGACCAGGGGACCCGTTTCGGCCTTAGACGCGACGTGGTCCCGCTCCTCTGGAGCCTCAGGAAGACTTCCAGACCAGGGGCCACCTGTCTTATCTGCCAAATGACCACTGTCCTGCAAAACAGTCGAGACCCCTGGTAAATATTACCATCCCTGGTAGTCTAAAACGATCCCATGGGAGTCTAAAATGAACCAATCATGTAAATCAGGGGTGCCCAATACGTCGATCGCGATCGACCGGTCGATCGCAAAGGTAGCGTGGGTAGATCGCATGGCATTGAAGGAAAACATAAATCATCATTAAAGAAATAGACGTCAGCCTATCGTCATGCGCAAACAACGGCACTAAGTGCGGGAAAATTTTAAAAAAGCTTGCGAGTTGCCTAGTTAGCCTCCAATTTTTAGCCCTCGTTTTTTCTCTTAATCTTAAGAAAGGGTATAAAAATGAGTGGGGGAGCTGGACCGAGTAAGAAGCCAAAGACGTAGTTTTTTTTCACTATGTCATTTTCGAAGTGCGTTTGCCTCATCTGCCAGTCTACCATCGCAATACCGAAGAAGGGAAATGTGGAGCGACATTTTCGGACTGCTCATAAAAACTATGACACCAACTTCCCGCCGAAAAGCGAGCTGAGAAAGAGAAAGGGGAAGGAACTAAAATGCCAGTTGTCCGGACAGCAGTCACTTTTCTCACAGCTAACTTCAAAAGCCAAAGCCGCCACCGAAGCATCGTTCCGGGTGAGCCACTTAATCGTTAAGAACAAGAAGTCCTTCCAAGACGGAGAGATGGTAAAAGAGGCATTCGTTGAAGCAGCTGACTCATTGTTCCGAGACTTTAAAAACAAGGCAGTAATATTATCTTCGATCAAAGCTCTCCAGCTGTCAAGAAGTACAGTTACACGGCGCAGTGAAGCCATGGCCGAGGATTTGACGCAGCAACTTTGGAAGGACATCGCAGATTGCGAGTGCTTCTCACTGCAGTTGGACGAATCTACTGACGTGAGTGACACAGCCCAGTTGTGCATTTTTATTCGGATTGTGTTTACTTACATGACTGCAAAAGAAGAGCTGTTGACACTACTGCCCATGAAAGAACACACGCGAGGAGAGGATATATTTCAGTCTTTCAATAACTTTATCATGAAAACCCAGCTCCCAGTGCACAAATTGGTGTCCATCACCACGGATGGAGCACCCGCAATGGTTGGCCGCGTGAATGGAGTTATTGCCAAGTGCAGGGAGGACGATGCTTTCCCGGACTTCCTGAATTACCACTGCATAATACACCAACAAGCGTTATGCGCTAAAATGCTCAACATGAAAGAGATCATGGATGTGGCAATGAAGATCGCCTGTTCTATTCGCACCAGATCTCTTCAAAGACGGCTATTCCGTGCACATCTGGAGCAGGCTGACTGCGACCACTCTGAGTTGTTGCTACACACTGACGTGAGATGGCTTAGTCGAGGGAAATTCCTGCAAAGATTTCGAGAGCTCTGTCCGGAGATTAAGGAGTTTTTCCGTGTAGCTGGACATGCAGAATACAAGCAACTAAATGACGGTCAGTGGCTGTTAGACTTGGCATTTTTAACTGATCTGACAAAGCTATGGAATGACCTTAATCTAGATCTGCAGGGAAAAGACAAAACAGTGATTAATATGATCAGCTCAGTTAATGCATTCAAACGAAAGATGCAACATCTCTCCTCAAAGCTGTGGCGT
>NC_136944.1:1294374-1311874 GCF_949987615.1 Pollachius pollachius
AATAATAATAATAATAATAATAATAATAATAATAATAATAATAATAATAAGAGTAAGGATAAGAATAAGAAGAATAACAATAAGAATAATAATAATGAGAAGAATAACAATAAGAATAAGAAGAATAACAAAAACAATATGAAATCAGGTCTCAGCACCAATCCCACATGCTCTCTGTCCCTCCCTTGCCATGGGAGCCCACACACACACACACACATGACCTCTATCTCTACCCAGGAATAGGAGGCTCAGCACTGGTGTGTGTGTGTTTCCAGCTTCCACCTATAGGCCCACACACACAAGGCCTCTGTTTCTACCCAGGAATAGGAGGCTCAGCTCTGGGATGAGTGTTTCCAGCTTCCCCCTATAGGCCCACACACACAAGACCTCTATCTCTACCCAGGAATAGGAGGCCCAGCTCTGGTGTGTGTTTCCAGCTTCCCCCTATAGGCCCACACACACAAGACCTCTATCTCTAACCAGCAATAGGAGGCTCAGCTCTGGGATAAGTGTTTCCAGCTTCCCCCTATAGGCCCACACACACACATTACCTCAATTTCTACCCAGGAATAGGAGGCTCAGCTCTGGTGTGTGTGTTTCCAGCTTCCCCCTATAGGCCCACACACACAAGACCTCTATCTCTACCCAGGAATAGGAGGCCCAGCTCTGGTGTGTGTGTTTCCAGCTTCCCCCTATAGGCCCACACACACAAGACCTCTATCTCTACCATGGAATAGGAGGCCCAGCTCTGGTGTGTGTGTTTCCAGCTTCCACCTATAGGCCCACACACACAAGGCCTCTGTCTCTACCCAGGAATAGGAGCCTCAACTCGGGGATGTGTGTTTCCAGCTTCCCCCCCCACCCGCCAGACCCACACCCACACCCACCCTATCCCTACACAGGAATAGGAGCCTCAACTCGGCCTCTGGGGGTCCAGCTCCCCGCCCCACCATCTCCACGGGACATCCATCAACCTGACCACCAGCCGATCCCGGGTACCCACTCTTAAGCACCCCTCCTCGGCCTCAACAGAGAGAAAACCAACCCCCTGACATCCGCGATCACACCCCTGGGAGTCTAAAAAAAAATTGTTTACCTTTGGGAGTCTAAAAAAAAAAAAGAATTCTAGATATCGAAGCAATTTCAAAATAAAAAAAAAATAAAAATCGAAATATATATTTTTTCAACCCACCAGATGGCCCGAAATATGTCTATATTTTTTCGACCTATCAGATGGCTCGAAATATATGTAAATTTTAGTTTGATCAACAATATACATTATATCCTATTCACACCTGATACTGGACTTTTGTATGGAACTATTATTGCTGTGTATTTAAGCATTAGTCTTTCTGTACTTTTTTAGGATCGCACCCTTAGAGAACGTTCATGTTGTGAGTAGAGGTATATATTTAACTCAGGAATAGGCTGAAATTGTGTTACTTCGGTATCACATATACTAAAATTGGAACGATACAGAGAAGATTAGCATGGCCCCTGCGCAAGGATGACACGCAAATTCGTGAAGCGTTCTATCTTTTAACATCTAAATTCAAGTAATTATATAAAAATAGTATTATTATGTGTTAGGAATTGATTTCCTCCAGCCCGTAATGGCGTAGGAGCACTGCGGCGGACTACTTCGCCATTAGGGGGCAGTGTTTCACCAAAACACTGTTACCAGGAGTCCTGGATCTAAATTGTAATCATTTGGCATACAAATTATGCAGTAAGCATCCATTGCAGCCCCAATTTATTTGTGTGCACCCTCTATTAAAAAAAAAAAAGAATTCTACATATCGAAGCAATTTAAAAATAAAAATAAAAAAAAATCGTTTCGGACTTAGACGCCAAGTGGTCCCGCTCCTCTGGGGCCTCAGGAAGACCTCCAGACCGTGGACCACCAACTGCACCACTCAGTCCGACCAGGGGACCCGTTTCGGCCTTAGACGCCACGTGGTCCCGCTCCCCTGGATGGTTCTAGAGACCCCCAGACCAGGGGCCACCAACTGCACCACTTGGGCCGAGTAGGGGACCCGTTTCGGCCTTAGACGTGACGTGGTCCCGCTCCTCTGGAGCCTCAGGAAGACCTCCAGACCGGGGGCCACCAACGGCACCACTCAGTCCGACCAGGGGACCCGTTTCGGCCTTAGACGCCATGTGGTCCCGCTCCTCTGGAGCCTCAGGAAGACCTCCAGACCAGGGGCCACCAACGGCACCACTCAGTCCGACCAGGGGACCCGTTTCGGCCTTAGACGCTGTGATGTATTGTACATTAGTTGTAGTTCACGCGTCCGTGTCAGTTGAAACCTAAGTCAAGTACAGTTGTACAAGTGAATCTGTGTTGTGTTGAAGACTACCAGTTAGCAGACAGTCATGCTACCTCGGTCTCCGTGATTTATTAATATTACAGACGCCACGTGGTCCCGCTCCTCTGGAGCCTCAGGAAGACCTCCAGACCGTGGACCACCAACTGCACCACTCAGTCCGACCAGGGGACCCGTTTCGGCCTTAGACGCCACGTGGTCCCGCTCCCCTGGATGGTTCTAGAGACCCCAGACCAGGGGCCACCAACGGCACCACTCAGTCCAACCAGGGGACCCGTTTCGGCCTTTGACGCCACGTGGTCCCGCTCCTCTGGAGCCTCAGGAAGACCACCAGACCATGGGCCACCAACGGCAACACTCAGTCCAACCAGGGGACCGGTTTCGGCCTTAGACGCCACGTGGTCCCGCTCCTCTGGAGCCTCAGGAAGACCTCCAGACCGGGGGCCACCAACGGCACCACTCAGTCCGACCAGGGGACCCGTTTCGGCCTTAGACGCGACGTGGTCCCGCTCCTCTGGAGCCTCAGGAAGACCTCCAGACCGGGGACCACCAACGGCACCACTCAGTCCCACCAGGGGACCCGTTTCGGCCTTTGACGCCATGTGGTCCCGCTCCCCTGGATGGTTCTAGAGACCCCCAGACCAGGGGCCACCAACGGCACCACTCAGTCCAACCAGGGGACCGGTTTCGGCCTTAGACGCGACGTGGTCCCGCTCCTCTGGAGCCTCAGGAAGACTTCCAGACCAGGGGCCACCTGTCTTATCTGCCAAATGACCACTGTCCTGCAAAACAGTCGAGACCCCTGGTATATATTACCATCCCTGGTAGTCTAAAACGATCCCATGGGAGTCTAAAATGAACCCATGGGTTCATGTAAATGAACAAATGGGATTCTAAACACAACCCATGGTAGTCTAAACGAACCCATGGGATTCTAGCAGAAAAATAACTTAGAAAAAAACGCTTGGTTTTTCAAAAGAATCCAAGAAATCCACAGTGAGCGGACTGTGAAATTTCTTATTTTCGAGACCCTTGGTATATATTACCATCCCTGGTAGTCTAAAATGAACCCATGGGAGTCTAGCGAAATAATAACTTAAAAAAAAACACTTGGTTTTTCAAACGAAGCCAAGGAATCCACAGTGTACAATTGTAGATATCGAAGCAATTTCAAAATAAAAAAATAAAAAAAATCGAAATATACATTTTTTCAACCCACCAGATGGCCCGAAATATGTCTATATTTTTTGGACCAATCAGATGGCTTGAAATATATGTAAATTTTAGTTTGATCAACAATATACATTACATCCTATTCACACCTGATACTGGACTTTTGTATGGAACTATTATGGCTGTGTATTTAAGCATTAGTCTTTCTGTACTTTTTTAGCATCGCACCCTTAGAGAACGTTCATGTTGTGAGTAGAGGTATATATGTAACTCAGGAATAGGTTGAATTTGTGTTACTTCGGTATCACATATACTAAAATTGGAACGATACAGAGAAGATTAGCATGGCCCCTGCGCAAGGATGACACGCAAATTCGTGAAGCGTTCTATCTTTTAACATCTAAATTCAAGTAATTATATAAAAATAGTATTATTATGTGTTAGGAATTGATTTCCTCCAGCCCGTAATGGCGTAGGAGCACTGCGGCGGACTACTTCGCCATTAGGGGGCAGTGTTTCACCAAAACACTGTTACCAGGAGTCCTGGATCTAAATTGTAATCATTTGGCATACAAATTATGCAATAAGCATCCATTGCAGCCCCAATTTATTTGTGTGCACCCTCTATTAAAAAAAGCAAAGAATTCTAGATATCGAAGCAATTTAAAAATAATAAAAAAAATAAATCGTTTCGGACTTAGACGCCAAGTGGTCCCGCTCCTTTGGGGCCTCAGGAAGACCTCCAGACCGTGGACCACCAACTGCACCACTCAGTCCGACCAGGGGACCCGTTTCGGCCTTAGACGCCACGTGGTCCCGCTCCTCTGGAGCCTCAGGAAGACCTCCAGATCATGGGCCACAAACAGCAACACTCAGTCCGACCAGGGGACCCGTTTCGGCCTTAGACGCCACGTGGTCCCGCTCCCCTGGATGGTTCTAGAGACCCCCAGACCAGGGGCCACCAACGGCACCACTCAGTCCAACCAGGGGACCGGTTTCGGCCTTAGACGCCACGTGGTCCCATGGGAGTCTAGCGAAATAATAACTTAAAAAAAAACGCTTGGTTTTTCAAACGAAGCCAAGGAATCCACAGTGAGCGGACTGTGAAATTCCTTGTTAAATAATAATAATAATAATAATAATAATAATAATAATAATAATAATAATAAGAGTAAGGATAAGAATAAGAAGAATAACAATAAGAATAATAATAATGAGAAGAATAACAATAAGAATAAGAAGAATAACAAAAACAATATGAAATCAGGTCTCAGCACCAATCCCACATGCTCTCTGTCCCTCCCTTGCCATGGGAGCCCACACACACACACACATGACCTCTATCTCTACCCAGGAATAGGAGGCTCAGCACTGGTGTGTGTGTGTTTCCAGCTTCCACCTATAGGCCCACACACACAAGGCCTCTGTTTCTACCCAGGAATAGGAGGCTCAGCTCTGGGATGAGTGTTTCCAGCTTCCCCCTATAGGCCCACACACACAAGACCTCTATCTCTACCCAGGAATAGGAGGCCCAGCTCTGGTGTGTGTTTCCAGCTTCCCCCTATAGGCCCACACACACAAGACCTCTATCTCTAACAAGCAATAGGAGGCTCAGCTCTGGGATAAGTGTTTCCAGCTTCCCCCTATAGGCCCACACACACACATTACCTCAATTTCTACCCAGGAATAGGAGGCTCAGCTCTGGTGTGTGTGTTTCCAGCTTCCCCCTATAGGCCCACACACACAAGACCTCTATCTCTACCATGGAATAGGAGGCCCAGCTCTGGTGTGTGTGTTTCCAGCTTCCACCTATAGGCCCACACACACAAGGCCTCTGTCTCTACCCAGGAATAGGAGCCTCAACTCGGGGATGTGTGTTTCCAGCTTCCCCCCCCACCCGCCAGACCCACACCCACACCCACCCTATCCCTACACAGGAATAGGAGCCTCAACTCGGCCTCTGGGGTTCCAGCTCCCCGCCCCACCATCTCCACGGGACATCCATCAACCTGACCACCAGCCGATCCCGGGTACCCACTCTTAAGCACCCCTCCTCGGCCTCAACAGAGAGAAAACCAACCCCCTGACATCCGCGATCACACCCCTGGGAGTCTAAAAAAAAATTGTTTACCTTTGGGAGTCTAAAAAAAAAAAAGAATTCTAGATATCAAAGCAATTTCAAAATAAATAAAAAATAAAAATCGAAATATATATTTTTTCAACCCACCAGATGGCCCTAAATATGTCTATATTTTTTGGACCAATCAGATGGCTTGAAATATATGTAAATTTTAGTTTGATCAACAATATACATTACATCCTATTCACACCTGATACTGGACTTTTGTATGGAACTATTATGGCTGTGTATTTAAGCATTAGTCTTTCTGTACTTTTTTAGCATCGCACCCTTAGAGAACGTTCATGTTGTGAGTAGAGGTATATATCTAACTCAGGAATAGGTTGAATTTGTGTTACTTCGGTATCACATATACTAAAATTGGAACGATACAGAGAAGATTAGCATGGCCCCTGCCCAAGGATGACACGCAAATTCGTGAAGCGTTCTATCTTTTAACATCTAAATTCAAGTAATTATATAAAAATAGTATTGTTATGTGTTAGGAATTGATTTCCTCCAGCCCGTAATGGCGTAGGAGCACTGCGGCGGACTACTTCGCCATTAGGGGGCAGTGTTTCACCAAAACACTGTTACCAGGAGTCCTGGATCTAAATTGTAATCATTTGGCATACAAATTATGCAGTAAGCATCCATTGCAGCCCCAATTTATTTGTGTGCACCCTCTATTAAAAAAAGCAAAGAATTCTAGATATCGAAGCAATTTAAAAATAAAAAAAATAAAAAAATCGTTTCGGACTTAGACGCCAAGTGGTCCCGCTCCTCTGGGGCCTCAGGAAGACCTCCAGACCGTGGACCACCAACTGCACCACTCAGTCCGACCAGGGGACCCGTTTCGGCCTTAGACGTGACGTGGTCCCGCTCCTCTGGAGCCTCAGGAAGACCTCCAGACCGGGGGCCACCAACGGCACCACTCAGTCCCACCAGGGGACCCGTTTCGGCCTTAGAAGCGACGTGGTCCCGCTCCTCTGGAGCCTCAGGAAGACCTCCAGATCATGGGCCACCAACAGCAACACTCAGTCCGACCAGGGGACCCGTTTCGGCCTTAGACGCCACGTGGTCCCGCTCCCCTGGATGGTTCTAGAGACCCCCAGACCAGGGGCCACCAACGGCACCACTCAGTCCAACCAGGGGACCGGTTTCGGCCTTAGACGCCACGTGGTCCCGCTCCTCTGGAGCCTCAGGAAGACCTCCAGACCGGGGGCCACCAACGGCACCACTCAGTCCGACCAGGGGACCCGTTTCGGCCTTAGACGCGACGTGGTCCCGCTCCTCTGGAGCCTCAGGAAGACCTCCAGACCGGGGGCCACCAACGGCACCACTCAGTCCCACCAGGGGACCCGTTTCGGCCTTTGACGCCATGTGGTCCCGCTCCCCTGGATGGTTCTAGAGACCCCCAGACCAGGGGCCACCAACGGCACCACTCAGTCCAACCAGGGGACCGGTTTCGGCCTTAGACGCGACGTGGTCCCGCTCCTCTGGAGCCTCAGGAAGACTTCCAGACCAGGGGCCACCTGTCTTATCTGCCAAATGACCACTGTCCTGCAAAACAGTCGAGACCCCTGGTATATATTACCATCCCTGGTAGTCTAAAACGATCCCATGGGAGTCTAAAATGAACCCATGGGTTCATGTAAATGAACAAATGGGATTCTAAACACAACCCATGGTAGTCTAAACGAACCCATGGGATTCTAGCAGAAAAATAACTTAGAAAAAAACGCTTGGTTTTTCAAAAGAATCCAAGAAATCCACAGTGAGCGGACTGTGAAATTTCTTATTTTCGAGACCCTTGGTATATATTACCATCCCTGGTAGTCTAAAATGAACCCATGGGAGTCTAGCGAAATAATAACTTAAAAAAAAACACTTGGTTTTTCAAACGAAGCCAAGGAATCCACAGTGTACAATTGTAGATATCGAAGCAATTTCAAAATAAAAAAATAAAAAAAATCGAAATATACATTTTTTCAACCCACCAGATGGCCCGAAATATGTCTATATTTTTTGGACCAATCAGATGGCTTGAAATATATGTAAATTTTAGTTTGATCAACAATATACATTACATCCTATTCACACCTGATACTGGACTTTTGTATGGAACTATTATGGCTGTGTATTTAAGCATTAGTCTTTCTGTACTTTTTTAGCATCGCACCCTTAGAGAACGTTCATGTTGTGAGTAGAGGTATATATCTAACTCAGGAATAGGTTGAATTTGTGTTACTTCGGTATCACATATACTAAAATTGGAACGATACAGAGAAGATTAGCATGGCCCCTGCGCAAGGATGACACGCAAATTCGTGAAGCGTTCTATCTTTTAACATCTAAATTCAAGTAATTATATAAAAATAGTATTATTATGTGTTAGGAATTGATTTCCTCCAGCCCGTAATGGCGTAGGAGCACTGCGGCGGACTACTTCGCCATTAGGGGGCAGTGTTTCACCAAAACACTGTTACCAGGAGTCCTGGATCTAAATTGTAATCATTTGGCATACAAATTATGCAATAAGCATCCATTGCAGCCCCAATTTATTTGTGTGCACCCTCTATTAAAAAAAGCAAAGAATTCTAGATATCGAAGCAATTTAAAAATAATAAAAAAAAAAAATCGTTTCGGACTTAGACGCCAAGTGGTCCCGCTCCTTTGGGGCCTCAGGAAGACCTCCAGACCGTGGACCACCAACTGCACCACTCAGTCCGACCAGGGGACCCGTTTCGGCCTTAGACGCCACGTGGTCCCGCTCCTCTGGAGCCTCAGGAAGACCTCCAGATCATGGGCCACCAACAGCAACACTCAGTCCGACCAGGGGACCCGTTTCGGCCTTAGACGCCACGTGGTCCCGCTCCCCTGGATGGTTCTAGAGACCCCCAGACCAGGGGCCACCAACGGCACCACTCAGTCCAACCAGGGGACCGGTTTCGGCCTTAGACGCCACGTGGTCCCATGGGAGTCTAGCGAAATAATAACTTAAAAAAAAACGCTTGGTTTTTCAAACGAAGCCAAGGAATCCACAGTGAGCGGACTGTGAAATTCCTTGTTAAATAATAATAATAATAATAATAATAATAATAATAATAATAATAATAATAATAATAATAAGAGTAAGGATAAGAATAAGAAGAATAACAATAAGAATAATAATAATGAGAAGAATAACAATAAGAATAAGAAGAATAACAAAAACAATATGAAATCAGGTCTCAGCACCAATCCCACATGCTCTCTGTCCCTCCCTTGCCATGGGAGCCCACACACACACACACACACATGACCTCTATCTCTACCCAGGAATAGGAGGCTCAGCACTGGTGTGTGTGTGTTTCCAGCTTCCACCTATAGGCCCACACACACAAGGCCTCTGTTTCTACCCAGGAATAGGAGGCTCAGCTCTGGGATGAGTGTTTCCAGCTTCCCCCTATAGGCCCACACACACAAGACCTCTATCTCTACCCAGGAATAGGAGGCCCAGCTCTGGTGTGTGTTTCCAGCTTCCCCCTATAGGCCCACACACACAAGACCTCTATCTCTAACCAGCAATAGGAGGCTCAGCTCTGGGATAAGTGTTTCCAGCTTCCCCCTATAGGCCCACACACACACATTACCTCAATTTCTACCCAGGAATAGGAGGCTCAGCTCTGGTGTGTGTGTTTCCAGCTTCCCCCTATAGGCCCACACACACAAGACCTCTATCTCTACCCAGGAATAGGAGGCCCAGCTCTGGTGTGTGTGTTTCCAGCTTCCCCCTATAGGCCCACACACACAAGACCTCTATCTCTACCATGGAATAGGAGGCCCAGCTCTGGTGTGTGTGTTTCCAGCTTCCACCTATAGGCCCACACACACAAGGCCTCTGTCTCTACCCAGGAATAGGAGCCTCAACTCGGGGATGTGTGTTTCCAGCTTCCCCCCCCACCCGCCAGACCCACACCCACACCCACCCTATCCCTACACAGGAATAGGAGCCTCAACTCGGCCTCTGGGGGTCCAGCTCCCCGCCCCACCATCTCCACGGGACATCCATCAACCTGACCACCAGCCGATCCCGGGTACCCACTCTTAAGCACCCCTCCTCGGCCTCAACAGAGAGAAAACCAACCCCCTGACATCCGCGATCACACCCCTGGGAGTCTAAAAAAAAATTGTTTACCTTTGGGAGTCTAAAAAAAAAAAAGAATTCTAGATATCGAAGCAATTTCAAAATAAAAAAAAAATAAAAATCGAAATATATATTTTTTCAACCCACCAGATGGCCCGAAATATGTCTATATTTTTTCGACCTATCAGATGGCTCGAAATATATGTAAATTTTAGTTTGATCAACAATATACATTATATCCTATTCACACCTGATACTGGACTTTTGTATGGAACTATTATTGCTGTGTATTTAAGCATTAGTCTTTCTGTACTTTTTTAGGATCGCACCCTTAGAGAACGTTCATGTTGTGAGTAGAGGTATATATTTAACTCAGGAATAGGCTGAAATTGTGTTACTTCGGTATCACATATACTAAAATTGGAACGATACAGAGAAGATTAGCATGGCCCCTGCGCAAGGATGACACGCAAATTCGTGAAGCGTTCTATCTTTTAACATCTAAATTCAAGTAATTATATAAAAATAGTATTATTATGTGTTAGGAATTGATTTCCTCCAGCCCGTAATGGCGTAGGAGCACTGCGGCGGACTACTTCGCCATTAGGGGGCAGTGTTTCACCAAAACACTGTTACCAGGAGTCCTGGATCTAAATTGTAATCATTTGGCATACAAATTATGCAGTAAGCATCCATTGCAGCCCCAATTTATTTGTGTGCACCCTCTATTAAAAAAAAAAAAGAATTCTACATATCGAAGCAATTTAAAAATAAAAATAAAAAAAAATCGTTTCGGACTTAGACGCCAAGTGGTCCCGCTCCTCTGGGGCCTCAGGAAGACCTCCAGACCGTGGACCACCAACTGCACCACTCAGTCCGACCAGGGGACCCGTTTCGGCCTTAGACGCCACGTGGTCCCGCTCCCCTGGATGGTTCTAGAGACCCCCAGACCAGGGGCCACCAACTGCACCACTTGGGCCGAGTAGGGGACCCGTTTCGGCCTTAGACGTGACGTGGTCCCGCTCCTCTGGAGCCTCAGGAAGACCTCCAGACCGGGGGCCACCAACGGCACCACTCAGTCCGACCAGGGGACCCGTTTCGGCCTTAGACGCCATGTGGTCCCGCTCCTCTGGAGCCTCAGGAAGACCTCCAGACCAGGGGCCACCAACGGCACCACTCAGTCCGACCAGGGGACCCGTTTCGGCCTTAGACGCTGTGATGTATTGTACATTAGTTGTAGTTCACGCGTCCGTGTCAGTTGAAACCTAAGTCAAGTACAGTTGTACAAGTGAATCTGTGTTGTGTTGAAGACTACCAGTTAGCAGACAGTCATGCTACCTCGGTCTCCGTGATTTATTAATATTACAGACGCCACGTGGTCCCGCTCCTCTGGAGCCTCAGGAAGACCTCCAGACCGTGGACCACCAACTGCACCACTCAGTCCGACCAGGGGACCCGTTTCGGCCTTAGACGCCACGTGGTCCCGCTCCCCTGGATGGTTCTAGAGACCCCAGACCAGGGGCCACCAACGGCACCACTCAGTCCAACCAGGGGACCCGTTTCGGCCTTTGACGCCACGTGGTCCCGCTCCTCTGGAGCCTCAGGAAGACCACCAGACCATGGGCCACCAACGGCAACACTCAGTCCAACCAGGGGACCCATTTCGGCCTTAGACGCCACGTGGTCCCGCTCCTCTGGAGCCTCAGGAAAACCCCCAGACCATGGGCCACCAACGGCACCACTCAGTCCGACCAGGGGACCCGTTTCGGCCTTAGACGCGACGTGGTCCCGCTCCTCTGGAGCCTCTGGAAGACTTCCAGACCAGGGGCCACCTGTCTTATCTGCCAAATGACCACTGTCCTGCAAAACAGTCGAGACCCCTGGTATATATTACCATCCCTGGTAGTCTAAAACGATCCCATGGGAGTCTAAAATGAACCCATGGGTTCATGTAAATGAACAAATGGGATTCTAAACACAACCCATGGTAGTCTAAAACGAACCCATGGGATTCTAGCAGAAAAGTAACTTAGAAAAAACGCTTGGTTTTTCAAAAGAATCCAAGAAATCCACAGTGAGCGGACTGTGAAATTTCTTATTTTCGAGACCCTTGGTATATATTACCATCCCTGGTAGTCTAAAATGAACCCATGGGAGTCTAGCGAAATAATAACTTAAAAAAAAACACTTGGTTTTTCAAACGAAGCCAAGGAATCCACAGTGTACAATTGTAGATATCGAAGCAATTTCAAAATAAAAAAATAAAAAAAATCGAAATATACATTTTTTCAACCCACCAGATGGCCCGAAATATGTCTATATTTTTTGGACCAATCAGATGGCTTGAAATATATGTAAATTTTAGTTTGATCAACAATATACATTACATCCTATTCACACCTGATACTGGACTTTTGTATGGAACTATTATGGCTGTGTATTTAAGCATTAGTCTTTCTGTACTTTTTTAGCATCGCACCCTTAGAGAACGTTCATGTTGTGAGTAGAGGTATATATATAACTCAGGAATAGGTTGAATTTGTGTTACTTCGGTATCACATATACTAAAATTGGAACGATACAGAGAAGATTAGCATGGCCCCTGCGCAAGGATGACACGCAAATTCGTGAAGCGTTCTATCTTTTAACATCTAAATTCAAGTAATTATATAAAAATAGTATTATTATGTGTTAGGAATTGATTTCCTCCAGCCCGTAATGGCGTAGGAGCACTGCGGCGGACTACTTCGCCATTAGGGGGCAGTGTTTCACCAAAACACTGTTACCAGGAGTCCTGGATCTAAATTGTAATCATTTGGCATACAAATTATGCAATAAGCATCCATTGCAGCCCCAATTTATTTGTGTGCACCCTCTATTAAAAAAAGCAAAGAATTCTAGATATCGAAGCAATTTAAAAATAATAAAAAAAAAAAATCGTTTCGGACTTAGACGCCAAGTGGTCCCGCTCCTCTGGGGCCTCAGGAAGACCTCCAGACCGTGGACCACCAACTGCACCACTCAGTCCGACCAGGGGACCCGTTTCGGCCTTAGACGTGACGTGGTCCCGCTCCTCTGGAGCCTCAGGAAGACCTCCAGACCGGGGGCCACCAACGGCACCACTCAGTCCCACCAGGGGACCCGTTTCGGCCTTAGAAGCGACGTGGTCCCGCTCCTCTGGAGCCTCAGGAAGACCTCCAGATCATGGGCCACCAACAGCAACACTCAGTCCGACCAGGGGACCCGTTTCGGCCTTAGACGCCACGTGGTCCCGCTCCCCTGGATGGTTCTAGAGACCCCCAGACCAGGGGCCACCAACGGCACCACTCAGTCCAACCAGGGGACCGGTTTCGGCCTTAGACGCCACGTGGTCCCGCTCCTCTGGAGCCTCAGGAAGACCTCCAGACCGGGGGCCACCAACGGCACCACTCAGTCCGACCAGGGGACCCGTTTCGGCCTTAGAAGCGACGTGGTCCCGCTCCTCTGGAGCCTCAGGAAGACCTCCAGACCGTGGACCACCAACTGCACCACTCAGTCCGACCAGGGGACCCGTTTCGGCCTTAGACGCCACGTGGTCCCGCTCCCCTGGATGGTTCTAGAGACCCCCAGACCAGGGGCCACCAACTGCACCACTTGGGCCGAGTAGGGGACCCGTTTCGGCCTTAGACGTGACGTGGTCCCGCTCCTCTGGAGCCTCAGGAAGACCTCCAGACCGGGGGCCACCAACGGCACCACTCAGTCCGACCAGGGGACCCGTTTCGGCCTTAGACGCCATGTGGTCCCGCTCCTCTGGAGCCTCAGGAAGACCTCCAGACCAGGGGCCACCAACGGCACCACTCAGTCCGACCAGGGGACCCGTTTCGGCCTTAGACGCTGTGATGTATTGTACATTAGTTGTAGTTCACGCGTCCGTGTCAGTTGAAACCTAAGTCAAGTACAGTTGTACAAGTGAATCTGTGTTGTGTTGAAGACTACCAGTAAGCAGACAGTCATGCTACCTCGGTCTCCGTGATTTATTAATATTACAGACGCCACGTGGTCCCGCTCCTCTGGAGCCTCAGGAAGACCTCCAGACCGTGGACCACCAACTGCACCACTCAGTCCGACCAGGGGACCCGTTTCGGCCTTAGACGCCACGTGGTCCCGCTCCCCTGGATGGTTCTAGAGACCCCCAGACCAGGGGCCACCAACTGCACCACTTGGGCCGAGTAGGGGACCCGTTTCGGCCTTAGACGTGACGTGGTCCCGCTCCTCTGGAGCCTCAGGAAGACCTCCAGACCGGGGGCCACCAACGGCACCACTCAGTCCGACCACGGGACCCGTTTCGGCCTTAGACGCCATGTGGTCCCGCTCCTCTGGAGCCTCAGGAAGACCTCCAGACCAGGGGCCACCAACGGCACCACTCAGTCCGACCAGGGGACCCGTTTCGGCCTTAGACGCTGTGATGTATTGTACATTAGTTGTAGTTCACGCGTCCGTGTCAGTTGAAACCTAAGTCAAGTACAGTTGTACAAGTGAATCTGTGTTGTGTTGAAGACTACCAGTTAGCAGACAGTCATGCTACCTCGGTCTCCGTGATTTATTAATATTACAGACGCCACGTGGTCCCGCTCCTCTGGAGCCTCAGGAAGACCTCCAGACCGTGGACCACCAACTGCACCACTCAGTCCGACCAGGGGACCCGTTTCGGCCTTAGACGCCACGTGGTCCCGCTCCCCTGGATGGTTCTAGAGACCCCAGACCAGGGGCCACCAACGGCACCACTCAGTCCAACCAGGGGACCCGTTTCGGCCTTTGACGCCACGTGGTCCCGCTCCTCTGGAGCCTCAGGAAGACCACCAGACCATGGGCCACCAACGGGAACACTCAGTCCAACCAGGGGACCCATTTCGGCCTTAGACGCCACGTGGTCCCGCTCCTCTGGAGCCTCAGGAAGACCCCCAGACCATGGGCCACCAACGGCACCACTCAGTCCGACCAGGGGACCCGTTTCGGCCTTAGACGCGACGTGGTCCCGCTCCTCTGGAGCCTCTGGAAGACTTCCAGACCAGGGGCCACCTGTCTTATCTGCCAAATGACCACTGTCCTGCAAAACAGTCGAGACCCCTGGTATATATTACCATCCCTGGTAGTCTAAAACGATCCCATGGGAGTCTAAAATGAACCCATGGGTTCATGTAAATGAACAAATGGGATTCTAAACACAACCCATGGTAGTCTAAAACGAACCCATGGGATTCTAGCAGAAAAGTAACTTAGAAAAAACGCTTGGTTTTTCAAAAGAATCCAAGAAATCCACAGTGAGCGGACTGTGAAATTTCTTATTTTCGAGACCCTTGGTATATATTACCATCCCTGGTAGTCTAAAATGAACCCATGGGAGTCTAGCGAAATAATAACTTAAAAAAAAACACTTGGTTTTTCAAACGAAGCCAAGGAATCCACAGTGTACAATTGTAGATATCGAAGCAATTTCAAAATAAAAAAATAAAAAAAATCGAAATATACATTTTTTCAACCCACCAGATGGCCCGAAATATGTCTATATTTTTTGGACCAATCAGATGGCTTGAAATATATGTAAATTTTAGTTTGATCAACAATATACATTACATCCTATTCACACCTGATACTGGACTTTTGTATGGAACTATTATGGCTGTGTATTTAAGCATTAGTCTTTCTGTACTTTTTTAGCATCGCACCCTTAGAGAACGTTCATGTTGTGAGTAGAGGTATATAGCTAACTCAGGAATAGGTTGAATTTGTGTTACTTCGGTATCACATATACTAAAATTGGAACGATACAGAGAAGATTAGCATGGCCCCTGCGGAAGGATGACACGCAAATTCGTGAAGCGTTCTATCTTTTAACATCTAAATTCAAGTAATTATATAAAAATAGTATTATTATGTGTTAGGAATTGATTTCCTCCAGCCCGTAATGGCGTAGGAGCACTGCGGCGGACTACTTCGCCATTAGGGGGCAGTGTTTCACCAAAACACTGTTACCAGGAGTCCTGGATCTAAATTGTAATCATTTGGCATACAAATTATGCAATAAGCATCCATTGCAGCCCCAATTTATTTGTGTGCACCCTCTATTAAAAAAAGCAAAGAATTCTAGATATCGAAGCAATTTAAAAATAATAATAAAAAAAAATCGTTTCGGACTTAGACGCCAAGTGGTCCCGCTCCTCTGGGGCCTCAGGAAGACCTCCAGACCGTGGACCACCAACTGCACCACTCAGTCCGACCAGGGGACCCGTTTCGGCCTTAGACGTGACGTGGTCCCGCTCCTCTGGAGCCTCAGGAAGACCTCCAGACCGGGGGCCACCAACGGCACCACTCAGTCCCACCAGGGGACCCGTTTCGGCCTTAGAAGCGACGTGGTCCCGCTCCTCTGGAGCCTCAGGAAGACCTCCAGATCATGGGCCACCAACAGCAACACTCAGTCCGACCAGGGGACCCGTTTCGGCCTTAGACGCCACGTGGTCCCGCTCCCCTGGATGGTTCTAGAGACCCCCAGACCAGGGGCCACCAACGGCACCACTCAGTCCAACCAGGGGACCGGTTTCGGCCTTAGACGCCACGTGGTCCCGCTCCTCTGGAGCCTCAGGAAGACCTCCAGACCGGGGGCCACCAACGGCACCACTCAGTCCGACCAGGGGACCCGTTTCGGCCTTAGAAGCGACGTGGTCCCGCTCCTCTGGAGCCTCAGGAAGACCTCCAGACCGTGGACCACCAACTGCACCACTCAGTCCGACCAGGGGACCCGTTTCGGCCTTAGACGCCACGTGGTCCCGCTCCCCTGGATGGTTCTAGAGACCCCCAGACCAGGGGCCACCAACTGCACCACTTGGGCCGAGTAGGGGACCCGTTTCGGCCTTAGACGTGACGTGGTCCCGCTCCTCTGGAGCCTCAGGAAGACCTCCAGACCGGGGGCCACCAACGGCACCACTCAGTCCGACCAGGGGACCCGTTTCGGCCTTAGACGCCATGTGGTCCCGCTCCTCTGGAGCCTCAGGAAGACCTCCAGACCAGGGGCCACCAACGGCACCACTCAGTCCGACCAGGGGACCCGTTTCGGCCTTAGACGCTGTGATGTATTGTACATTAGTTGTAGTTCACGCGTCCGTGTCAGTTGAAACCTAAGTCAAGTACAGTTGTACAAGTGAATCTGTGTTGTGTTGAAGACTACCAGTAAGCAGACAGTCATGCTACCTCGGTCTCCGTGATTTATTAATATTACAGACGCCACGTGGTCCCGCTCCTCTGGAGCCTCAGGAAGACCTCCAGACCGTGGACCACCAACTGCACCACTCAGTCCGACCAGGGGACCCGTTTCGGCCTTAGACGCCACGTGGTCCCGCTCCCCTGGATGGTTCTAGAGACCCCCAGACCAGGGGCCACCAACGGGACCACTCAGTCCAACCAGGGGACCCGTTTCGGCCTTTGACGCCACGTGGTCCCGCTCCTCTGGAGCCTCAGGAAGACCCCCAGACCATGGGCCACCAACGGCAACACTCAGTCCAACCAGGGGACCCGTTTCGGCCTTAGACGCCACGTGGTCCCGCTCATCTGGAGCCTCAGGAAGACCTCCAGACCAGGGGCCACCAACGGCACCACTCAGTCCGACCAGGGGACCCGTTTCGGCCTTAGACGCGACGTGGTCCCGCTCCTCTGGAGCCTCAGGAAGACTTCCAGACCAGGGGCCACCTGTCTTATCTGCCAAATGACCACTGTCCTGCA